>NC_072796.1:82628539-82951232 GCF_028583425.1 Eublepharis macularius | reverse complement strand
AGATGCTTTGGTAAAGGGACAGGAACACTACACTGCACTACTGAATAGTATCTGTTGGGGTAGATATGATTCTACTGGGAGTTTCTGCATCATTTAAGATGTTCATGTAAAATTACTTGTTTTGTTTCTGCAGTGTTTCATACCTTTATTCAGATCTATGCTTGTTTTCAAATTTCTGAAACCCATACCTTATTGTATTATTTATTGAATATTCCAGGTGTTGAACATATTAATTTACACTTTTTTCTTTTCTTTTTTTATTGAAAATTTCCAATTATTTACACGAAGGAGTGGTGCAATAATACTGCAAAGTAATATTCTTGTATAACTTGATTATACATCCGATTTAATAACTAATGTAAGTTTCATGATACGGTATACTTGGTTGTCAGGTTCAGCCTGTCATATACATCTTTCCATCTGTCTATAAAGGTTTTGTTATTTTCTAAATTCATAATTGAGGTAAGTCTGTCCATTTCTATACAATATAACAGCTTCTCTATTAATTTTTTCTCATCAGGTACACTTTTTTTGTTTCCAGACCTGTGCATATATCAATCTTGCAGCGGTAATAATATGTTGCAATAAGTATTTTTGTTCCTTTGGAAAGTTACTATCAAACATAGACAGTAAAAATATCGTGGGATCTAGGGTAATATGTAAATCTAGCA
Organism: Eublepharis macularius; assembly: GCF_028583425.1. Classification (NCBI taxonomy): domain Eukaryota; kingdom Metazoa; phylum Chordata; class Lepidosauria; order Squamata; family Eublepharidae; genus Eublepharis; species Eublepharis macularius. Next base: position 82,950,561 of record NC_072796.1, on the reverse strand, counting down.
TTTTCTTTATGAACAGTGAGACCATATTCCAGAAATCCTTAGCTTTTTTACATGTCCACCAAGAATGGAAGAAGGTACCTCTTTCTACACCACATTTCCAACATCTATCAGAACAAGCATACATTTCTGCTAGTTTAGCTGGAGAGATATACCATCGATAATACATTTTATAATGGTTTTCTCTAAATGCAGTTGATTTAAAATTTTTAATATCTCTCCATACCCCTTGCCATCTATCTAGTGAGATCTGGTACCCTATATTCTGTGCCCATTTAATCATGCAGTCCTTGACTTGTTCGTCCGCCATTTTATAGTTCAGCAGATATTTGTAGATTTTACTTAAAAGCTTTTGATTGCTAGACAGGAGAATTTTATCAAATTGGTTTAGATCTTTGTGGATCCCCAATTTTTTTTGTCAGAGTTGAACCTCGATTGAATCTGGGTATATTGCCACCAGTTCAGGTTGTGTCCTTCCAGCTTTAGTTGACTTGATGACTTTAGTGTCTCTGCATTTATAAGGAGATCTCTGTATGTGAGTGTAGTTTTATATTGTAGTGCATCCTTGGATATGGCTTCCTGAGGAGAGAACCATGGTGGGATCTCAGTGTATAGAGACGGTCTTTTTATCTTCCATATTCTTATTAGGCATTTTCTGATCCAGTGTTCCGTAAAGGTTTTCGGTGTTTTATTTGTATATGTCCATAAATGAGAGTGCCATCCTGAGGGGAGGTCATGTCCTTCAAGAGTTAGCGTTCTTTCGTCTGCCAGAGTTATCCATTCTTTCATCCATACCAGGCATGACACCTGATAATATAATGGCCAATTTGGTAGTGCAAGGCCTCCGTTTTCAATTCTGTCTTGGAGGAGTTTATATCTAATTCTTGCTTTTTTGTGTAGCCAAATAAACTTCTTTATTTTTTGATCTAGTTCATCGAGGATTTTAGACGATGTCAGGATGGGTAGATGTTGAAATAGAAAGAGTAGTTTTGGCAGTACATTCATCTTTACAGTGGCTATTCTGCCCAAAAAAGATAGGTGAGTTTTATTCCACATGTCCAAGTCTCTGTATATTTCCTTAAATAGTCTAAGATAGTTATCTTTGTAAAGAGAGCTGCATCTTGCTGATATCTGTATACCCAAGTATCTAACTTTCTTTGAGGTTGCAAATTGAGTTTTGGTTTCTAGTATCTTAATTTGTTGTTTGGTCATATTTTTGTAAACAGTTTGTGTTTTCTTTCTATTTATTTTTAGACCAGCATAGTCGGCATATCTTGCAAATAGGGATAATAAAGAACCAATGGAGTCTTCTGGATTTTCCAGGATAATCAAAAGGTCATCTGCGAATGCTTGAACCTTATATTGCTGTCCTTTAACCGTTAAGCCTTTAATTCTGGAGTCTTTTCTAATCTGTTGTAGTAGGACGTCTAATGAGAGGATAAACAGTAACGGAGAGAGTGGGCAACCTTGCCTAGTACCTTTTTGTATTTGAGTTGATTGCGTTAGTTCACCATTAACAATTATTTTTGTAAATTGGGATGAATATATCTGGTCTATGGCATGTAATGTTCTTTGTCCAAATTCCATATATTCCATCTGGGCCTTTAAGAAATACCAGGAAACGTTATCAAACGCTTTCTCTGCATCTAAGAATATCAGAGCAGCTATTTTTTCACTGTGTTTCTCATAATATTCTAGAACATTTAGTACCGTACGTATATTGTTCTTCATATATCTTTTAGGTAGGAAGCCATTTTGATCTTCATGAATAATAGTAGATAGGATTTTCCTCAATCTTACCGCCAGAATAGTAGCAAAGATTTTATAGTCTACATTAAGTAATGAAATAGGACGGTAGTTTTGTATTTCCTTATGGTCTTTCCCTTCTTTTGGAATTAATGTCGTAGTTGAGTATTTCCAAGATTCCGGTATTAAGCCACCATCTAGTATATTGGAAATCAAATCTTTCAGATTTTGAGCTAAGATGTTTTCAAATTGTTTGTAGTATTCAGCTGGAATTCCGTCTGGTCCGGGGGATTTATTTGTTTTTTGTTTAGAGATAGCATTTGAGATCTCCATCATTGTGATGGGTGCATTCGTACTTATTCTCTGGTCTTCTGTCAGTTTAGGGAAATTAGTTTGTAATAAGAATTCATGAAAGTTCTTTGATTTTCCCTCGGGTTCCTTAAAAAGGTGATTAAAATAGTTTTCTACTATTGCCTTAATTTCATCTTTTTTTGAGCAGAGAACCCCACATTTATCTTTGAGTTCAGTTATTCTTTTTTTTTGCCCTTATTTTACTGAGTTTCATTGCTAACCATCTACCAGGCTTGTTGGCATTTTCAAAGTAGTTTTGATTTGCCAGCTTGAGCTTGAAAGCCATTTCTTGAGATAGATATAAATTATACTGATGTTGCAGAAGCTGTATTTGGTTTGTCACTTGCTGGTTGTTGGGGTCAGACTGGAGTTTCAATTCCAGTTCCTTAATACATGCTATTAGATCTGTATATTTTTGTTTTCTCTCCTTATTTTTCTGAGCCATGTATTTAATTACAAATCCTCTAAAGTATGCCTTACCGGCATCCCAAACTATGTGGAGTTGGGTGCCTTTGTTTAGATTATTAACAAAATATTCTTGAATATCAGCCAGGGCCTCCTCTTTAAATTTTTCATCTTGCCATAATCTATTATTGAATCGCCAGGAAGAGGGTCTTTTACTAACATTTAATGTCCATTGTATCTCATTATGATCTGAGAGAATTCTAGGCAATATTTCTATGTCTTGTGTTTCCAGTAAAAGATCTGGGGTCCCCCAGATCATGTCTATTCTGGATAGGGAGTGGTGTTGCACTGAGCGGTGTGTAAATTCCTTTCTCTTTGGATTCTTGAATCTCCAAATGTCTTTAAGATTATGATCGTGTATCAGATCGGAGAAGGACTTGGGGAGCTTATTCCCTTTTTGTAACTTTCTATTATTAGTTTTTTGCTTGTCTAAGTCTAGGGAGGTCACCCCATTAAAATCTCCCATGATCATTGTGGATGAGTATTCATATTGCTGTAGTTGGAGGTTCAATTGCGTAAAAAAATGTATTCTCTCACTGGGATCATTGGGGGCATATACACCGCATAGAAGAGTTTTTCTATTCTGTATTTGGATCTCAACCAAAATCCATCTGCCTTCGAGATCTGAAAGTAACAACACGGGTTCATATTGCGCTTTAACATATAAGGCAATCCCTTTTTTCTTGTTGTCGGTTACAGTTGCGAATAGCATTCCTAGTTTTGGATTGTTTAGGAGTCGAATATCTTTTTGTCTAATATGTGTTTCTTGTAAGCAGGTAATATCATTTTTAAGTTTCATTAAGTGTGTAAAAACCCGACTTCTTTTAGTTTGCGAGTTCAAACCGTTTACATTCCATGAGAGGATCTTAAGATTTGCTGTCATAGTGAGATTTCTTTTTGTTTGTTCTATCTCTTAGTTGTCTGGGTAATATAGGACGTTCCTCTTGTTCGTCATTTTCACTGGGGTTTCTTCCGGCGAATTTTGGAAGCCTAACTTTTCCGCGTTACGTTCCAAAATTTTTTTTGCTTTTTCCGTGGAATCTAGTCTTTTAGTTTTCTTGTTCCATGTAAAGATTATTCCTTCTGGAAATAGCCATCTGTGTTGAATTTCATTTTTAATAAGAATTTTAGTCAGAAAATCATATTCTTTTCTTAATTGACGAATCTTCCATGGAATTTCTTTCAGTACTAAAATTTTTTGGGATTCAATCTCAATTGCTGTATCTTGGGTTCTTTTAAGTAGTCTATCCCTAGTGGCTCTTCTCACAAATTTTATATGAACCTCTGGGATATATTTTTCCTAGAGTAAGCAGTAGAAAATCTATAAACATGATCAAACTCTTTACACATTTCCGCAGGTGTAATGCTAAGTAGAGGAGCCAAGTATTCTGCCATCAATGAGTATAAGTCTTCATTTGCATTTTGTGGGACATTTTGAAATCTAAGGGTATGAGCTGCGTTTTGCATCTCCTGTTTGGTGATATCTTTTATACAAGTCCTGTTCTGTTCTTCCAGGTCTTCCATTTTGATCTCAATCTCATCCTGTCTTGTTTCTAAGTCCGTAAATTTTAAAGATATGTTTGATATTTGAGTGTTCATATCTTGAAGGTGTTTTCTATTGGACGCTGTATCGCTCTTAAGGTCCGTTATTGAATTTTTAATTCCATCTAGGTTCTGATCTATTTGAGTTAATCGTTGTGTATATTCTTGGATACTACTGGCCTGAGAGGAGATTGCTGTCTGGATTTGTCTAAGCATTTCCTCAATAGATACTTGAGGTACAGCTACAGAAGACATAGTTGCTAGAGAAGGTGATGAGAGTTTAGGTGTTGTGAGAATAGTAGATTGTATTTTTTTGGATTGTTTAAGAGTTTGCTGTTGTTGTTGTTTACTCATCCTAAAGTACAAGGGGTCCTATATATAGTTAGCCTAGAGATACCTTCTAGGTTCAACTAAAATATTTAAACATAAAAAGTAGTGCCCCCCCCCAAAAAAGTCAAATATTTTTTGTCAGTGTCTGCCTATCAAAGACCTGTTAGAGTATACTAAAGTTTTGGAATGAGTACTATAGTTAACTATCCATTAATATTGCATTAATCACCCTTCAAACCACCTGAACGAAACCCAAGTGTTAAAACAGACAGTTAAACATTATTTCAGGAGTATCTCAGTGAAGAAGTATTTCTGGTACATTAAACAAAGCAAAAAGAAAAAAAGAAAAAAAAACAGACAAACAAACAGAAAGGGAAGAGAGCAGAGAGCAAAAGTCCAAATCTTCAGACTGCCAGTCCCCTTGCTATTCGTTATTTGTACTCCCTTAGTAAGGTAAAATAATATGTAAGGGGATCCTCTTCACCAGTTGCACTTCACAGGTTCTTGTCGTACAGGTTAGCAGATTTCAGGAGATAAGCATTAATTAATGACTTGAAGAAAAAAAAAAGTCCGAGCAATCAGAAGGACGGCAGCCCCTTTGTTCTTGTGAGTAGTCTTCCAATCATCCAATTAAGCATGGAAGATTAAGAGGTAGAAAGCGGCAAAGGAAAATGAGAACTGTTTTTCCTCTTGCCTTGTATGTTATTGTCAATTATTTCAGAGCTCTTTCCACTATGCGGGTACAGCAAAATTCAGAACATTGAGCTAACAATTAATATAAGAAATGTCTCTGGTATGCAGGCTGCTATGGCTCCAAACAGCCCCAAACAGGAACTAAGGTTATCCTGGTTCTGGTTCTTTATATTCTGTGTCTTTGAAATTCAGATTCTCCAATTTCCCAGACCAGAGCTTGTAGCTATTTTCATGCAAAGGAGTAGCCTGCTAAAGGGTAGAATACAGTCGAGAAACGAAGACGAGCGAAGAGAGAAACCAGTCAGTTTGTTCCCTCTTTAGAGATTTTTTCCCCCCCGCTGCTGACTCACTAAGAAGAGGGAGGGGAGAGCCCTTAGGTATCCCTTCTAAAGGGAAAGTTGCTGTTTGGAGAAAGAAGAATCTGGTTGAAAGGAACTTTGCAGGGTCGAGGAAAAAAGTTTCAAAGAATTGAAACTTACAGCTTATGTTTCCCGGATCTGTAGGCATTAATTTACACTTTTTAATCTGCCTTGAGTCTCAGTGAAAAAGGTGAACTATAAATAACATAAATAAAAATAAAATAGGAATTCACCAGAGGGTTAAACCTGAGGGATGAGGTTTGATTAGAGGAAAGTGCAAGTACCTTTAAGAAAGATCTTTAAGGATCTTTTCTAGTTCCCTCACAGCTACTCTTCCAAGTCTCAGTCTTCTGATTGCTTGGTTGCAGTCTCCCTTTTGGTTGATAATTGAGCCAAGGAATAGAAAATCTGGAACCTAATCCAACTTTCCTTATAATATGTTCTGCATAGAGGTTGAACAGATAGGGAGATAATATGCATCCTTGTCTGACACCTTTGCCAATTGGAAACCCTTCTGTTTCCCCTAATTCTGTCGTAACATTAGCCTTTTGTCGAGAGTACAGGTTGCAAATCAAAACAATCAGATGTTGTGGGACCCGCATTTCTTTTAACACTATCCATAACTTTCCATGATCCACACAGTCAAAAGCTTCGCTGTAATCTATAAAACACAGGCTGATTTTCTTCTGAAATTCCCTGGTATGTTCCATTAGCCATGGTAAATTTGCAGTGTGATCTCTAATGCCTCTTCCTTTTCTGAATTCAGCTTGAACATCTGACATTTCTCATTCCATATACGTGAGAGTCTTTGCTGTAGAATTTTGAGCATCACTGTGCTTGCATTGGGAATTAACGTGATAGTCCAATAGTTGCTTCACTCTTTGATAGCCCCCTATTTGGAATTGGAATGTAGACTGAGCATTTCCAGTCTGTGGGCCATTGTTTTGCTTTCCATATTGATTGGCAGATTCTTGTTAGGATTTTGATGGACTCAATTTCTGTAGCTTGAAATAGGTCTATTGGTTTTTCACGAGGTTCTCCCAATTGCTTTGAGAGCAGCTTTTACTTCACTTTCTAAGATTTCTGATTCTTCATCAAAAGATTCTTCTTCGAAGGTGTCTGTCATCCTTCCATCTCTTCTGTATAGTTCTTCAGTGTATTGTTTCCATCTTTCCTTTATTTTGTCCTGATCAGGTACTGTATTTTCATGTTGATCTTTCAGCACTCCGAGTTGTGACTTGAATTTCCCTTTGATTTCCCAGATCTTGTGGAACAGATCTCTTGATCTTCCTTTTTTGTTGTTGTCTTCTATTTCTTTGCACTGGTTATTATAATAGATTTCTTTTCCCCTGCATGCAAGATGCTGAAAAGCTGCAAAAGAAAAAGGTGACAGAAATGGAGTCAGATTTAGAATTCTGACTATTTCTGTCACCTTTTTCTTTTGCTTCTCGTCTGTCTCTAGCAATTTTAAGAGTTTCCTCAGTCTTCCATTTAGACTTCTCTTTTCTTTTGGCTACAAGAATAGCCTTTGCACATTCTTCCTTGATAATATCTTCTGGTTCTCAATCAATTAAACTTAAGTATTGCAAATGTGTTCTTTACATGGTCTTTAAATTCTTCAGGAATATTGTTTAGATTGTATTTTGGCACTACGAGTGTTTCTCTTCGGCTTTATTCTAATTTTTGATATTAGCAACTCATGATCTGTATCACAATCAGCTCCTGGTCTTGTTTTATATAGCTATTATGCAAAGTCTGACCAATTAATATCAATCAGACCTCATGGAAGACCTGTTAACAACATCCCATCTTACTTCTTTGCAACACCCCTCCCACCTTCAGACTACAATAAAAAGACTCGGAGATCTCCATTCCTACTCATATCTGAGGGAGAGAGCTTGGATCTCAAAACTTATACCCTGGAAACTCTTGTTGGACTTTAAGGTGCTATCGGACTTGAAGATTGTTCAAATAGTCAAACAGTTTAGAATAGCATTGTCCTATTTAGTGTACAATGGGTTCTTGTTTAGTAATCAATTTAGCATTAATTGCTGTTCAGGTGTATGACTGAATATCCTGCTATGATTCTGTAGCTGATGTCAGCTTTAATGTCCTGCAATGACTTTATTATGAGTGCTGAGATCCAGTTAGCTGCATGAAGGAGCAGAAGTACCTCCAAGACCTGAGATTTGTTTTTGTAACACTCGGGAAGGCTAATGTCGACAAAAAATTAGATGCATCACCGACTGCTTTCTTTGTATAGTCTATGAAGGGACATGTGTACCTGTCAATACATTATTTGGAGCTTAATCTTTTTGATCTTACAGGACACATCCAGAATGCACAGCCTCAATGTGAACAATATTGCTTGTTACAAAATAGACATTGCTTATTGTCCTGTTTTTTTCATTATGAAATACGTTGGCATTTATTTGTACTTGTTTGTGTTTTGTTTATGGTTGTGTTTTGGTTCATGGCACACACCAAGAGGAATCAAACTGTCAAAGACTGAACCTGCTTGGTTGTCAAGGATGAGTGACCACAAATGTGTAGGGGAGGGGTCTACAAAAGTGTATTCAAATATTTGTGTTACTGGAATAAACTATCCTGTCCTACTGTTCTTAAGGTCCTCTGTAAAATCTGATACTAATTTCTGCTTGAGGGTTGGGATGGATTATTAGACAGTCTGATCTCATAATTGTCTTTCACATTTTCACAGCTTTTATAAGATTGTGTCTGATACAGTAATCTCACATTTTCACTGCATACAACTATAGACTAATTGACTATTCCATTTTGCTAGAGGCAGTACATGGCTTAGTGTGCCTGCCAACACTAATATGCACACAAGTAAAACATGTGCACTGCTTGAAAGTTATTTTGCTTTGTAGTTAGCAGCCTGAACAAAATCAATCAGTTGTAGATAATGTTCAACTTAATATAGCATAGAAATAGAATATAACTGTCAGTTTTACAGCTTGCATAGACACAAAAGCAGCTGCATTTGTGTTTCTATATAAATGCCTGGAATTGATCCACTCTCTTATTTGGAGGAGGTAGAACAGGCTAACTAATGGATGCAATGTTATGCTGAACAAACATTGTGGAATTTGCCAAGTGTCCCTGACCTAGCTTCAAGTGTCTGTATTTTCTTTTTCTGCATTGACAGGAGGTAAAGACACCTGTGTGAAAACATATACACAAAGAGTTTAGCTTTTTCACTCTTGTTCCACAGTGAAAATACAGTAAATAATCATATTTACTATATGCTGCAGTAAATATGATTATTTATGACTCCTTTTACTAGACTGACAGTGCCTGTTGATGTCAATGGACTTAGACTGGAGTAACTCTGCATAGGATTTTGCTGTAAGAGACCAGTCCTAAGCATGTCTACTTGGAATACTACTCAGATCTACTCAGTTGGACTTACTTCCAGGGATTGCGCTGTACATGTATTTTAAAACTAATCTGCTGTGAAAAACATTTGGAAATATCATTCAATGTGCAAATTTATTAATGGAAGAAAGAGAATTGATGTTTTACCCCCCAAAAAAGTGTTCTGTTGGTTATCTGTCAAATTCAGGATGCCAGTCAGATTTCTTTGGCATTAACAAACAGCCAATGGTCAAAGTTCAAAAGCAGTCACAAAGGGGCAATCCTGGTAGATGCTCTGAAAGTGCAATGGACTCATGGTCTCTATATACTTTCTGCCCCCGTCTCTATAATGAAGGATCAGGCACTACAGGCAGACAGAAAAACAAACTGGTCCCAGTAGTCCATTGTCAGGTCCTTAGCCACAGACATTGTGCACAGGGTCTAATTTGGCTGAAGTACTTTCTCTTGGGATTGGGGGTGGGTCGGTTAAGTGCCCCTCTATTCCATCTCCTCTCCCCTACCTCTGCTCCTTTCGGAGTTGGGAGTCAGAGCTTGTACATCCGCAGCCTTCTCCCTCTTTTTTATAGGCCCTAGCCAAGCCTAGGGCATACCTAGAGGGTTTTTGCCAACCCAGAAGCCCTGTAGGGATGTGGTCAAGCCCATGAAGGACTAATAGTATCTTCTGAGTAGTCTTTCCTCTGCCACTCACCTTTCCTATCTACAAGGTGGAACTACCAGACACCTGTCAGCCGGCTGTTAAAGGGTCAGACTCAGGTGGCATTGATCAGCTGGGTGGCATTTGGACCTTTACAGGCTGCAATTGTGGCCCTATTGGGCCTGGTGGATGCTGGGTTTGATAATGTGCGGTGCCGAGAAGGACCCCCCCACCCCAACACCCAAACTCCCCTGGTTCTGGGATTTCATGGTCTTCATTGGAGTCATGGCTTCTTCTCTATTTCTGTCTCTCTCAGTTTATTTGGGTCCTTCATGGAGTCTCAGTATGATTCTGCAAGAGCTCCCTTTGTGCTTCTGAGTGTGAATCTTTCCAGGTTCTCACTCTTAATGGTCCTTTCATCTTGGAAATTCTGCAATCAGATGTTAGAGCCATTAGGATTTTCCCCTCCTAGTTGTCACACTTTTCACAGAATTTCCAAGTTTGAAGTAGTCTCTGGAGTAAAAGCTCTTAATTTTTTTTCAGTTGGATAAAGGATCCACCTGTCATTCCCAAGATTAGCATAGGAACTGCTTATATTTTCATTCCAATGTTATGACAAAACAAAGAGCTGTTACTGTTTTTACAGGTTTGATTGCTGGAAATGCCACGAACACATCATAGAAAAGGTGTTGACTTCGCAGAAGTGGCTGCTAAGATACCTGAGAAATGTACAACAAAATATATTCTCTGTTTTAATGATAGTAAATGAGTTTTAACATGTTGCTATGTTTATTTTTGTCTGATTATGATGAAAGAGATATGAATTAGATTTCCAAATTAATATGTCTTCTGGTTATATAATTAATATTTCAATTACTATTTCAATTACTGTCAATAAATATAAAGTTTGTTTATTCAGAAGAAATGGCTATTCCAACAAGGTCATTTATATTAACGTATTGTAAATAAAACCCAAACTGAAGTAATTATAGCAAACATACTAATAAAAAACTTATCTATATTGTCTGCATTGACTGCATGGAAAACTTATCCAGTACTTTATTAAATAATTGATTATTATTAATTAAATATTTAATATAATATACTGTGATTGTAATGTAATATATTATTATATTAATAATTAATTAATTAAAATATTGCCTTTATTCACACCAAGAAACTCAACTTTTGAAAATGTTGTTTTAATGCATATGTATTTGTTTTGCTTGTAGTACAGAGCTGTGGATTCAAACCCTTTATCTGTATATATTATGCAGCCATTATGGAACAGAATGGTAAAGGTAAGTTGAGGATAATTGTATTGTATTGAGGATAATTAAATGAAATTATGCTTTGACATCCTGTGTTTAGATGATTGTCTGTTTAGCAACTGTTAATGAAAAACCTGGATATAAAAACAATCACTTTAATTGCCATTTAAATTACGTTATGATTTGAATATCTAAGGATGCTATATATTTCCTACCAAAACAGCCCTTTCAGGTAGGCCAGGATAGAAGTGAAGACTCATGATTTTATTTATTTTTTTGGAATATTTCTATGTTGCCTCTTCAGAATCCTATTCAAGGTGACTTACAATTAAAAACTGCAGTATAAAACACAAGCTATTAGACATAAGCTATATAAAAATTGTCAATAAAACAGAGCATACTATTAACAAGCTGATAAGATAAAAACCCTCATTAAGAACTTGGGTAAAAGCATGTGTTTTAGCCTGGCACCTAAATGAAATTAAAGTAGGCACCAAAGACCATCACAGAAAATGCTACCACAGAAGTGCTCTGGGTCTTGTCACCGCCTGTCTCACCTCTGAAGGCACAGAGAGCAGGGCTTGATCTTAACTGGAGGGCTGGATAGTATGGGAGGAGATTGTCCTTCAGGTACTGTGGGCCCAAGCCCTTTAGAGCCTTAAAGGTAAGAACCAGGAACAGATGGGTAACCAGAGCAGATCTTTCAGCACAAGGGTGATATGATCCCTTTAACCAACTCCTGACAGTAGCTTAGCCTTCACATTTTGGATCAATTGAAGTTTCCAAACTGTTTTCAAAGGCAGCCCCATGTAGAGCACATTACAGTAATCAAACTTGGATGTGATAACAGCAGGGATCACAGTAGCCAGATCGCACGTTTAGAGGAATGGTCTCAGCTGGTAAAGAAGTGTGGCCCCTTCTTACATGCCCAGGGTAAGGCCAATCGTCACCTTGGGGTTAGGTAGCAATTTTCCCCAGGCCAGTTTGGCTAAGGCTCCTGACAGTGTTTTGCCATCTTCTGGACATGGAGCAGGGGTCACTGAGGGTATGTGGGGCGAGGGGGAGAGGTAGTTGTGAATTTCCTGCATTGTGCAGGGGGTTGGACTAGATGACCCTAGAAGTCCCTTCCAATCCTATAATTCTATGACTCTATGACAGAAGGTGCTACATGCCATGGAGAAGACCTAAGTCTCCAATCCTAGGCCTGAATCTAGTAGCTAAAAACCTGCTCCTTCAGGAGGAGTGCAGTCACCTCCAGGATGGGCTGACTCTGCAGTCCCTGAGCACCTTCTCAAATGACCAACAGCAGCTCCTTCTTATCTGAACTGAGCTTCTCTTTATTGGCCCTCATTCATCCTATTACCTTCTCCAGGCACCTATTCAAGACTTCTACAGACTCACATGGCTTAGCTGTTAAGAAGAAATAGAGCTAGGTGTCATCTGCATTTTGGTGGCTCCCCAGATGACCTCTCCCAGCAGGTTCATTTAAATGTTAAGTAGCACGGGGGATAAGATGGAACCCTGTAGGACCCCAAAGCATAAATACTACGGGGTCAAGCAGCAGTCTCCCAGCTCTATCTTCTGGAACCGGTTGGAGAACGGAACCTCCCGAGCACAGTGCACTCTACTCCCAGCCAGCCTCTCCAGAATGATAGCATGGTTGATGGTATCAAAAGCTGCTGAGAGGTCTAGGATAATAACAGGGACGCACTCCCCCATCACTCCAGTGGTGGAGGCCATCAGTCAAGGCAATCAAGCTATTCCATCCCAAAACCAGGCCTGAATATAAATTGAAATAGTTCTAGATAGTCTGTCTCCTCCAAGACTGTTTGAAGCTATGTAGCCACCACCTGCTTAAGCACCTTGGCCAAGACTCGGATATTAGCTATTGGGCCTTAATTATTTCAGCCATTTGAGTCCAGTAATGCCTTCTTCAGGATGGTTCTCACAACCACCTCTTTCAAAGCAGTCGGAACTACACCTTCCCACAGAGAGGCATTTCTCACCTCCTGGATCCAGTCAATCAACCCAGCCCAGCATGATACAATTAGCCATGAGGGGCAAGAGACAAGACTAGACATGGTAGGCGGCACACTTTGAAGCACCTTCTTTGCTTCATCAGGGCTCACATACTGGAAGTTATCTATACAAATAAAACCCAACTGCACTCTGATAATATCCTGAGGTTGAACTAGTCCAGCTTTGGTGCCAAATACAAGTAATTTTATCAGCAAAATGCATTGTAAAGGACATTTTCTGGGTGAACATCCTCTGGGGCTTGAGATAAAAGCCACAACCCAGAACAGCTCCACTGGATGGCATTGTGCAGATGGAGTGGTGGCAGCAAAGTGAGCTCACTTCCTTGCCATCATTGACACAGGGTAGGCACAACAATGTGCTGTTACTGGTGTTCGGTCTCTTGCTTCAAGTTTTTCTCCACTTGCGCTCTGTCTGCCCAACCATTTCATCATTCAAAGCTCAGGCACTCAGGAAATCATGTTCACATCCCAAGTCATCTCCATATTCCACAGGTCAAGCAGGAGTACCAACCTTGCTGAACAGAAAATCTCCAAGAGATGACAGGAACCTCTCTGGATCCATCTGCTTCCTGAGGCAAATCATCCTAGGTTAAGAGAATAGATAGAAGTGGGAAGACACGGCATATGGGAGATGAAATGGGAGAGTTTCCTTTATGTGTTGTGAGAGCCTATAAACTACATTGTGGTTGAAGTCATTGTATGTGCAGATCTTCCATTGCCAGCTGTCCCAGACAAAGCCCTATGGGCACACAGGACATTCTGTGCTTCTGGGAGTAACTCATGAAACGTGAAAGCAATTCTGAACATCACAGAAGAAAAATGAATCATATTAACTATTTTTAAAGAATTTTTAAAGAATGCAAAGAATTTTAGTTTTTTTTATTAGTCTACCAATATTTTGACTTACTTTTCAAATCATTATAAAAATAGCATCATCTTCCACTGCACTCTTTATTCTAGAGCTGGAAAATATTGAAAACCATTGTATGTATAATTTGTTTTTCCTGTAACATACGATAAGTAAGCTCTGCTTACTTGGGGGTATTAGCTCCAAGAGGCATCATTTTCCTTAAGAAGATGAAAATAAAAGCCATTACCATGGTGACAGAAGAGGGCTGAAATCTCAGATGTGTAAAATAATATGAAGATGTTCTTTACAAGAACATAATTGCTTTCACTGAAATTTACTGCTGTGGAAGAAAAGTCTTAGTAACACTCAGCATATACCTGTACATCTGTTGATCTTGATGGAAGTAGTAACACATAAAGTGCATCTTAGAGAGTGGTTGTACTATTGGGAGATAGGGATGTGCTTGCATATTATCTGCATATATTTTCATATTTAGAATGTTTCAGTTTATTAAAGATTATATTATTTTCAGGTTATGGATTCAAAGGAATACTTTCACATTGGATCTTCCTGATTAATCTGTTTCAAATGGCATGCATATTCATATGCCATGTCAAAATGGAAGAGAAAATATTTGTTTATATCATCTAATAACTATCATACTAGTAATAATTTTAGAGAAATGTTAGGAGGGCACAGCACTAAGGGGGGTGGGAGTGGAGAGTGAAAGTGATACAGCCACACAAGCAGTAGGACATTTTGGCACATCTCATTCTTTTTTCTTTTCTTTTCCAATGAGGGACAAATAAGCAGAGTTGCACCTTTCTAAATTCATTAATTCCGTTTGGGATTATGATTACACTAAAATGTTACACTTGTATGCTACACATTGCAAACACAGGATAGCCAGCTTTGTCCTCCTGTGTGAGTGGAAATAAAGACTTGATATCACAGATGCCTGAACCTTTAGAATGGCTATATTTTTATACTTTAAAAATCCCTAGATTGACAGGGATCAAATTCTCACCATTTTTTGTTTCTTATTTATTTTATTATTATTATTTATTTACTTAGATTTATAGTCCGCCCACCCCAACCAAGTGGGCTCAGGGCGAATTACAACAATTTAAAACAGTACACAATACATCAGCAATAGCCATTTAAAATATAAATAATACAAATCGTTCATTTAAAACATTGGCACCATATAAACATGGGAATCCTGTGATGAATGTTCCACGTCAATGAAATGTAAAATCTATTTAACATTTATAAGTATTATTTTTTCCCTCAGGTGATACCATTACTGTGTAGTGAGTACAGATCATAATCTGTTCTTTAGGCACATTCTCATATCTACTGCTGCATGATTATTCATGGTTGGTTTTAAAAAATAACTGTTTTGAACCAGCTATGTAAAAAAAGGAGAAAGAAAATCTATTTCATTCCCCCCTCCCCCAGTTTCCCTTCTGTCTTCATTCTAAACGCTCTTGAGTTGTCACTTCTATCCTGACCCACTTGAAAGGGTGGTTATACCATGTTGGTATTTATGGTGTGTTTAGCTATGAAACAATTTCAGTGATAATTTTGATTATTTTACATATATATTAGTCCCACATTAACTTTAGCACTAAAATACTTGTGTATATTTTCCTCCATCGCTTTAGTCAAAAGAAGTGATTCTAGATTTTATGAAAAATAGAATTTTCAGAATTTGTATAGATAGAATCCCGATCTTATTAGATGAATTTTCATAACAAATATTGAATAAAGACAGAATAACTTGCTTAAGTATACTTTTGTATTTGTAACATAATCTATTCTGTGTAATGTCCTAGACTTTAAAATTGGGAAATATACACAAATGTTTCTCAGCAGAGTGTTCTATGGCATGCTTTAGTTGAAGCAAGCTGTTAGCACAGGGAAATACAGCTCTCAAATAAAACAGTGGGATTTGATGGCAGGCTTAAGCATTTTTACCTGTTGGTGTAGAAAATGGGAGTGTCACCTAAGTATTTCAATGTGAGGGCAGGTTTAAGTAGGCATGATTTTGAAAAATTAATAGACTGCGGATTGTTCAGTATCTGTTACTAAACTGCCTCCTGATTCCAGTCCCTTAGGGCTGTTTTCCTAACAGAGATGTATTTTTAGGTTTGGAGCTTTAAGAGACAGGCCCTGTATCTCCATGAGGAAACAGTGAGCTGTCTCTTTAATACATAGAGCTGGAAAATTCAGCCTAATAGGTAATTTTACCCTGTACAACTAGAACTGCACATTAGGTTTGAAGCTTGCTATTCACTTTCATTTTCCAGCTTTGGAATCCCATATGTTCCCACGAAGACCAAGGAAGATCTGTCCCAGTCCTCACTGCCCTAGCTTCTTGAAAAAATGGCATCCAATGTAGAGTGCCCTTGGCCAGTCTCAGCAGGCAGGGAAGAATATGGGGAAGAAGGGGTTTCCTCTGCTGTACAGGGTCCAAGCCATTTTGAGCTTTAAAGGCACTTTAATTTGGGCCTAAAGTTAATTGACAGTGAGTGCAGTCAAGCAAGAATAGAAGAAAGATGCTCTCTGGAGATAACCACTATTAGAAGCAGGGGGTTTTTTTGGGAAAAGAGGTGATGGAACTCAGTGGGTTGCCCTCGAAGAAAATGGTCACATGGCTGGTGGCCCTGCCCCCTGATCTCCAGACAGAGGGGAGTTTAGATTGCCCTCCACACACAGCACAGAGGGCAATCTAAACTCCCCTCTGTTTGGAGATCAGGGGGCAGGGCCACCAGCCATGTGACCATTTTCAAGAGGTTTTGGAACACCACTCCACCGCATTCCAGCTGGAAAAAAGCCCTGACTAGAAGGCAGCCACAGAATTCAGTTCCAACTGCAGTTTCTGAACAGTCTCAAAGTCAACCTCAAATAGAAAAAAATTGCAGTAATCCAAATAGAAAGTTTCCCAAACATCAATTAGGGTAGTATGATCTTTGTTGACGAGAGAGGGACTCAGCTGTTATATCTGCTGTAGCTTAGCCACAGGTTCTACCTGAATAGCAAAGTAGCAATGCCAATTTTAGAAGCACGTAAATGCAGACAGCTAAGAGAGGAATGCCCTGACCTGGATAGCACAGGCAAGCCCAGTCTCATCAGATCTTGGAAGCTAACCAGGATCGGCCTTTGTTAGTAATTGGATGGGAAACCTCCAAGGAAGACCAGGGTTGCTATGCGAAGGCAGGCAATGGTAAATCACCTCTGTCAGTGGCCGTTTCCACACTTCTTACCGGCCTCCAGAACGCTACACAAAGCACCCAGAAGAGCATCTTCTTGCACAAAATCATGCCAGGAAGACGCGATGTCGTGCAAAACTCCTTGATGATAGCATCTTCCTGGCGCATTTTCACACGAGAAGGTGCTATCTTCCGGGTGTTTTGCGCAGCGTTCCGGAGGCCGGCAGGAAGTGTGGAAACAGCGAGTCTCTTGCCATAAAAACCCCACCAGTGGTTGCCGTAAGTCAGCTATGACTTGACGGCGCTTTCCTCCTCCACCAAGGGGGGAGTCTCCATGAAGCAGTGCTAATGCTCCCATCCTTCTTGGCTGGGCCAGAAGCGTTTGATCTGTCACTGAGCATTCTAGATAAACCAATAGGGTCAACTCATCTGTCTATCTTCAGACAAAGATTAAAAGCTACTGTAGCAGTTTCTACTCGAAAAACTTGGTCTGAACACAGATACATGTGGGTCTAGATGTCAGTTGTTTTCCAGTACCGCCTACATGTTTTCCAGTACCACCTACATTTATTTAGGGGAAAAAATGTTGGTGTGAAGGTAAACAAAAGTCCTATGCCATCTGTAAAGGCCTGGAATTCTCGGGCTTGTTGAATTGCTCTATAATGGGTCTGGGTAACCTCAGCACCATCTCTGATATCCAGCCAAGACATTCACCATACAGTGAAGCAATCAAAGGAACTGAGGGTTTTGAGAACATGAATTTCCTTGGCGGATGAGTTAAATAAGCTAAGCTAAGATGTCTGTACAGTTACACCATTCTGCCCTCAACCTGTATCTGGCAAGTTTTGGCACTGATGCTTTACCTAATTAGGGCTTGATGATGTATTAATGTTACAGAATTTACTCAAATGGAAGACTAGGGTTTTTTTTCACAGGTATGCCATCAAAAAAGAGAGGGTCATCTTATATTCACATGCAAGTTACATTTATGTCCAATAATTTTTTGTGTATAACTTTTTTTAAAAGGGTCATCTTACATTCAGGGTCATCTTTCTTTTGAGTAAATATGGTAATAACTATATCCCCATTTAGATAATAAATTAGTGATGTTTTATTTACCACCAACCTTGTACTAAGCAGCAGTATCTAAAGACTGGATTCTCACTGGTTGTCAATCACTAAATGAACTGAGAGCCAGTTTGGTGTAGTGGTTAAGAGTGCGGGACTCTAATCTGGAGAGCTGGGTTTGATTCCCCCACTCCTCCACTTGAAGCCAGCTGGGTGACCTTGGGCTAGTCACCGTTCTCTAGACCTCTCTCAGCCCCACCCACCTCACAGGGTGTTTTGTTGTGGGGATAATAGTGGCATACTTTGTAAACTGCTCTGAGTGGGCATTAAGTTGTCCTGAAGGGCAGGATATAAATCGAATGTTATTATTATTAATGAAACACAGAGGTAGAATCAGTACAACTTGGCAGGCACAGTTTAGCTGTCCTTATCACCTGTGCATTTTTATCATCAACCTTGGACCACCTCTGTCAATTTCAACATCACTTGATTTCCATTTTTATTCACCTACCGTTAAGTTTGCTTTGTCTCCCTGCAGCTGATGCACATCAAGTGTGAGCAGAAGCTCTTAAGAGAGGGTAGATTATGCACCCTTTCTTCCTGGGACACACTGTGACCGAAAGGGTGGATGCCTGTGTTAATCTTATAATGTCTTACAGTTCAGGACCAGAAACAGAACCTAGTAGCAGAGAGGATAAATTGATAGTTTTCTTAACAGAGGTGGTAATTCTTATATTTTTTCTATAATATATTAGAAGCATGGGGCCTACTTGAAGACTTGTGCTGTCTGCTGCACCTAAAGTTACCACACTGTGGTGCTGCCATCTTTTTGGAATTTTCGCTGTATAAACTGTATGAAAACCTTTCCTATGATACAGTAACTATTTTCAGGTAAACATATATTCCAGTTCTCAAATGTATTTTTTCTCTTTTTTAAATTATGCAGCTAGTGCCCTTGTGGATTGCTCCCAATATTTTAACTCTCACAGGATTTCTGATGATTTTGATTCACTTGTTTATATTATCTGTTTATGACTGGCACTACACTGCTTCAGGTAACTATTGGTTTCTTATATCTTGGTCCTTGTGCTAACATAACATGACTAGACAGGGGAGGGGATGCTGTCCACGTCTACAGTGGGCCTTGGTGGACAGAACTGTGAATAGCAGAACTCTTAGCATGGTTAAAACTGTTCAAGGTGTTAGTAACTCTCCCTTTCCGCTTCCTACTGAGCATCCAGACCCCCGATTTTAGATTAAGCTGATAGTCCCAAGCATAGCAAGGTGTGAGGAAGAAGATCAGCAACTAGTTAGCCTACACACACACGCACACACTCACACTCTCTCAAAATGGTATATGCAACTGTGGCACCCCAATTCATCAGGAAGCCACTGCCACAAACTTGGGCTGGTAAGAAGAGAGCAAGCCAGTGGAAGGGAGGCACCAGGTCATTACTGTAGGGTTAGGGGTCATGGAGGTAGTGAAAAGAGACAAGAGGGACAATCAGACAACCTAGAGAGATCCAACAGGAGGTCAGCAGAAGGGAAAAGGAACTGAGAGAAAGGAAGAAGCAAGTGTGGCTAAGCCAGGAAGAAAAGAAGACGTTAGGAGACAGAGAGTTAGCAGGCAGAGGAGAAAGGAAAAGGTAGTTCTCTATCCTGGCAGAATGGGGAGACTTTGGCTTTTACTTCTACAAGAGAGCAATGGATTTGTTTATGAAATTTTACATTGCACTTGACTTAGCAGTGTTTGTTTCCTGAAAAGTGTCACTTACATGGAGTTTTTTTGGAATATTTATTTATAAATACTCGGTTAAAAACCAAGCAGTATATCAGTTTTAGATACCAAATGGTTTAACACCCTTAATTAAAAAAAGAAAATGGAAAGGAAGAACTATTTCTATGCACACTTGAATGCAATTTCAAATTATCACTGGGAAGTGTTGGTATCAAGACACTTTGATGCAGTTTCTATCTCACCCCCACCATTCAATATAAAACGATGTCAGGTCCACTTCAGATTCACTCTCTTGAAGGCAGCGATTACATTTGGAAAGGAAGCAGAGAGCTAATACAAGCTTCTAAGCTGTGGCAAACAGCACACGTGGCCTGCTGTTCCTGTCCCACACCAGGTCCCTCAGACATCCACACAGGATGTAATATTTGCATGGTTATCAACCCTTGTAAAATCTAGGGAATGTCCATGCAGCTAGACCTTCTTTGTGTTAGACTGTACACTTGCAAGCCCCGTGCAAACATCATATCCAATGTGTTGATCTCTAGTAGGCCTAGACGTGGGGCAGATAGTCACAGTCCCATTTTCTCACTGCTTGTAACTGCTAGCACACTTGATGAAATTCATTAAAATGTTCCCGTGCATGTACAGGTGCAAATAGTATAGTGGTTAGTGTTGGATTAGGATCTAGGAGACCCAGGTTCAAATCCCCACACTCATGGAAACTTGGGCCAGTCACACTCTCTCAGCCTAACCTCCCTCCCAGGGTAATTGTGAGAATAAAATGGAGGAAAGGAGAACAATGTAAACCACTTTGGGTCAACATTGGGGGGAAAGGCAGAGTATAAAGGGAATACATGTATAAATAAATATCCTTAAATTTCTGATTTTCATTAAACTGTAAACAAACTTCTCAGATTTGTGATTTGAAGGCTTTTCTTCCATGTATGAGTTGGACTTGGAGATAATTCCAGGCACTCTCAATGCCAACACAGTACACACAGACATGCATGCACAGTTCACTAAGAGAGAAGGTGGCTTGAAAGCTTGTTAAGGATTGATACAATCTCCTACTATCTGTGAAGTGACTCCAGGCACTGATAGCTGCCCCCCACTGGTAAGAACTCTCAACTACAGATTGATTGTAGGTGCACACCACACCAGAGCATAGCTTGGGGGCGGGGGGGGGAGCCCTGCAGTCATTGCCCTTCATCCCCACTAACTCTGCCTCGTATAGAATTGTGAATGGAAATAGCTTGCAGTTGAAGTGGCAGTTATAGTTGTGGGTTTAAAAACAAGACAGGAGTCCAGGGCACCTTGAAGACTAACAATATTTATTCCAGCATAAGCTTTTGTGACTCACTTCATCAGATGCAAGATCAGGTGCAAGTTGTGGATAGAAACTGACTAAGGTTTTCCTGCACCCCTTGGGAGCTGTACTGTGATGTTGGCAATGCTCTGTGATAAGAGCTGCCAGCAACATGATTAGGACAAGGGGAGGGAGTGAAAGTAACATTCAAAAGGCAAGTGATGTAGACAAGATAAGTGATCAGATGCAAAGACCGTAATTCATTACTGTGGTAAATTGCAAGGCAGTGAAGGAATAACTATGGTCTGGCAATGTAATATTTCATGGAATATTTTAGTGTTGCTTCATGTTTTGGCCATTTCTTATATATAAATCCCATTTGTCTAGACAAAATAATTCCAGTATATAATTTGTAACATCTGCCATTCCTACATGTGTGTAAATTACATGTGCATGTGGTATAATCTAGGAAGCTGCAGCACTTTCCAGAGCGTTACATAACATGATTGACTTGTGGTAAAGTGCACATGGGAATTATGCTATATCCCACATAGAAGCAAACTCCATGTATGAAAGCAATAACAGGCATTACAGCCCTCAGTTACTTTGACCAAACTGGAGTATGTGAGTTTTTATAGTGATATACACATACCATTAAACTATTTGATCATGTTCCTTATTCTGGAGCTCAGGTTTCTCATATAATTTATCAACAATGATGTTTTTTTGCTTTTGTTTCATTAAGTGTCTACTAACGTTAGGAAGCTATTGATAGTTTCTTGAATGATGGAGCCCTAGTCCTGATTTTTTGCAACAATTCTGTAGCGTGACTTTGGTGTAAAGAAGGCATAATGTCATGTTTTGTGGCAGCACTGGCACAGTTGTTGGTATAACGCACTTTAAATATTTACATGCTGGTCTCACAAGTCTTTGAACCACATCTGAGATTCCTTTTAAGATATGAAACTTATGACCTAATTAAGCACATGCAAATATTGCTTAGGAGAGAGAGAGATTTAAGGTCTAGTTCTTAACTGATGTAAATTGTGCCTGGCCTGTACAATTGAACATATAGAACTCATGTGATTAGATGGACTTCTATATTTTTTAAAAAATCACTCCCTCCACATAATATGTCATGGAGAAGGCTAGGCTAGGCCATTTCATTTTTTATAGAGAGGTACTTCTTATATGAAGGAGCAGTTAGTCCTATGAGCCTCCACTTGTAGACTGAAATAGTCCTGCACTGCCACCGTCAGAGTGAGCACAAGGTCTGTGGCACAATGAAGATTTGTACTTGACAAACTCTGAAATTAAATAAATGACAGAATATATATCTTTGCTTCAAATCAGACAAAGTATAGCCCTTTCTATATATTTGTATACAGCTTTTAAAATACATGTATTTTATGGTATCAGAGACTATCCTTAAGTCTGGATCATTTGAGATATGCTAACATCTGCACATTTGCAATTTACACATTTCTGTTACTAATCAGTTATATTTTCATTTTCTTTGGGCAGGATCCAGTCCTGGGTTGATTCCAACATGGGTTTGGGGTTTTGGTGCTTTTGCCAGCTTTTTTGCTTACGCTTTAGGTAAAGTATGATGATAAAACTTTCATAGCCAAAGTTTATAGATATTTTTACTATATAATAATAACAACAACAACATTCGATTTATATACCGCCTTCAGGACAACGTAATGCCCACTCAGACCTGTTTACAAAGTATGTCATTATTATCCCCACAACAAAACACCCTGTGAGGTGGGTGGGGCTGAGAGAGCTCTGGAGAGCTGTGACTAGGCCAAGGTCACCCAGCTGGCTTCAAGTGGAGGAGTGGGGAATCAAACCTGGTGGGATTAGAGTCCCGCACTCTTAACCACTACACCAAACTGGCCTGTGAGTTTAATCAAGAGTTCTGAAAGAGATTATTGGGGAACCCATACATTTAATTTTAACCAGAGTTTCTGATGGACAGATGTAACATGGAGGGCAGGAAAATTTTATTATATCAGGGAAATGTATTAAGAGAGAGGCAGAGGAAGGGGCTAACATGATACCTCAGTCTGCTGATCCTTTAATGCAGGGTAATGTTTCAGCTGCACTGAACCTAGTAGTTAAGTAATCTTTTGCAGTTCACAGAGACATAAATAGGTCAGGGCTCTGGAGGTAATTATGAGCAGGATCATTAGGAAAATTCTGGCTAAAAGGTCGGGGCAGAATTCAGGGCATGGAAAAAACTAAGAGAAACAAGCAACAGCTAGTTTAGGGGAGCAGACCACAATATGACACAAAACCAAGAATCTCGAATCTCGAACTATTGTCCAACCTTTCAGAAATCTTTCCTTATATTTTCTCATAGGGCCAGATTTAGTTTGAGCCAATAAGGAAACCCAAATTAGTCCTGACAATGCTTAATTGATGGTCAGAAGGCCAGGACTAGGATCCGATTCCTAACATATTTACATTTTTGAATTCTCTCCTATATGATGAAATTATCAATCTCTTTGGTGCTCTGATAATACAACTTTTTAAAAATTAATTAAAACACACTGTTTGAAATATTCTTAAGGCTATTATTTTCTCCATCTAAAAACCTGAGGCAAAA
The DNA here is from genome assembly GCF_028583425.1 of Eublepharis macularius. Lineage (NCBI taxonomy): Eukaryota > Metazoa > Chordata > Lepidosauria > Squamata > Eublepharidae > Eublepharis > Eublepharis macularius. Next base: position 82,926,944 of record NC_072796.1, on the reverse strand, counting down.
TTCATGGCATGACAACATTCAGTGAAAGATACAATTAAATGTCAATATTGACATTCATTTGATGTTCTTTCTTTAGAATAATAGTTTAACAAGTGGGAACATGCGAGGGACTTGCAGCAGTGCCATCCCATTCCCTCCACTTTTGCTTCCTCACCTCATCCCACCCCTCCCTCACTTCCTCTCTCTCTCTCTCTTTCTCTTAGTCTTTCTCTCTGTTGTTCTCCCTCACCCAATTCCCACTGTCTCATATACACACATTCTCTCTTTCCATTTCTCTGTTCTCCTGCTCCGTAACATTTTCTCTCCCACCACCCAATTTCTTTTTGCTCCATCCCCCAATGTCTTCTGTCTCACCCACACTCACTTTCTCACTTTCATGCTCCATCTCTTTGGCTGCAGCCACCTCCTTCCCCCTCATTTGCCTACGCTGCAAACCGCCCTATTGCCAAGAGTCAGAGGTGGTGGTGAACTAGACTAGCAAGTGGCTTACACTGAGGCAGTGGGTGTGTCATAGTGCCTGCCCACCCGTCTGTCTGCCCTTCCCACCACTTGGCAGTGGGAGGAGGGTGACAGCTTCCCTCCCCCACTCTCCCTCCCGGCCATGACTTGGCTGGCTGAAGGGGAGTGGCAGTAGTTCCTCTGCATCCACCTGCAGCACCATCATCTCAGCTCTCACTGCTCCTTCTCGCCTACCTTTCTCCAGAGGAGAGCTTCTTTTACCTTTTGAACTGCATTAGTATCTGCACATGCAGGCTCACCTGGCTCCTCCTCCCTTCTCTACAGCTGGTAAGTTTACGTTAGCAGCAGGGGGCAGCAGTGACGATGTTGAGAGCTGTGCCAGGCCCGGAGGCGGCAAAAAAAGGGGGGGGTCAGTCTCCAGTCCAGCTGAAGGACTGTTGCCACCTGTTTACAGTGGTTCCCTCTTGCTGGAGTAGCTCCAACAGAGTAGCATTGTCTGCGCATCTGCAGACAACACTTTTTCTGATTTGGGACATTTACACATACACACGTTTTTTCTAGTTTTTTAGATGTTTATGCAAACCTGGGGGGTGGGGGTGCCCTAAGGTTGGAAAAAATCTCCCTTCTGTCATTGTGGCCCCTGTTTGTAGATTTATGTATCTGCACATGAGTCCACACTTGGCTGTTAGAATATATGAGATACTTTCTGAGGAGGTACAGAAGGGATGGCATTATAAGTGCTAAAATGTGGCTTTGCCTTTCCTTGGGAATGGGTGTTGGAGACAGTCCTGATGAACCCATTATGGTGTTCAAAATACTTATCAAAATAGAAAGCTCATGAACAGCTTGAGTTGTATCAGGAAATAAAATACAGGTAATCTTAACAAGCACCTACAGACACAAGCCCTTATCCATTAGCATCTTATTCTGAAATGGCTGCAACATCAATCACCAACACACAGTTGAATTTCCATGATGGTACTAATCAAAAATGATCTCAAATTCAAAGCCTTAATAGTATTATTTTATATATAAAAACTACTCTGAGCATATGATACAGAAAGTGTTGTCACGTTGCAGGTAGCTTAAGACAACCCCACAGGGTTTTCAAGGAAAGAGATATTCAGAGGCAGTTTGCCATTGTCTGCATCTTTTTAGCGAGCCTGGACTTCCTTGGTGGTCTTCCATCCAAGTACTAATCAAGGCCAACTGCTTAGCTTCTGAAATTTGATGAGATCAGGCTAGCCTGGGCCATCTGCCGGAATAAAAACTGTCAAATTAAACACTTTTGATACTTTTGTATTGTGGCTAGGGTGTTAGAGAAAGTTGTGAGAATGAGACAGTGATCTACAAGGAGACAGAATGAGTGGAACAGAACACAGAAAACACCTTCCAGTAGTGAGATCAGTCTGACCTTACTATTGTCCTCTCCATCCAGGAGGCTGATTTAGAGAGCAGAACTTCATCATCATTATTCATCATCACATTATTTTAAAGAAGTACCTATAATATTCTAGGCTTTGTACAGGAATAAAACAGAAGAAAGGGAGTAGGAAGGGAAAAGGAATATTTGTACTTTCAAGGTAAGACTAAAATAAACTAACAAAGTAGAACCTATACAAAAATTCACATACAAATAACAAGAGAAGGCAGAAATAGAAGAAGCAAATAAAAAGATAATGCTTTTAATAATTTCTTGAAGTGGGACAAGCAGAAGCCAGGCGAACAGCTAATGTAATGTAATTCAGAAAGTAAATGAGATACTCAAAATGTTAAATTTTAACATCTCATTAATGTTTGTTAATTTGCCTTAACTAAGTTCTCTGGACTCTTTCTTGTTCTTTCTAGATTCCATAGATGGAAAGCATGCTCGAAGAACTCAGTCCAGTAGCCCTCTGGGAGAGCTGTTTGACCATGGACTAGATAGTTGGTCTATTTCAATTTTTCCCCTCTCTCTTTTTTCCATATATTCCTGTGATAATGGAAAAAGTGGAATTTCAGTGACCACCATGTATTTATCACTAATTGTTCTATTATTAAATTTTGTGTTTTCGCACTGGGAAAAATATAACACAGGAGTACTTTTTCTTCCTTGGGGATATGATATAAGCCAAGTGGTAAGTATATGTTGTTTTATTTAATTAATACTCTTTTTCATTGAAGGTTCTAACAGAAATGACAAATATTTCTTAAGGCAAGTATATTTGGCAGAGATTTTAAATGAACAGTAATATTTATTAGAAGTGTCAAATATTCCTTCACGAGAGGAGAATAAGGCATATATAAGCAAATAATTAACAATAAATGTCCCCTCCTGTATAGGAGAAAATGCCTGCAAAAATAAAGTCAGATGCTGTGAAGGAGAATGTAATTTAGTTGCATGTGATTTGTAGCACTCTACTCCTGAGTTATCTGAAACTGTCAGTTTTGTAATGACTCCCCTGATGTTATGGTCTTGTATGCTACGTGAATTGCCTGGTATGGCATTTGCTAAAATGCCATAATAATTACAGTACTATAAATAAGTAACAACATGATGATGTTACAGCAACAAAACTCCCACCAGTCCATTTCTCCATGAATTACTAAAGGGGCACTTCATTTTCACAGTCATCTGATTGAAAACCAGTTTTTATCAATTTTACCTTTGTAAATGTGTGGTATAGTAGCAAACCCCTACAATTGTCATCTCTTAATAAGCCTCCATCTATACATTACAAAGTCCTTGTGTTTGTCAGGGAACAGCACAGGGTTTTATATCACATGTGCAATGGGAGCTTTTTGCGTTCCAGACTGGCTGTTTTCTATTTGCAACCATGTAGGAAAAATAACTTTACCCTCCCCCCTCCCCAAACACAAACATTATTTTTGCATCCACAAATCACCTCATGGATCCATTATTGGTTCCATTGTAATAATCACATTACATACATGGCTACATGTCAGAGGTACCAACTTCAGGTGAGGCCCAAAATGCTTCTAGAATTACAAATGATCTCTAGACTACAGAGATCAGTTCCTCTGGAGGGGTTGCATCATATCCCCGCTGAGCCTCCTCCTCTCCCCAGGCATTACCCCCAAATCTCCAGGAATTTCCCAAGCTGGAGTTGACAACCCTACTACACATATGTTTCACAAAGTAGGTCCACCAGGAGTCTGCGGATTCAAAAATAGTGGGTGGGGGAGTCTAAAACCATTTCTCTCTGCATTCTGTGGTCCCAAACAAAAACAAAAAAGTGTGCATATATGAGGCACAAAACTTCCATCTTATATGAGATACAAAATCTTTGGGTTGTTGCTGAACAAATGCCAGAGTTTATAATGTGTAGATAGATGCTAAGTTTCGTCATCTTCACATAGCCAACTTCTATATGGAGTTCTTTCAGAAAACAGAGTGTAAACTATCTTTTGATACTTATTAGGCTACTAAAATAAATACTTTTGGAAGGTCAACCGAAGTTTTCAATATGTTTTTGCAGTACCTTAAATCATATTTAAATCGTTATGATATTTTAAGTAATGCTGTCTTAGCTATGGTAACTTATCCATGTAGAAAGTAATTCAACACTTCCCCCCCCTTCTCCATATAAAATTTGGCTTTCTAATCAAAAACATGTGGGTGATGTATACGCTTTAAGAAAAGAAAGAAAATACTAAAGTCACAGGTACTGAAAACTAATCTCTGTATAGCTATATTGTTTTTACTCAGGGTCAGCTAAATTTTATGATAACTTGAGGTGCAAAAAGATACTCTAGAAGGAGATCAAGTTTCAGTTTCCAGCCTGGACAGTGATTTACTTGGTGGCATTTGTCAAACCGTTATTTTTCTTCCTCTCTGAAAAAAAGAAATAGGCAACACAAGGTTGCTGGAAAGATTAGGGAGATAAGAATTTTAAAGCACCTTGACTTCTTGCACTTGAATTTGAAGTATGCTTACTTAGTAGGAACTGTTGGCTTGGATCCCATTGAACCAATCTGTGAGCTCAAGCGTAGGGGGTGGGGGGCATTTTCACCACTGTACGATAATTTTCCCATGGTAGCCTTCCCATTGCTACCCTCATGCTGTTCTTGGAGGGCCACCGACCTCCCAGAAAGAGCATTTTATGGTGCATTTGGGACTGGTGTGTGAAAGTTGTGATTCATGGCTGGAAATCCTATTGCTTACAAAGGATCCAAACCATTGATTCCCCCCCCCCCCCGCCCCACCAAATCAATATGCACTAGGCAGTCCAATCTAAAATCCTTTGCTTGGCAGAAAGTTATATCAATTTACCCTTAAACTGGTTTATTTTGCAGTATTACTTTAAATAATGTGGACACAAACAAAAAATAGTGTGCATACTGTGAGGCACAAAATAATCTTAATAATCATAAATAATCATAATTGTAAAGTTTTAAGGAGAAGAAACGAAATCTTAAACCATATCATAGTAGAACTCAAAAATTAGGAATGCTCCTGGTGGTTAGTGTTCTTCCTACAACATTTCAAATTTCTCAAAAGTTTGGTAACAAAAGTTCCACCAGATTGTGCTTGACTCAAAATTAGCACTCGCTAATCGCCCCTTGTCCTAATTTTAACATTTATGAAATATCGAGCCATCTTACACGGTTTAACAACTGGTCCCTCCAGCTCACTGCTGTACAACAGGAACCAAAAAAGCCAGTGCAGCATAGTGGTTAGAGTTTTAGATTAGGATCTGGGAGACCAAGATTCAAATCTCCATTCTGTAGTGAAAGCTCACTGGGTAACTTTGGACCCAGTCATACATTCTGAGCCTAACTTACCTCACAGGGTTGTTGTGAATGATGTCAGCTGTCCCCACTGTGGGGAAGGGTGGAGTATAAAGGAAGTTAATAAATATAGCTTAAGATGGAGGGCACATAAAAGATAGATTGCTTGGTGGTGGAAAGGAGAGAAGGATTAGGGAAAAATGAGATGAGGGTCACCAGGAGAAAGGAAAGAGGCAATAGTGAGGAGCGGGGGACTCTTTAAATCCTTGTAGGCTCCCCACTTTGTAACTGGGCTGGGCTCAGTGGCTGGCACTGTACAACTGAGCCATAGTTTTCCTGGGCAAAGGCCTCCCCAGGGGAGAAAGGAGGGAAATCTGAAGATGGGGATAGATAAAGGGCGAGGGTTGTTTGTGAGGACATAAGGAAACAGAGAAAGTGACTATGGGGCCTTTCAGGGAATGGAAAGGGGAAATAGTGGAGGAGGGGAAATGAGATGCCCCCCAAGTCCTTGCTAGGACTGGCAGGTCGTTAGACTGGAGGAAGGTTTCTTGGAAGATAGTTTGATGTAGTCCACTAGGCTGAATTTTCACATCCTGCAAACATCAGTTAGTGATGAGGATTGGGAATAGGGAAACTTGGAGTTCAGTAATGTCACATCTTGCATTTAGTAGATGTTTTGCGTTGAGGAAAGAAGGAGATATGGCTGCAGTTTTCATTGGCAATTGCCCATTTCCTATAATATCTAATATCAGCCTTGCAATGTAAATATCTTAGCCTTCAAACATTCTATTGCCATATGTGAACTTGGTTTAGCAAATATTTTTTCAGCAGAGTCAAATATGATCCCTATCTTTCATTCAATCAAGGCTATTTAAAATTGTTTAGGATTGATTTTAAAAACTTGAATTCACTTGCTTGTTTTTAGAAAAGAACAAAAGTTTAAATGGCTCTAGTATTTGACAAGAATATATGAAAACTGGCAAGCTCTCACTGTACATTTTTGAAGTATAAGGTGATTTTGGATGGAACCATATAGTGCAGAAACATGCATGTATTGACTAAGCCGCATAGTAAATATTTTTAAACCATAGGGGAAAGTATTCAGCAGCATGTTTTTTAATGCTTGCATTAAAAGTATTGGTGAAAGTGTGTAGTTACTCATGCAACTTTTTAATGATCAGCGTGCTGGACAAAGGTTTCTGTCCTGAGGATTAGAGCTAACTTTTTTCCTAGCATCACAAACATGCTGTCTTTGCAGAGCTTTCATGGCATAACCTGAGGCACCAAGCCCATGCAGGGGCAAACGTTTTAGATCAGTGCACGATTAATTGGCTGATGCTTCTTTATTGTCACTTAGGATTGCATGTTTGATTCTTCTTTGATCTGATAATGGCATTAGTATTGCTTGTCCTTCCCAAGAACCTTCGGTAGTTGAGGTGCCCTTTTTTCTTATTAGGTTTTAAAGGACCTTGATATCAACCATTCCTTTTGTAAAGTCACTGTGGTGTGCGTGCAGTGTTACCCCAGATTTACTGTACCTCTTTTAGAACCTGTTTTTTAGGTGCCTTAAGCAATCTTCACTAAATATTCTGGTTCCCTACACCTAAACACATTTACTAGGTATTGACTCTCATTTATTTAAATGGAACATATTTTCATATATGTATGCTCAGGATCTCAGTCTTAAATTCTCACCATATATGTACGGGTTGCTCAGCGAGGCCTTTTTACAGTAAGGAGAGTGGATAAGTGGCCTATCATTTTTACATTTAACCTTTATGTGAGAATAGAACCAGATGCTATATTCTTACATTTTATTCTGCGGATCAAATGACATGTTTTTCTTTTCCCTATAGGTTACAGTGGGCATGTATTTGCTAACTGCTATTTATGGAGTAGAAGTTTGGCACAGGCCTTTGATATTTGGTTATCATCTCACAGATATATTAATATTTTTTCTAATAGGTAAGGAACTGTAAAAACCTATCCTAGTGTGTTGCATATTTATATACAGTGCTTTGTATTCAACCACACAGTTTGGTATTCAATGACACAGTTCTGAAACGTAATAGTCGTTCATTCTTCAGATGAGGGAAGAGCAATATTCATTGATTCCTCTCTCCTGCTGCAGCCCACTGATCTCCCTGAAATTTTGTTCCTGAGGATCAGGGGACCCTCAGGAATAGGACAAGGGCAAGAGAGGGGTATGCAGGCAGATTCCGTTGCTCTTGTCATGAAATAGGTTTGCAATATAAATAGCTGCCTAGTGTGGCTAACCAACTGCTCCTTCAATATCCATTTCTTTTGAAAACCCTTTCTTTACCTCAGAAGCTCACATTAGCTACTGCATGAGATTCCTTTCCTAATGCATCTTCCCTACTTCTTATTAACCCCATCCTTTTCATTCAGCATCTTGTCCAAAGATTCTAAGAACAATCCTAAGCAACTTTCTCAGGTCTATTCAGTAGGGATTACTCACAGAAGAGTGTTCTTAGAAGGGCAGAGCCAACGTGTTCAGTTGTTTCTGGGTTGTTGGGGTTTTCTTCTTTTTGTATATTTATTTGCTTCATTTATACCCCGCCTTTCCCTTAAGTTGGGACCCAAAGTGGCTTTCAGTAGTCTTCTTGCCTCCATTTTATCCTCACAACAAGCCTGTGAGGTAGGATAGGCTGAGAGTGTGACTGGCCCCAAACTATAGCAAAGTGGAGATTTGAACCTGGGTCCTTCAGATTCTAGTCCAACACTCTAATTCACATGCACTTTCTTTTGCCTGTGAAGGGAAGGGGAAGGGTTTTTTTTTTTGCTGATGGGCCTAATAGCTGCTTAGTTACTTGTATTGGGGAAACAGTGCAGCTACTTTCCCATGCAGTTAAAGACATCATGAGATTTCAGAAATGTGATTCTCACCGATCTTTCACATAGAGATCTCAGATTCTTCTTCACAGTTCTCTTACATGTCGTCTGCTTTGGCCCTGCCTTTTGTTTGGGGAAATATATGTATGAAGCATTTGCTTCTGTTTCCATCAACCAGTTTGTTCTGCACCAGCCTGCCTGTCCACTTGCATGACAAATAGGTAGCATGTTGCCTATCTTTGGGCTGCATCTTTCTCCCCTAGTGAACACCTTTTAGACAATGCAAGCCGAATATTTTATTTTCTGCCTACACACAAGTTGCTGTTGGGTGGGAGAGGTTAGCCTCTGTTTCTATCAACCACCCTCATCTGTAGCATTTGCATTCAGAGAGTACAAGCAAACTACTCGTCCCTAACATGCAGGCACAATACCAGAGCATAAGAGAGAATGGAATTAATATGCAAACATAATCAAGAGAGAATGGAATAATATGCAAATATAATCAAGCCAGGTACACACAGACTTCTTCAATGGGGACAGAGTAGAAAGTGAAAATTCTATGAATGGCAGTATCAAAGGAATGATGTTCTTTGGTAAAAAATATTTGCAAACTTTTCTGGTTGCAAAATGCACCTGTCAATTTATCTCCCAAGTTACTTTCCCCATTCTTTGCTCCTTTTGTTTTTCCCCCCCTTTACTCCATGCAACTGTGGAGTGCAGAAAAAGTGTCAGAATGAAAGTCATTGCTGATGATTACAAAATGTTTTTAGTGATTGGATTAATTCTATTAAAGGTGATTTGGCTCAGATTTTTATTATTGTACAAAAGCATAGGTCTATTCAAAGATAGAGCACATTTCTCTTGCACAAATCCCACTGGAAGTTGTGCAACTTCCATTCATTTCACTAGGGTTTCCACAGGTAATGCTGGACGGTTGTGGACATACAAAAGGATATCTGCTGAAATTATGTCATATTAGTCTTATAAAACATTGTCTGGTTGTCTTATAGGTTAAATTAGCATCATACATGATCACCATGGCTTTAGGGAAAAGGAAAACAAAGCAGTACTAAGAGGCATTCATGTTTTTTATTATTGTTTCCTAGGTTCCTCACTGGAGCCATTAAATACTAATTGGATATCACTTAGCCATTTGGTGGCATTTATTAGTCACTGCTGAGCATTTGACAGTGACCTGTTTCTGTGATCAATATTTCGTAGAAAGATCTAAGTGTAAAGTTTTGCAGATATTTGCACTTATTCTATAAGTATTCCCAGTGGAAACATTTTAACTCTTGCTTTACAGAGTTGCAAGGAATCAGACAAAGAGGGGGATGAGGAAGTTTTTGCAAATCATCAATTGTAAAAGTGACATTTTTACAAATGTTCAATTGAACTGCATCTGGAGCAAGTCCTCAGTTAAAACTGCTCCAGCTGTTATATTTTCCTGCAGAGCAAATTAAACTGAGTAACAAAAAAGAAAAAGACATTTGATAGCATTTGAAAGATACTATTTTTCATCATGGCCTAAGTTACAACTGTTCTTTTACATGCTAGTGTGCTATTTAGTGGAACGTTTTACACAGGAGAACATTTAGACATCCAGGTATCACTATCTGTATGAAACGGACAGTCCGCAGTGGATAGCAAGTCTAGGAAAGCTAGATTACTGTCAGCTGAGTCACCTCCCCCCCCCCCCCCCGCCATTTATTGTTTTCTGATCTCATCAGCATTAGATGCAGAAGAGTCTCCCTCAACCTGTGCATTAGGATGATATCTGTCTAACCTCTCACTGGAGCACATGCCAACCATGTTGCTTCAACAGGAGGAGGGGATGGGCCCTGCTTGCTTCTAGGATGTTGCCTGCTGCAGTAGACAAAGCTGCAGATTGGTGGAAGTGCCTAGGGTGGCAGCCCTCAGGACAGAATGGAAACCTCCCCAGGCCATGTGTAGCTTGCCACACTGCAAAGATTAGAGAGGAGGGAATGCTCTGCTCCCTCCCTAGACAAGTGACAAGTAGGAGCAGAGATGAAGCAGAAGGAATGGATGCGAGTTCATCTTCTCCAGTTTTGAGCAGAGGGGCTCTCTAGCACGCAACAGGCAAGGGCAGACTTAGTGATGTTGGGGCCCCAGGCAAAACTTGAGGATGGGTCCCTCAATCACTCAAGTAGTGCAGGGGGGAGGGCAGTCAGCTGTAAAGTGGTTACCCCACCCATACACACACACTGCTGATTTTCTTTCCACCTGAATCTCAGGCATCCAGGGATCAGCAATGACGTGGGGGGAGCTATAGGGCAGCAGTTGGGGTGGCTGATTACAGGGTAATGGAGGATCCCAACAGCTACCTTCGCTGCCCTGCGGCTAAGACTACTGGCATGATGGGTGCTGGAGAGGGCCTGAGCGTGGGCATGAACCTTTTAAAATCAAAATGAGAGTTCTTGGTTTCTAATCCGGAGCTGTTCTAGGTAATGCGAGAGAGGTTGCCTATTCTGTTCCTAAAGATTGCGCTAGACCAAGGGTGTCAAACATAGGGCCGGCGAGCAACGGAGGGAAAGGGCAGGAGGAGGCCAGTATCTGCATTCAGTGAGGGGGAAGTAAGGAGAAGGCTTCTCTCTCTCTCTCTCTTTTCTGGGGAGCTGTGCTGGGGACGGGGCGTGGCGGTTTAGGCAAGGGGCAGCGCGCTGGTAGCGCGCAAGAGAAGGCGCGGCAGGGAAGGTGGTTAGTGTGGCTCCACGCTGGGCTGCAGAGATACCCCCATCCGTGGCCACCGCGTTCCTCTCTAGCGTCGCCAAGCCTTGCTTTACCGGGTGTCGTGAGGGAGCGGCGCTGGTGGTGGAAGCACGAGGAAACGCTGTAGTAGGCACCCTCGGCGCTGTATTAGGGGAGGCGGGAGCATGCGGGGGAAGGAGTGATTAGGGCAGCGCGGAGGGGAGTGTTCCAGCCGAGGCGCCCTGCGCGGCTCCCTGCCTGTCCCGCTTGTATCGGCGGGTCATCGGAGTCTTCCCGGGAGAAGTCAGGTGAAGCAAAGGGCGTTCTCAGTGGCTCCGTGACCAGAATAGCCTTGCAGGCGTGGGGGAAACGTGAAGCTGCGCGGCAGGTTCGGTTTGGGTGGTGTGTATATGTTTCCATGCTTCTTTTGAGCTTCATGATGCTGACATTTGGGGTTTAGATTTAGATCCCGGTCATCGTACTAAATTTCATTTCTTTTATAGCTAGCCGGTGGTGGCAACCCGTTACATTTTATGCACTGACACTTCTTTTAATCAGATCACAAGGATGTTTCTTAATTGTAGTTAATATTAATTATGCGAGGAAGATACAATGGCAGTGTATTCACAAATGTCTCTTCTGCTGTTATGTTGTATTGCTACCGCTGTTGTTCAGCAAAATGTTCCTGTGGCTATACTATGGTACTCCAGGACAGGATTTTATTTATGAATTATCCCCTCCACTAGGCAGTATTACTCCATTTGCCTTCCACTGAATTTTTTGAGCACAACAAAAAAGGGGAGAAAAAACAATAGCCCTGCAGAAGAAGGTAACCAAAGAGGCTGGAACAACAACAAAAACCTAAAAACGTGATACAAATAATTAAAACATCAGTGTATAACTTAATTCAACTAATAAAAGTGCATCATTCGGTAGTGTGGTTCAACAAGTACCTTACTCTTGTATATACGCGTAGTAACCTCACATAGACAGGTATATTAATACAGCATTTATGGTCATGGTTTAGGACTCCATCTTTGATTTGTATACTTCTGACTTGGCTTAAAGAGATATATGGGTAAAGGAAGAACTTTAATCTGGATGTATTGCTGCCCCGACCTGGTGGAACGCTTTCCCGCTGGATATCCGGGCCCTGCGGGACCTGTTACAGTTCCGCAGGGCCTGTAAAATAGAGATGTTCCGCCAGGCCTTTGGCTGAGTGCCAGCGAGTGTCCCCCTTCTTCCATCTAAGACCACCACTTTTTCTGGGGCTGCCCTCAGCCATCTACTATGCCCATATACGGACTCCCAAATATTTATTTAAATAGCCTGCGCCTGGGCTATTTTAATGACTTTTTAAAGATTATTATTGATGTTATGGTTTTGAGATTAGTTCACTGTGTTTTATGAATGTTGTTAGCCACCCTAAGCCCATTTGTGGGGAGGACGGGGTTTAAATCAAATAAATATTGCATTTTAAACTGTTCTGTGTAAGATGTAAATTAATTTACTCTACACTGTTGTATATAAAGTCTTTGTGTCTATTTTGTGCTTGTTCAAGTATTTTTGATTTATTAGGTATATTGATGGAGTGCTTTGTATGATATATATACCGCTGAGGAAGGTGTCTGGGCAGAAACACATCTGGTTGCGTACATATGGAGCTAAAATGTACTAATATACCTGTGTATGTGTGAGTTTGCTATGTATATACAAGGATATAATACTTATATGTTGAACCACACTGTTGATATTTTTAATCATACGTATGCACTTCTGTTTGTTGAATTAAATTATATACCGGTGTTTTAATTATTTTTAGTTATGCTTAATTCTTTTGTTTTGTTCCAACCTCTTTATTCTTACACTGAATCTTTACCTATTGAACATGTTTGTATTTTGAGTTAAAAATATCATTAATTGGGTTTGCCTGTTTCCTTTATAAAGTTTGTATCTCCAGGACCTGGCATTCAGCTTTATGGTACACATGGCCTAGCCTGACAAAGTGACATTTATTTCAGATCCAGCCCTTGTAACAAATGATTCTGACACATCTACTCTAGATAATTCTGGCTATATTGCAAAATGCATCTCAAGAGCAATACTGATGCCACCAATCAAGTGAATGAGGGGTTCTCTCACAGTTTCTCATTGGATGGCTCCTTTGCATCATCTTTCTTTCCTTATGAGAGCAGCGTCTGAAGAAGTGCCTGTTCATAAAGCTGTGGGTAATAATCTGCCTAATTCCCCAGAGTATCATTGACCAAAAAGTACAGCGACATGTTAACATAGGGAAAGTCTAGGAACCTGCACCTGCCCTTATAAGAAATAAAATAGTCGCTAGAGCAGGCCTTTTCATGTTTTAAAAGACAAGGGCATAGTTGTGGTCAGTGTGTTCTTCCTGGCCAAAATAGCACTACATGTAAAGAACAAATTGTTGGCAGTTAGCAGCCCTGGACTGCTAATTCTAATCCAAGCCACTATTTCTGTTTCTCTTGATAGCTTTCATTTTAACAAATCAAACTTTAGCATTGCAACAGGAAATTTAGATTTAACCTCAAGCGTCATTGTTTTGTCTCAGCTCTTCCTTAATACAATGCAGATGTTTAACTTATACATAAGTCAGTTTTTTTGTTGCAAAGGCCCTTTCTGTTTAATAGAAACCATAAGTAACTACAGTGCAGATTAACTATAGGCAGTTTTGAGAGAAGCATACTTGAAAAGATACATGAATGTGCCCAAAACACTAGAGGCTTCTTCTAGCAGGATATCATCCAGATGTTATGTATAGAGAAGCTGTTAGCTTTGTTTTTAGGAAAGCAGAGGGGGAAATGATGGAGTAATTACAATGTTAAAATAATAATGTGAAGGGCAGCATCTGAAATGTTTCATATTTTCAAGCTTTTTAAAACAAGAATGACCAGATTTTGAATTACTGCGTATCTTCCTGCACATAGACCTGTGGTTGTCTCCCTGTCTGTACCTTGTGAACCCCAACTGGTCTGGGGTTGTGATTAATGTCTACATGCTCATTTTGCCATATAGCCACTGATTCTTCATTTGTGGGTCAAACTCAGCATGCTAGAGATACGTGATTGAATCTGGGTTTTTTTTTAAACCTGAAATACTGTCACTGGGGTTTGATAACGGGCAGGGAGTGGTGATAACCATGTTCCCAATCAAAACTGCCCTCCTCCAGGGTGCTGTATCCTAACTGTTGGAAGGTATACTGTACTTCTCACTATGCCTTCAGTGGGATACAAGAGCAGTCTAAAGGGAGTGAGTTCAAGCAGGAAAAACATAAGAAGGACTAAGCATGTATACCAGTTTGCCACTGCTCCTCTCAAGCTGGCAGTTCCTAGTAGTTTAATTTAAATGTTATGATACAACATCACAGATCTATGTGATGCTTAGTTTGGTTCCTGAGTCTTTACTGGTAGTGCTTCTATATCAGGCATCTGCTGCAACTAAACCCAAAGCCAGAGGCTCCAGCACCACAAAGTACATGTATAACATTGCATGCCACATGTATGGTTGCAGGTGCCTTTAGGTATGTGTGGACCACTGCAGTGTGTAAGGGACATTGTCATGAGTTGCATGCAGAGGACACTCATTCACTTGAGTGCACAAGTCAGTCCATCCATTCTGAGCATGAGGTTCCTTTACATGTCAGGAAGGTTCTTCTGCCTGCCTTTCTCCATCAATTTAAAATTTACACAGCAGATACAATGCATACTTGGTGTGCTTGATGAATTGGGATATATATACTCTCATTCTACAAAAAGCTGTATTGAATTAATTTCTTGTCAAGGCCACGTATATAAATCACCATTTATGTATTTTTTTTCTTCTAGTCTGCTGCATAGTTCTTTCCCTTCCACAGACGTTCTACAACATTCACCTGTAAGTAACTGCCAACGTGACTGCTCTTTCATCCTCCTTAAGTCATTGCTTATCATGTTATAAAATATATTTAATGTTTCAATGTACCAAGTGTTTCAGCCAGCTACTCACTGCTAAATGTATTACAATATGGCAAACCTGTTTGCATGAGATGAGGTGCCGGTTCTCCACTCCCCACCCTCTTCTTCCAATTTTCAACTCTTAATTTTTTCCACCCAGCTCAATCCTTCATGCAATCTTATGTGTCTGTTTAGGAGAAGTTTGTAATATGCTAAATTCAGAAATTTCTGCACCAACACCTAAAACAGGGGGGAGGATGGTGCAGTGAAAGAGGGCGTGCTTTGCATGCTAAAAGCTCCCAAGTTCAGTCTCTGCTATCCCCAGTTAAAATGTCTCAAATAATAGGAAAGCCTTTTCTCGTGTGACTGTGGAGAACAGCTGCCCATTATAGTAAACAATACTGAACTAGATGCTCCAAGACTCTGACTTGGTATAAGACAGCTTCATATGCTCATATCAATGGCAAGCAATATTGTGTTTTCAATCATGGAGTTTCGGTGGTTTTTCCAAATGCTGCTGATTAAATCAAAGGGTGGTTCCTATTCCATCTTCCTTCTTTACTGTACTTACTTCTCCCATTGACAGTGAGATGTTACGCATCTTGACCCAAATTGAGTTATATAGAATCTAGCAGAGCCTCTCAATAACTATACATAAAATTGCATCTTGAGTTAGTTATAACTGCTACATTACAGTTAAAGAGCTGCTTGTTATCTACTGCTGGGAAAATAATTCTATAGAAGTTAGAAAAATGTACACATTTTAAGGTTTTTTAAAAAAAATTAATCCAAATAATAAATTTAAAAATAAATTTCTTTTTAAAAAAATAGTGGCCAAGGCTATGAACTCCAGGGCTTGTTGTGATTGACTTCTATAGCTGAATGATGTTTTCATCCATAAAGTAAATTTCTTCATTTGTAGAGCATATGTAAAGAAAACACTACTGAAGGATTCTTTGTATGAAGGACTGCTACCACTGCTGTCTCCTATGCTGCTCGTTATACTTCTTACAATCTGGGTAGTTTTATCACCATGTGAAATATTAGTAAAACAAACCAGACTGTTTTTATGGATGGTTGGAGTTGTGTTCTCAAATGTGATTGTAAGTATTCTTGGGTCTTTGGTGACTGAAAGTAAAAGTCTTTCAATAACACTTAATAAACATTTTATCCTAATAATTAAAATGAAACTATATTTGTTTTGTTTTAACTCTGCAAAAGATAAAATGACCCCTACAGAGACTGAATTTCTTATTATACCTATTTGAAACTGAAGAGGACTTTGGTGCTCAGTATTACTCTACCACTATAGCTAATTTCAGTTAGCAGAAATATGATGTTATAATGACATATTTCATGTACCAGCTTAAAAATAGCACTAAGAATCAGTACACTGCTTGTGGAGAGATTAACTGATAAGTTATGGCTTGTTGACACACTGCTAATTGACCATTTTCAAAAAGTACCAAAGTAGTACTTCTTCATTGTCACATACCATAAAGTAAGCTTGCAGAAATTGCAAATGACAGGGTTTTTAAAAATCTTTTAATAAATGTCCTTTAGTAACTAACTTACCAGTCAGAGCTCATTTCGAGGGGGATCGCACAGGAACACAGTTCCGGCAGTTCCCCAAAGAGGTCACATGTCAGGTGGCCCCGCTCACCTGACTCTTGGCCATTTTGGGCTCGTTTCAGCCTGGATTAGGGCCGAAACGGCCCAGATTGGGCCTCTGATGCGTGGTGGATCACTCTCGCACTCAGCAGCGGCCCGATCCTGACCATTTTGGGCCCCCTTTCAGCCATTTTCAGCCCCTTTTTGCCATTTTGGGCCCTATTTCATCCCTGAATGGCCAGGATTGGGTCCAAAACAGCCAGGATAGGTGATGCCAGGGGGTGTGGCATATGCAAATTAGTTATGCTAATGAACCACTTCTGTCAATGTCAAGGGGTGTGTCATATACTAATGAGTTCTGCTAATGAATTATGCTAA
Source organism: Eublepharis macularius (assembly GCF_028583425.1). Classification (NCBI taxonomy): domain Eukaryota; kingdom Metazoa; phylum Chordata; class Lepidosauria; order Squamata; family Eublepharidae; genus Eublepharis; species Eublepharis macularius. The sequence continues at coordinate 82,910,241 of NC_072796.1, read as the reverse complement.
TGAGTTCCTCCAGCTCTTTTTCTACGAAATGACCCGTTACCAGTGATAGGCAGACTGACCTTGGAGCTGATTGTAAACCTGTTTTAGATGTGTCACACTCCCTCCAAAGGTTTGGGCCTGCAGTACATAAGCTGCATCTGCTACTAAGAAATGCAGACCCTGTCTCTGTAATACACATCCTGGTGGCTACTAGAGCAGACTAAGAGCACTACATTCTTTGTGGGAGTACCTTTTGAAGTATCTAAAAATTATAGCTGGTCAAGAATGCAACTGCAGGATTGTTGACTAGCATCAGCTAAAGGAAAGATACAATTCTAGTTCCCAAGCAATTTGCTTGGGCTCCAGATCAGAATCGGATACTGGCATTTAATCTTTAAAACCCTACTCAGCTGAAAGAGTCATTCCATATAATACCTTAAGATCTCTAGGAGAGCGCCTTTTATGGGTAGCTCCTATTTTATAAGGGGTCACAGATGGTCAGAGGCTGAGCCTATACCTATTTAGGAGGCTGATCAAGATCTTCGGTTTTAGGAAAGTCCTGTTTTATTGGCTCTAGCTTTCTATTTTTTTCGATACTGTTTTGTCTTTTGTTTTGGTCTTTAGGATTTGAATCCTAGGTTACTGTAAGGTATTTATGGGGTCTTTGGGGGCAAGAAGCAGATTATAAATAACGATTTGAGAATTTTTTAAAATTCACTCTTAATGTAAAGAGAATTTTTAAAAGTTTTCACTGTACAAGTAGTCTAGTCCCATGGAAAAGCATCCAGCAAAAGCACAGTTGTTATATTATTAAATATCTGATGTCTAAATACTCTGTAGTGGTCATGGGTAAGATTGCTCCGTTGCGTTGTTCCATCTAGGAATTCAGCTTCTGAATCCAAATATAAAATGTAAATATTGTGGATGTTCAGATATTTATTACATGTCCAGACATACACCCAGATGGCTGGTTTCATTCACATAATTCCACTCTGGAACAGCCATTCAGTTTTGCAGTTTGGCTTTATTCTATAAAGGACAAGATTTATTGCAGAATTTCAGCCTGAGTAGATGCTTTTGTTAAGAGTTCAGGCTATATTCCTCAATGAGAAAAACTGACTTTGGAATTTCCTGCTCATGATAGTATCCAGACGCATCTGAGCCAATAATGGCAAGATGCCCACAAGAGAAAAAATTTGGACACACGTTCCTTGTTAGGCCGTACTTCACTATAGATTTTCAGTAAAATGTATGTTTCAGTGCCCTGACTTGCAGAAATAATAATATGTCAGGAAATTACATGACTGACCCATGTATTCATTTACATCAATCCCCCACCCCACCCCAATTCCTTGTGTTTCATGACTCCAAGGGTCACATTCTCTCTGCTAGACGTTTCTCTCTCTCCCTGTCAGCATCTGGTTGGCGGCGTAGCAATTTCTTTACCCTCCTGTTCTATCATATTTGTCATAGTCCTGTGTGCTTAAGCCCATTGCTACCAATAGAATTAAGCATGCTTAAGTCTGTAGTAGATTGTCTTTCATTTTCAGCCCGTCTTAAATATCAAGCAAGTTTAGCCAAAACTCATCTGCTCTTATATACATCTTAAGCATCCACTTGCTTAAGATATGCTTATTGTCAGTTCTGATCTAAAACGACTTCAGTCTGAGATAGGCATGGCCACTTTGTATCTGTGGGAGGGGGAAGGGGAAGGAAGGAAGGAGGACAATAGACAACTTGGGTCTTACATTCTTCAGTACCAAGTAGCAGCTAGAAAGGGAAACACTCAATAGTACATGCTTGCAGAATGTCAGTGGTCAATTGGCAGTAACATTTTATGGAGAAACATCTGAATTGCTCTAAAAGGAGTCTAAAAGTCATTTCTGTACAGAGCTGGAAGAGACTAAGTGTCATCATGTCCAACCCCCTGCATAATGCAGGAAATTCACAACTACCTCTCCACTCCCCCAGTGACCAGTACTGTATGCCCAGGTGAAAGCAAAAAACCTCCAGGATCCCTGGCCAATCTGGTCTGGACAAAAATTTCTTTCTGACCCCTCTTGGCTCAAGGGAAAACTAAATAATACAATCTCAGCATGTCCAAAAGATGGTGGTGCTGCTGGTCAGTAAGGCAAACGTTCTTACCTTTGAAGCACTTCATGATCTGGGACATACATGCTGGGCCATCTCACAACATATGAACCAACACTCTATACTCTTCAAAGTCAGCTTCTCCGTCCTTACCATCAATTCACCGAGGGGCTTCTTCTTTACAAGTGTTTGAGTGGGGTGGGAGGAGGAAAGGTGTTTGTTACAGCTTTTCTTGGATTTTAAAGTGTAATTGGTGCAATGGGGCAATCTTGTTTTCATATTTAATATATGGAGTGTTTTACTGAATAGATAGCTTTCCTAAGCCTGTGTTTGAGGAAAGGGGAGATATATTTCCAATAAATAAAAGGGAGAAAAACTATATTGGTGACAAGGCTAATGCTTCCCATCTTTTTTTAGAGCTGTGGAACAAGCTTTCCGCCCATTTAGCTCTAGTCATGGGTACACATACCTAATTGAGAAAGACTGAACAGCATGAATTCTCAGATTTCAATCTCTGCACATTGCATTGAATGTACAGAAACATGAAATCTTTTCAAATGGGATGTGCATTCTCATCTTGCTCGAGCTAGTCACTTATACCCAATATGGCCTGTTTCACAAAAAGATGCAAAAGTCACCAGAAGGGAGCAGTGGGGTTCAAAATTTGTGACACCCCCCCCCCCATGTTCCACTCTCCTACTGCATAACTAACACTGTTCCTGAGGCTTCCCTGTCCTCCAGAAGCTAATGTTAGTGGGCTGCAACAGCAGGCATGAGGAGCTCCACTAATGATATTTTGGATCCAATTCTTTGTTTACATGTACCCAGAGCAATATTTTATGGTGAATCTTAACCTAGGCGCTATACCCGTCTCCTAGTCTCTTTCCCAACTGGGAAAATGTTATTGTTCCTCTGCCCCTTTCTGATATATCCAAATTTAACTCCTACAGTGCAGGATGATAATTTGCCAGATGACTAACACAAGATCCGAAGTGCTTCACTGGCTGTTGATCCCATTGGCTGTTATGGTCTACACGGCAACTGCTGGGTTTCAGGGCAAATTGGAAGAACCAATTCTTGCAGCATTTACTATCTTTGTCACAGCTGTTCATGTTCACTATGGAGTTTGTGTGGTAATATGCTTTTACAATAATGAGTAGTATACAGTTTGCGTTCTAAAACATGGGCACCTTCCTGGCTGCCACCAATAAGCCTCCAGTTAAGAGTTTTTTAAGCATGTTAAGTAAAAGGCCCAACTTTTCCACCAAATTTTGGCATTTGTGGCTTGTTACTTGCTGAGAGAGAAGTATATGGCCTGTTTTCAGACCTCTCTGGTAATCAGTGGCTTGAATTATTTGCATATCAGTTGCAGTTTGATAAATGCCTTAGCAATTTTGTTATCTTTATGAATCAGGTGACTAAGGCTATTCTATATATTTGACTAATGTGTGCATTGCATATACTTATTACAAGCAAATGATATCTAGTTCAGTCAGATAAAGTGTATTTCACAGAATGTAGTAGTCCCATAAGTACAGGATAAAGAGGATAAAAATATTAAGAGTTTTGCTTTCAGTTCTAACCCTATCCCAGTCATTATCTTGACTGATTGACTTAATGTAACTATTTATAAATGCCATACAGGTCTCCAGTCTTTTGGCAAAGAGAACTACTGAAGGAAAATAGAAAGTTATAAGAAAATAAGACAATGTGGTAGCTAGCCAGATTATTTTCAGATGGGAGCAAAGTAGAATATCTTGGAAAAAATATTTTGTGGGTCACTTTTCATAACCTTAGCAGCCTTTTTAGCCCGCAGGCACTTTTGGAATTCTGACACAATGTTGTAGGCACACAATGGCTGCCACATGAGGCAGAGCCAGTCACAAAAGGCTGCAGGAGCTTCTCTTCATTAACACAGTGAAGATCCTTGAGTGTGGTGGCAGCTGCTGCCAAAGCAACATTTTTAAAAATCTGCATAGCCAATCAAATTTCCAAGGGCCAAACAGAAACCCTGCTGGGCAAAAGCCCCACCTGTCCTTACCCACTTGCTAAAAACACTTGGTGGGTGCTGAGAAAGGTGTTAGCAGGCACCATGGTGCCCACAGCACCACGTTGAGGGACGCTTGCTTTAGATACTTCCCTCCTTGCTGAGGACAGGCAATAGCAGCAGTTTTTTTTTTACTTTCCAGAGTTCCAAGATTTCATATTACTTGAAATCCATTTTGTGGCAGCTGGTAGTCCCAATAAATACCTGGTAAGGAGAGGAAGTACTGGATCTACTACAAGGCAATGCAAGGAGTACAGTTTTCCTGGCTTCCCCCTCTCCTCATTTCCAGTCCTTTGCAGCTCCAGGAAAGGTAGTTCATAATGTCACAGGATCCTCAAGGAGTAAAGCCAAACAGGTGGAGAGGCTGCAGTGGTGATGAGGAAGGAGGTAAAATTGTTCTCTTCTTCCATCAGCAGTGCTTTGCTAACACTAGAGGCAAGAAGGAGTGGCTTTGCTCTCTCCCCTTCCCCACTGCAGCTGAATCAGGAGTTACTACTCCATGTAGATCCTGCAATCCTGTGAATAAATTTTCCAGAATCAGAAAGGACTGCTGAGGGGAGAGAAAAACTGGGAAGACTGCCAGTGCCTTCCACAAACAGGTAACAGGATCCAGCCCACTGTCTTCACACTTTCCCATTGCCCAAACAGATCATCATCCATACTATCTTACCACAGAGAAGCTGTCCCTTATCTCTTCATACATATAATTTGCGAATGACTAGGAACCCTATGCACAACAACCTGAGCTACCTGGAGGAATGGCAAGATATAATAAATTTGGCAATATATAGTTTTTACTTCATAGTAATAAAAAATTATCAGATTTTTTAAAAAAAATATTTACTTCAACATTTGAGATTGTCCTTAGAGATTGTTTTCCATACAGAATTGCATGGGATTGTAGAAGTCACAGGAGCGCACATAAGCATCACAATTATTAACATGGAATAGTTAAAAGACAAGGCTCCTGGAATTTAGTTTCTTACGTCTAAGCAAGCAGTAAATTTGACCCAAATAAATCTCTCTCAACATACTGGAAAAGGGAATTACAACAAGGACATTAGCTTTGGTCCAAAATTCTTTCAATTTCATATGATTAGAACATCCTTTTGGATTTTAATGGTTGTATAATTTCATTTTCTAATCAAGATGTCCTTTATTCTTTTAAGGGGAAACAGCTGAGCCAACATTTCAATATCTACATCTTTTCCTTAAAGAAGTACACTAAATAATAAATTTGGATAATCAACGCTACGAAATGTTATATTTCTATATGACAGAAGCATAGACATGGACCAGAAACATCTGATTGAAAATGAAAAAATGGGTACTTGAAGTCACACAGTGTTGAAAAGCAAAGCATCAGGAACTATTTTTTTTATAAATATTTTCCTGAATATATTCTGATTCTCTTCCCCTTTGATCTGACTTATTCAGGTATTTACTGTTGCCTTAAAATATCTATTTCCATTGGAATCAATTCTTCCGGAAAGATCTCAATTTTTTTTCTCCTTCCAGAGTGACCTTGCTGACCTAATGATTCTTACTACACATTATAGGCATATTCTGACTTAGTAATGAACTCTTCTATACTAAAGGACCAAATTACAACAGTATTGCCACCTGGTATGAATATAATGCAGTCACAATACAAGTTTCCATAATCCACAATAGGTTACTATGTGGTGAAATCATTACTGTTTGCAATTAAAAATGAGATACATTTTGAGCTTGCAATCCACTTTTATACCTGTGCAGTTGGCTTTCATCAGATTAGATGGCTAAGGATGCTGCTGGCACATGCTCAGATGTTGATTCCTTAACCCCTTATTTTGCCTGTGATAAACTCCTGAAAGCTGAAGTTAATTTAAACTTTTTGTATGTTAGAATGTAATTTACAAAATATAATACTGCAATCCAGCAATCAAATCATCAAGCTCCCAAAAGTCATATACATCAACAAGGCAGGACAGACAGCTTGTAAACTTGATCTGTACAAAAAGAATTATTGTGTGAAAGCTGGAGAAAAAGCCTGTCCACTGTAAGAGGGAAGTTTTATAACTCTGTAACAAAACAATCTGGCATGCAATCCAAGCGAAGCCAATCTTACAGGATTTGTTTTAAAAAGTAAATGAAGCATCCTGGTTGCATCTTCCCCATATCCACACTGCAATTTCCAACCAGCTGTTTAAGAATGTGTATGTAGACAAATTATAATAAAAGATAAGCCTGTGAATATTCACAGATGCTGCTCATAAATGACCACCTAAGTACAAACTAAGCCATGGTGAGTTGTCCATCACTTATCTATAGTAGCTTTAAGAAATTAGGAAATTCTTGCTTCAAATCACGGTCTCATTCTAGCCCAATATAACATTTGTGTTATCTAAAAGCAGTTATTGCAGATGCTACTGTATATACAACATGTTGACTCAAATGGGCTATGAGGAAATCCCCCACTTTAAGAAGGAGTCTCTCCTCCTTGCACATATATTGAGGAAAAGAACTCTTATTGTGTCTAATGGCACAGTTCACTATCCCACATGTGCACACATTTTTTCATGACAATACAGGTGAACACAAAAGACAGTTAAATCAGAAAATTTTAGAATCCCTTGTGCATTTGCTGTCATATATTATGTCTAAGCTAGTGCAGTGTTCAGCCATTTGTAAAAATGTATAAGCATTTATTTTCACAAGACGAGTGTTTTATACGATGAAGTCAGAAGTATCTCTAAGAATATTTGGTTTTGGTAAACAGCTATGGGAAGGGATTGCCTCCTCTGCCTATCTTCTGGAGCAATACTGAAAACCAACACCCCAATTCTAAATATATTATATGGAAACAGCCTCAAATTATTTAAATCAAGCCTCCTTCCAGTTAAAAATATGCTTAGACTTTCAGCCTGAGTGAAGTCTCGTTTTTTGTTACTTTAAAGGTAGAGAAATTTTATTCAAAAAATTAGTTAATATATGAGAAATGTCTAAGGTAACTATTTAACAGTAAGCAAACAAAAAGATATGTACATTTGCAGTATGTTATACAACCTAACTGTACAAATGCAACAATATTGTAAATTCCCTTTCTGCAATTATGTATAAGACTTAATCAGCTGTACTTTAATACCTGGGAAATGATGCAGTAAATAAAATCTCAAATTGTTTATCCTTCTATACTAATATGTTATATCTTAATTAGATTCTCAGAGCAGTTACAGTGTTGAATCAAATGGTGTTCTATTTCCCTGAAAGTTCCACTGGATCCAACCTATTGTCGACTAATGTTTGGAAAGCTGTTGGCACAAGGCTGGCAGGGTTATTACCATAACAAAACAACAGAAGCCAATCTCTGCAACTACCAGTTCATGAACAAAAGCAATCAGCACAGAGATTGCAATTACCCTATTTTTATAGTAACAATGTGATGTAGGATCCTTTTCCATAGTGAAGAATCTTCAGTTTAGAGAAGGAATCCTGTAAGGAGAAGAGAGCTGTTCACAAAAGTAAGACTCCTCAGTTAGTGGAGCTGTCACAAGTCACAACTTCCCTGGCCTCAGACTAGGTGCTGCACCTCTTCACCGCACGTGGGCACCTATTTTTTCATCCTCAGCCTCCCAGATGTGGTCCCACCACCAGAGGATAGAAGGCTGATAGCCTATTTCACCCATGCTGCCCCTACCTGCGTCTCAGTGCCTGCCCTGCCAACGCTTTCCTCCTTTGTGTCCAACACAGCTCTTGGCCATTCTCCAAGCAATTTTCTTGCCCCTACCTTCCCCTTATCCCAAGCTCTGCTTGCCCATGGAGTCCTCAGCCAGGGAACATGTTCTCTGGCCTCTGCTTTGTCTTCCCCCTCATCTGCTTCCTAGGTCCATATGGAACCCCTGCTGCCCACAGCCAGCCTCACCCCAGCACCAGTATTACCATATCCCTTATGTCCAACCATGCTTACTTCTGGTTGGGCCATCAGGAAGGTGGGGAGATTGCACAACACCCATAGGCCACTCCCATGTTGCTGGGGTGTCTTACAGGAACCAACCCATTGAAATATAAACAAAACATTGCATATTTAGTCATATATCCAGAAAATTAAATTGCACAAAAGTCACTAAAAAGGGGTTTAGAAATATTCATGCAAAAATGAAGATATAATCTATATTATGATGTTGGCAAGCTGAAGGAATGTGAAGCACTCTCTGTGTTTCCTTGAATTTCTAACTAGGAATAATGTTAAAATATATTTAAATTATACATCCTCTATCCCGTACATGTTTAGTCCAATCTCTGAACACGTGTACTCTAATCAGTTTATGGGTCATTCCTAAGCAAGTGTGCAAAGTTTTTCAAATCTAGCCTTTAGAGCCTCAGGTTTTGTATTCCTACGTCACCTCATCCGGTGAAACCTATTGGATCTCACAAATCTCTCCGTTTTATCCACTTCAATAAATCTACTGGCCCTTTTAAACTGTTAGCTGGTTCAAGTAGTACTTGTCAACCTAAGGAGTCTAAGTGAGAAAGGCAGGCTATAAATAAATAAACTCAGTAAATAAATATAATCCTAACATGGATATCACATGATTTGTGCAAATAAGCTTCATATGCCCTTCTATCCCCCCCCCCCTTTGGCCTTGATCCCGTATTAGAAGCAGCATTTATACCAACAGATAACTAGCTGTACAGTGGATGCAACACAAATAAAGCAACTTTGAGACACTTTGTCTATTCAAGGCAAAATAATATTTTATTTATTGTCTGATTGTGAACAATTACTAATTTCTCCCAGATCTCCAGATACTGTAAGCAGAAAACTTGTTTTATAGGATTTTCCTCCCTTCTAGTTAATGTGTAGTATAATCATATATATTTTAGAACTCTTCAGGATATTTCTGTTAAAACAAAGAAATTTGACTGAAAAGAATCCTGAAAAATTAGAAGTTCAGAAACAAACCAGCCCTCAAATCTGATTTAAGTGATTTAACTAATTTAATTTTACTTACCACAATACAAAGCTCATTTCCTTGGCAGCAATTCCCATTGTTTTCAGTAATATCTGTTTTCAAGTAAGCATGCCTATGTACATAATAGCTATGTAATTAAGTTGTTATTGAAGGAGCGGAGCTCTGCACATCTATTAGCCTGGGCGCCATCATGACTCGCTGATTCAAAACCAGCTTTGCAATTAGATGGTTCTAAAGTCCACCACTGGCCTCAGGCATTTAATACACTCTCGCTCCCACCTAGACATCTAAAACTACATTTCTTACTCTGTGAAGAAATCACACAAGACTTTTTATAGCTAGGGGCCGTGGAGGGGGGAATAAAACCTTTATAAAGAAGCAAAAAGAGAAAAATATGGAGGAGGGAACAATTTCAGGTAAGCATTTTTTCCTTCTTGGAGAACCAGAGCATTTTGCTTTTCTCACAGGACTTAAAATCTGTAGTTTTAAAAAATAAAAATGGCAATACTAAACTAGAGTAGAAGGATTTACTTTAATATAATTTGGTCATACCAAGCAATTGTTGTCCCCTATTTATATCTATTGTAACAATATAGGAGAGATGAAATCTTCAAGACTTCCTTTATGTAACTTCATGCTGGACTTGATCAGGCCTCTCATATGATGATAATTGGCTATTTTATGTGAATTTCATAAAAGCTCTTCTCACAAACATTGATGCATTACCAGTAAAATCCCAGAATCTATACTTTCTTAGAGAGGTGAAAGCAACATATACTCTTTTTGTTGGGATAGGACTGAAAGGTGAATAGGTTAGAATGAAACATCAGCATGCATTATAGTAATTTTCCAGCTTCAGAGGCTTCTTGAACACCCAGATGCTCCAATATTGCACAGGATACCCGTATGTATAAAGGAATTGCTATGTCAAGAACAACTCTTGTTTTTTTTCCACTGTGCATTATTTCCCTGAAACTCTGTAAGTACATTAGATCATCCCGATATTTAGACTGGATTGGGTCTCTTGGGTTGATAAAGAGTTTTTTTCACGGTTGGTAGCTGTTGGTGAAAGTTTTTATAAAAAATATGTTTACAATAGATTTTTGCAAGGAGAAGTGTAATTCCAAATGGCAAACTTCTCTTTATTTTCACTGTTTTATCCCAGAAAGTGGTTCAAGGATGGAAATGTGCAAGATACATCAAATAATTACTGCCTAAAGCATTTGACTTTGTCCCGACTCTAAATTCCTGAACAATACATTAAAAAACCCAGGAAACCCATTATATATATATAGCTTCATGAAGGTCTACTGAGCTAGACAGAATGTAACATATACTTTTTTTTATTAAATATGTAAAAAGATCAATGCAAGTCAAGTTATTCACATATTCAGAGACCCCCCAAAAATCTACTCTATCATGCGACAAATGGTGGGGAACGCAAAATGACTGATACATTGGAATAAGACTTTTTGCACCTATTATGTCATTATTTATCTATTCATAATTAACAATACATATGTTTACATTCCTTTCAGTTTACATGTAATATATAACCAAAGCTTTATGGTGTGCTATTTAGTAAAAAATAATTACAAATGCATACTAAAACCATAAAGGAATAACAGAGTTACTCACCACAAAGGGAACGGGGGAGATCCTCTTTCCCTTCCCAGAGGCTCTCACTCCCCTCAGCACAACTGAGCAGATCAGGGTCTAATATGCAATTATTATCCTCCTGCCCCCTAGGTCATCCACTTCCTGTCTTCAAACAAAAAACGTGAGGGAAGGGAAATTGCTCCACAGATTATACAAAAAGAACCAACAAAAACCAGATACACATCCCCCTCCTTCACCCACGCAAGTTCTAAGTGACAAGATTGGAAGGTAAAGTGGCTTTGATGGGATCTATCTAAGAATAAAGAAACCCAGAAAAGCTCTGAAAGTGCTTCAAAAGGAAGTGATCTGAAAATCTGCTCAAGCGGAAAAAGTGAGAAAGTTACTACTGCCTTGGTGGTGATGAGAAAGTTTTCACTAGCTGGTTCAAAAATCAAGCATCTGCCCCAAAATTCCATTTGATCGCAGTGGGCATTTTGAAAACAGTGGAACTAGTCATATAATAATCATGGACATTTTAAAATCAGAATACGTACAGTTTCTTTCTATGATGGATTCTGACGTTTTATGTCCTCCTTTCCTTAAATTGCTTTAAGCACAAAGGATTCAAGTGAAACCAAATCACTTCTGCTAACAGGAATAGGAAAGGGCTAGTCAAGGAGCACACTGATTTTCACAGGATTACAAACTGTGTAACTGTTTCAATCTGTACATATCAGCTACAGTATTGTTGAGTTAAAGGGGTTAAAACTGAGAAAATGCAAACATTTGTTCAAATGTTCAAAAGTATTGTATATACTACCTGAGCAGCAACTAATAAGCAGCTTTACTGCATAATTTCTGTGGAAATAAACGCAAGTTCTTACATTACGCAAAAGCTCCTTGCATTTATGCATGTATATGGGAAGTCACCATTTAGTACAGCAACACCACTAATTTTTAAAACAACATATGCAAGACTTTATATAGAACTATAGTAACTGTAGCCTGCAGAATTATAATCTGCTAGGAGTTTCTGCTGTTGTACCTATAGTGTCAAATAACCAACCCAATCGGAGATTAAGAAATGAAATAATATCCCGGAAAAACCAAGTGAATTTAAAAAAGAAAGAAAAAACTAGAACTAGACTAAGAAAATGTGCAACTTAAGTTTAAGAAATAAGGAATGTTTTAATACATGATTTGCTATATTTCTATTTATAAAATGCCATCATCCAAGTGCAAGATTAACAAGAATGGTAATATTAAAACACAAGGCAATGAACATTTCTGTAAGCCAACATTCTGCACTCTCAATCCATCCAGTAGTCATAGCCAGACCACACAATAATTCTCATATCTTGTTCCAGATAGTATACCTCCAAAACATAAGCCTGAAAACTGACACGAAGCAACTGTGTGAAAAACAGGCGCTCATTTAACACTACATTTCAAAGGTGACTCTAAAAAGACTTCAAAGGAAAATTAGGTGTGATTGTGCTTGTAATTGGTTTGGCATATCCAAGTCTATCATCATGAAAGTATTCCGTCTCTGTATGTGCAAGGGGGAAAGAAAGCGGCTGCTCTGCATCGTTCCCATTTCTAGCTGTGGAAGCTTGAGCCCCAGCGGCATCTGCAGGTAGAGATACAGTGGTCAAGACTTTATTAAATACTTGAACCAACAGATACCCAGAAGTGAAACAGGAAGAAAGAAGTTTCTAGTCCCAGGGAAAGTATTCCAAAACTCTCAACCTAACAGTCGAACTGGCATCTGTTTTCCATAAATGAAGGTATACTGTGCAGCTTCCTAAACATGCTTTGGTGTAAACATCAGGAGGATTAAAGGGTTTTTTTTTAAGATAGAGAAAAAGTTGCTTTCCCATATTGTGTTAAATGATAGGAACCAGTATAATCTGACTGTGATTTCAGTTGTTTCCCCTCCTTCAAACTGTTTTATTAAATTTATGCCCAAGGCAGACCAAAAAGACCACAATATGTGAGAAACAGAACTGTACTTTTTGCCATAAGAGATGCCCATATAAATAGTTCTGAACAACTTACAAATGTATCATACTTAAGACAAAAGGAAAAAATAAATATATATTATATATATATATATATTTTTAAAAGCTGAACAAATCTCAAGCAGCCAAATAGTGAAGTTGCAGTGGTAGAAACTGGGATCACACCCTGGAGACCTTCTCGGGTGCATACTCCGACCGAAGACTTCTGCAAACACATCTTGGCAAAGGATGGGCACAGAATGCAGCAACTGCCTGACACTCACTATGGAACATTAATGTTAATGGCAGACTGAGAGTGGTTGGTTTCAAGTCTGAGGCCACACACGTTCTCTTCTTCAGAAGGAAGTTCCCACACAACAAAATGAAAATTATCAAATGTGCCGGATGGTCAGTACTCTTCCTGCTGCTGGGGCTGTTCATGAACCTGTTCCTCACCTTCATGCTCTTCTGTATGGCTCTCCTGTGTGTTAAAAGTGGGAAAGGGCTTTATTACAAACTCAGAGAAAACTCAGCGAAAACACTGAAAGTGCAGTTCTTCCCCTCTGTGCTGCTGAGAACATTAATTTAATTGAATGAAATATTATACAAAGCTAATAAGCATGGTATGACTGCTCTGAAAATTTAAGACTTTAAGAGAAGGTCCAGCACAACTCAAATTTTAAATGTAAACTTTAGAGAGTAGATGCAAGAAAGGGAGTACTGGAGACAGCTGGTGAAAACCTGCAGGCGAGAAACCGTGTTGAAGAATCCATCCTGACATTTTCCTTATGTGACACAAGTATAATTCTACTAATTTAATATCAAAGCTGCCATCTTGATAAATAATTTTCACTAAAAACTAAACATTTCAGCTTTATTTGCTTCATTTATACCCCACCTTTCTCCCCAGTGGGACCCAAAGTAGCTTACGTCATTCTCATCTCCCCCATTGTATCCTCACAACCACAGCCCTGTGAGGCAGGTTAGGCTGAGAGTGTGTGCGACTGGCCCAAGGTCACCCAGCAAGTTTCCAAGGCAAAGCGGGGATTCGATCCTGGGTCTCCCAGACCCTAGTCTGATTTCAATTCAGTCTAAATGGACTGATGTGGCAAAAGCACAGGGTAGACTGACAAAACCAAGAAACATGCCTAAACATGGATTCTAATCTTATTCATAATCTGCTTTTTCCCATTTTTTTCCAAATTAAAAGCTTGCCTTGTTGAAAATAATTGTATTCCTATAAAACTACACAGTTAATCTCTGCTCTGCATTTCTAAAAACTAGATTACACCCAAACTGGAAAAGGAAGTGTGCTTCGGGCAAAATCTTTTGTTCCTTATGAAATGTAGCCCTCTCCCTTTTTGCAATTTCAAGTGCACACTAACAGGAACAAAAGTATTTGACCATCATGAGGGTTAAAGGAATTAAGGCCCCACATTGCTATAACAACAACAACAACAACATTCGATTTATATAATGCCCTTCAGGACAACTTAACGCCCACTCAGAGCAGTTTACAAAGTATGTTATCATTATCCCCACAACAAACACCCTGTGAGGTGGGTGGGGCTGAGAGAGCTCCAGAGAGCTGTGACTAGCTCAAGGTCACCCAAGCTGGCTCCAAGTGGAGGAGTGGGGAATCAAACCCGGCTCTCCAGATTAGAGTCCCGTGCTCTTAACCACTACACCAAACTGGCTAAGGCAACAAGGCAATGTTCCCCATCTTCCTACTTCATGAGACTGGTTTCACTGCCTTCCCTTGTAGGGTAACAGTAAAGGAAAGTGACCTCTTTCCTCCCCATTTAGACATAGGACAATACTTCTTGCCCTTCTGAATTACAGAAATGTCTCCTGAACTAACTACTACCTCATGCATTACTTCCCAGAGCATGGGCACTCAAGCACTATTAGGAGGGAGCACACAGAGAGAAAATGTCAGAGACTGAGCTTGGATCCTCATACATGCAAAGCAGGTACCCTTACTACAAAGTTACAGTTTCTTACAATTTCATGAAAGATCTTGAGAAACTGTACTCCTGTTATTAAAATAAAGCTTCTAGTTTTTCTATAGTCCTTCCCCCACTAACTCTTCAAAGCTACAAATTATCAGTTCATTTTTTTCAGTTTCATGCACAAAGTCAATAAGTGGTTTCCAGTTTGTTATAAATGTAGATAATGTCTTCTCTCTAATCAAAGCAGTAAGTTCAGCTAACTCCGTCATCTTCACAATCCACTCCTCAATTGTTGGCAATATCAGACTCCTCCATTTTTGAGTACATAATAGCCTCACCACCATTGTCATATACGAAAATAATATACCATGTCTATTTTCTAGCTGTCTATCCATTAATCCCAGAAAAAAAACATTCTAGTTTAAATTGTGTATTAAGCTCAGGGAGCACACAGGCTCAAGGAAGTCACAACACCTGAAATTCATACAGTGTAATTCATCAGTGTATTTCTATAATTGTCACAAAGTCCAGAACCTACACAACCCAAATAATTGGCTAATGAAAACTTCGTCCTATTGAATTACTGCCTTATGCAATTTGGAGGCCAAATCTGCAAAAATAAGATGTTTATAATTAACGGCCTGAAGAAGGAATCACATTTGAAACGAGTGAAAAGATAAAGAGACCGGTGTAGCTCGTTGCCGTTACTATTCATCTCAGTGAACACGGTTACTGCAATTTTCGGCGAACTGTGTTGCTGCTACAGCCAACAATTTTTGGACGATAGCGATTGCGAACTTACCCCACATCAGTGGGAGATAATAGTGGACGTTGGATCCCACCTTGGAAGTTTTCATTAGCCAGTTATTTGGGTTGTGTAGGTTCGGGACTTTGCGACAATTATAGAAATACACTGATGAATTACACTGTATGAATTTCAAGTGTTTGTGACTTCCTTGAGCCTGTGTGCTCCCTGAGCTTTGTATTTCTTAGGAAGTTTCTCCCTGTTGGTATTTATTGCTTAAATTGTATATTAAACTTCAAGATTTTCTGTAAAACAGAAAAGAGTCCAGTAGCACCTTTAAGTCTAACCAACTTTACTGTAGCATAAGCTTTCGAGGATCACACTTATCTTCGTCAGATGCATCTGACGAAGAGAACTGATTCTTGAAAGCTTATGCTACAGTAAAGTTGGTTAGTCTTAAAGGTGCTACTGGACTCTTTTCTATTTTGCTACTACAGACTAACACAGCTAACTCCTCAAGATTTTCTGTATTATCATATGTATTTGTATCCAACAGACCCTTCATCTACATAGTCTCCCATTGTTCAAGTTGTATATTATACTCAACGTTTTTATCCCATTTTATCATAAAACCTCTCACGACCTCTGTCTTAAATTTCAACAAGAGTTTATATATTTTAGCAGTAACATGATCATTTGTACATATTCTGTTTCAAATTCAGATTTGTTTCATTCAAAACTCCATATTTTTTTATCTATTTTAAATCTTTCTAACAATTGTGCATAGAATAATTGACATCTACAGCCTTTAGCTATCAGATCTTCTCTTGACTTCATTTTACAGTCCCCTTGTAAAAAGTCTATCCTGACCTGGATAGCTCAGGTGAGCCCGATCTCATCAGATCTCAGAAGCTAAGCAGGGACAGCCTTGCTTAATAATTGGATGGGAGACCTCCAACAAACACCAGTGTTGCAAAGCCAGGCAATGGCAAACCACCTCTGTTAGTCTCTTGCCATGAAAACCCTCCCAGGGGTCGCCATAAGTCTGCTATGACTTGGGGGCAGTCAAGTCCCGATAGGTTAGCCACTTTTGTTGAGACTCACATGTTCTTCTGAAGCATAGAGAACTTCCATTAGCCGCTGAACAAGGTCATTATTTTCCCGCCCATGTTCTTGACAGAGGAGTTCAATCTCCCTTAATTTCCCAAAGTAGAAATCCCTTTCCTTCTCCACACCTTCAAGTGCAAGTTTTAATGAATGTACCTGTAGAAAGAGCAATTCTTTAGTACATCTAATCATGGGATAATTCCTCTGACAATATAAATCAGCTTATATGTAGACTTAATGCTCACATGCTTTCAAAACAATGTGAAATTAAATTATAGTCTCACTCAGAATAAGCATTTTCACATTTCCCTATTACTTTCTTCATCATCGCTTCCTTCAATCTAGAGATGTCACAGCCTAGAAAAATACTATGAAAAAATGGAGGGTGTGTGTGTCATTTTTCCGTGAAGAATTTTTCTAGTGGAAATATTGAACATTTAGAGGGGGAAACCTCTTGCATGTTATTTTATCATGCAAAATAATGTGATTTACTTCTCTATCCATGCCTCTTCTATCTACCATCCAAGATGGCTACAGAGTAGACATGGGCAAGAATCGAAATACGAATCAAATTTCATGACAAATCGGGCTGATTCGTATTTCGCGAAACGCGTTTTGTGGGGCTGCAGTTTTCATGAAATTCATGACTTCTGGGCCCAATTCGTTCAGTTCATGAATGATTGTGATGCCAGACAGGCTGGCGCCGATCCTTTGATTCCCGAGGCAACATAGGCCTGGAGTGTCTGCAGACTTTTTGTTGCCATTGGAAACCCCAATCTTAGCCCACATAACCTTGATAGACAGCTCTCCTTGCCAACTGGAGAGCTTTCATTCTGCCCTATACAGCGAGGAGCGGGGGGGGGGGGGTGTTAATCCCCTAGGCAACGGAGGAGATGGGCCTTCTGTAGCCATGGGAACACCAATCTCATCCCTCCAAACCCTGTTAGGCAGATCTGCCTGCCAACCACAGACCTCCTGTTCTGCTTTATGTGAGCATTTGTTATATAAGGCAGAGCTCTCTGCCTCATGCTTTTCAGTCCCAGTAGACAGAGGGAGAGGGAGGACCTGTTGCTGGGATCGGAGTGAGAGAGAGAGTGGAATTGAGCTTTTGGCTGCTTCTGCTGCATTAAAAGAGACAGGAAAGCCTCTTATTTTCAGCTCTTGGCCTTGCTGGGAAGGTCTTTGGGTAAGGATGCCTTTTTTCCTCCACCTCTCCCCTCCCCACCCTAGTCTCAGGCCTTTGCCTGGCTCTGCGGCCTAGCTTGACTGAAGCCTCCCTTATTTTTTCTTTGCTTGTCTTTGTTTCTTCTAAATTCTTTCTCTGCTCTTTTGAGGGCTTACACTCTTGTTGTTTCCGTTGGTTTTATTCTGTGCACCTCTCCCACCTGGGTAGGTGTCTGTGTGGTGGTTTTGGGGCCCTCCTCTCAAGCCCAGTCTCTCTGGGTATGAAGGGGGACACTGAAGTTCCTCAGGTTCTGACGAATCATGAAATGTGACAATTTCATGGAAGTTCGTGTTTCGTGGGACGTGATGAAATGCGAAATTCTCATTTAGTTTTTTCCTGTTTCGTGCCCAACCCTACTACAGAGGTATTTGCTGTACTGCAGTACAGTAAAATAGGGCAAAAGGAGGGTATTTGGGGCAGCAAAATGAATATCTCTAGAAAAGTCACAAAAGAATTTAAAGAATGTGGCATATATGTTATACTGAGTAGAAACCAGAGGTTTTAATATTCTTAGTTCAGCCAGCATTCGTTATAGTTAAAAACATGAACTGGAAGTCTCCAGCTGAAATTTTTACTCATACTTTAGGAAAGCCTCCCAACCTCAGTCACCTACCCCCATTTCTATCATAGGGATCATCATGAACTGTAAAGAAAATGGCTTTTCTAACTGTGACCATCTTAGAAACTTTGGTTCAGGAAGAAAGGCCTAGTTTACACAGCTTGTTAGTGAAGACCAGTACAAAGTGACCTTGCAGATAAGGGACTGCTGGCTGGGGAGGTTTTCTTCAACAGTACCTTGTTCCAATTAACATTCCTGAGAACACAGCACATATCATTTGCACCTGTGGGAAAGGGGTGGACCTAAGCAGCAGATAGGTTTTGTTTCTTCCCACTCACGTATTTCATGCTAGCAACAGTGACATCGATTTTGAGGTTCTGATTGGCTAAACAGGCCTAAGCCAATTGAGACCCTCACCCTTAAAGTTAGTTAGCATTACCAATGAAGCTAACCTAGGAGCTAGAGGCTAGAAGCTAAGCAGAGAGAGAACCTAGCTTCCTTTTGAAGATGGCTACCCCAATGCAGCCATCATCTTGTTTGCTGTTATAGACTTAGAGCAATGGTCCTGTTTGTCTCTATGGAAGAGAACCTGAGGTAATTTGACCTTGTTCCTAGTGACTGCCTTCTGAATTACTGTGGATTGTTTAGTTAGAACTAACGGCTAAGCCTTTGTTATTTCCCCCCACAGTCTGTCCTGTCTTTTTGAATATCTTTGCACCAAATAAATAATTATATTTTTAACTTGTTGTGGTTCTTAACTCCTTAACCTCAAATGGCTGAAGACAGCATATTGACCCAAAACCACCAACTAGGTAAAACTTTGTTGAGAAATTCAACTTGCAAACCAACTTTGCAGGGTAGACTTTCTGGTTAATTTCCCTGAAGTGCTGGGAGATTTGTCCTTTTGCCCCTGTGCTGTTGAGATAGATAAAAGGACAAGTAGTGGCTACCAGAGCTAATGTGAGAGCAGGGTCTCATTGGCAATTCTGAAGCTTTGTTTGCTTCTATAAAGGTGCCCAGTGTGGACTTATCCCTGGCTTGGGGATGAGGGCATGTGGCAGCACCTTTGACATGGACAACTGTGAAGATTATTGAGAAAACACAGCCTAAAGTACAGTACTCACATAGCACAGTCCATTTATTATTTTATGGACTGCTACATATGAGAAAAGTTCCTATACGTGGGGACGCAGCAGAAATCCCTCCACTTAGTAAAACACATTTCTAAGCCTGGTGATCCTGTACCTATTGACAGTACTATACCCATATGCATATCATGCTCCTGCTTAGTTGTCTTGTGGATTACCTGGAGGCATAGATGGGAAGGGAATGAGGATGGAGAAAAATGTAGGAACACCAAAATCCAGACTTTAGTACCAGCAGTAATGTGGCATTTGTTTTCTCTCTCTTCCTATTAAGGCACTGTTCTATGGCAACCGAGCTTGAGTAGGACAAGTGTGCTGCATTTGACAAGTTTATGAGGTGTTTAATACTGCAGCAATACAAACCACTTGGCTACCTGGAAAGCAAATTTACTATAAAGCCCTATTTAGCATCTTCACTGAATCACTCAGAAATGTGTTCGTTTCTACTAGGCATGTTACCTGTTCACTGAGCTGTATAACTTGTGTCTCCAAATCTTTATCAGATTTGGATGCTGAACTGCTAGGAGGTGTCTTTTTTGCTGACGAGGGACGAGATGGTGTTGATCCTGGTTTTGAAGCTGGACTGGATTTGGCAGCACCTAAAACACGTATAAAGTTGTTGTACACAATATTTATCACTTTGATGAATAATTTGTTTCTTATTATCTGTACAGATGATTCAGCCGGGCATTTTGATTTATCAAAGATAGAAATAATATCACAGAAAATCGTTATGTCTAAGTTTCGCTTGCATATATAATGAAAAGCAATTATAACCTATGACTATGTAACAAACTTGAACTTAAGTGAGCTACTGAAAAACATCCTTCTTTACATCAATAAAGCACAGCAATACTGACCGTAATTTTCTACAAACAAGTTTAAATCCAAGCACCAAACTGCTATTTACAAATGGGCTTCAGGATTTCAGATGCCAGAAAGACTTACCCAAACATAAGAGTTGCAATTTCAGGTGTCTCAAGCAAGTAAACTATCGTGTATTAATGATTGCGCGTGTGTGTGCGCACGCACGCACACACACACACACACACACTCTGCAGTGGATAAAGTCATCAGAACATTTTTTAAAAATCAGAAAGCACTAAGAATACACATTTTTAAAACACAGAGAACCATATATATTAAGATTCCCAGAAAAAAAAAGATCTGAATACTAAACTGGTATTTTTTGAACCAAATATTGGGAATACTGATAGATATTGGATTCCTGATTTAAAAAAATACCAGCAGTACAATCTTGAGCGGGAAGGAGGAAAGCACTTAGGGAGCAGACTAAGAGGTATGCTGCGATAACTCGGATTTACATGGGCGTAACCCACACCCACCTTCGCCAGTAGCCGGGCAAGGCACACCCCTGTTGTGGCCCAGCAGTGGCCAGGACAGGTAGCTGGATGGAGGCATAAATTGTGGCATAAATTCCTGTGCCAGCATTGGAGGGGGCAGGCTCGAGGTGGGTGGGCCATGAGTTAGTTGGTTCTCTAAGCCGCTCCAGGCCCAGGCATGCCCCCTGCAGCAGCAGAAAGTTACGCTGTGAAAAAGGCAGTGTAGCCCATAGGCATCCACCGAACAGGAAATCTCGGCTCCTCCCACCACACCCAGCCCTTCCCATGAGGCCTGGTAGAGCATAGGATGGCAACTACTGAAGGGACCAATCTGCATGCACCATTGTGGCAGCTAAGCCCCCCTCCACGTGCCCAATCAGCTCACCGGTGCCCATGAACCCAGGCAAGTTGGAAGGCAGTCGGAGGTGTCAGGGCTTGCCGCAGCCACCGCTGGGCGGTCTGCTCCTGACATCAAAGGGGGGGGGCAGGGATTCTGCGGGACCCTGCTCTGTGGGTGGAGGGGCGGTATACATCACCCAGACTCCCTCTCACTCCACTCACTGGCCCGCTCAACCTGTGCCACTCACTCCCCTTGGTCTCTGCCATCTCCTCCTCCTCCTTCATCCACTATCCTCCTTGCCTTCGCTCTCGCTCTGCTCCGCTCCATCACTCCTACTCAAACCCACCACCTCAGAGCTCTTCCCAGCCATCCTTTATAGGGTTTCCTTCCCCCGCCCCGCCCTTCTTCCAGCCTGGATCTGGGCTGCCCCAAGTAGTTGCAGCTGGGGTAGCTGATCTGGCTCCACTGACTGGCACCAGCTGTGTCGTGTTGCCTGGCTGCCAAGCCTCCCTGACTCTGCTGATTGCTGAAGTCAGGTCCAGGTGCGGCCCCTTGGCTGCCTGCCCAGCTCCCCCCCCCCAGAATGTCTGTGGCAGCTCCACCTGAAGTTGCTTGGCTTCTGGCACTCCCTGGGCCTGGCTATTGGCTTCTAGCTGGTGTATAGGCTGGGGCGTGGTTCTGGGCTGTTGGGACTGCTTCTCCTCATCAGGTAAGGGCTCTGCTTGGGCAGCTGCTGGGTCACTATTTCCCCTGCCCTTGCCTTCTCCCTCTACTTTGCCCAGCCCCCTGCCTTCTCCCTGGATGGTGGGGCTAGCTGGCCTTGCCCTGCCCCTTTCAGCCCCCTGGGGCCTTGGACCCTTGCCCCCTTTTCCTGGCATAGGCAGGTTCTGGCTCTGATGGCTGGCTGGGGCAGCAGGGCCGCTGCCTCCTGGCTGTCTCTCACTGTTTCCTCCCAGCAAGGCTGGGGGCTGTGCCCCAGACCCTGGACAGGAGGCTCTACCCGGCAGCCCCCTGCTGCAAGGACTTAGAGCTGCAGGGACTGAGAGCACGAAATGGGAGAGGGTGCTCACAGATGTGAGGCACAAATGCACTTGGGGAATTTTGAGGTATCAGAGAGTACTTAGCACTCACTCAATGGAAGAAGCGCCTAGTCCAAAATCCAGAGGAGTTAGCCGTGTTAGTCTGACGAAGAGAGCTGCAGCTCTCAAAAGCTTATGCTACAATAAAGATGGTTAGTCTTAAAGGTGCTACTGGACTCTTTACTTATTTTGCTAGTCCAGAATGTCATACTAACAAATCCCACCCAAATTTCCTTGCAGGTTGTCTGATACCTGAGTACCAGCTCGTGAAGGGACTAGGGTGCTCTGACAAGTAAGAAGAAGCTGGAGCAGCGGCACCCTGGCTCACTAATTTGCACCAGTTTAAAGCCCTCCCAAGGAATCTTCCCAGGTCCCTTCCAAACACATTCTTCCCTGTCCTTGATAGGTGGAGTCCATCGTATGCAAGCAGGCCACCTTCAAGAAAACGTAGGCCATGGTCCCCAAATTCAAATCACTCCTGAAAGCACCATGAACACAGCCAGCAGTTGACCTCCATAATCTGTTCCCACTGCATTCCTCTTCCTCTGACCAGCAGGATTAAAGAGAATACCACCTGTGTCCCCATTCTTTTCAGTTGCCTCCCAGGGACTTCATAGTCAGCCTTTATGTGCTTAGTGGTGTTCACAGCTGCATCATTTCTTCCCATGTGGACTATCACAAATGAGTAATGGTCTGTTGGTTTGACTAGTGTGGCCATCCAGTCTGTGATATCCTTGATCTTTGCCCCTGGCAAGCAACACACCTCTCGGGCCATGGGGATAGGCCTGGACATACGATGTTCCAACTCCTCAGAAGAGAGTCACCAATCACCAAGACTCTCTTTTTCCTTCTAATGTTATTTGCTTGTAGCTTCATGGCACCCCCTACTCATCCTTTCCAGTCCTTGTTGTATATCTGTCAGTGATTCTGTAACATCAGCAAGGGCTGCAATCGATTTCTCGGCTCCAGTGGCATTGTGCCTTCTGGCTCGTGCTGCCAATCTATGAGGAGGCTCATTAGGAAAATATCCTGTTTTATTGTGCCTTCCACTACTCTCCCCATCCCCTTTCAGGGCCTGTTGTTGGTCTTTAAGGTGCTCCTGAAACTGGAATCTTCGGGGGGGGGGGGACATCCTTTTCTTTAAACCACCTCCTTAGCCATCTTGAAGTACACAGACTCATCCTGTCCAGTTTGAATAACAGAATTTTATAATTTTTTTAATCAAACACTGCAATCCTAAACAAGCTTGACTTCAATGGGCTTAGAGGGTGTAGCTCTGTTTAGGATTGCGCTGTAAATCTACTGCATTCCCTCTGTCCACAAAACCAGTTCCTTCAAGCAGCCAAAATGCTAATCGACAGTCTCTTTTGCTAGCTGCTTCCAGCCTAATCCATATTGAGGTTCATGCCTTTCCCTATCTATTTTTTCTATGTTATTAGAGAGCAATTTCACATTCTTTTGGTATATGTAAACCTGATAGAGCTGCTATTATAACATTATAAATGTCTCAAAACAATTAAAATAAAATAGATGCTCTAAAATCATTTTAAAAATTTCCCAGCAAAAGATTCATTCAGCTTACATCACAGATTTTGAAGCCCACTGTGCAATTCCATACCTTTCACAGTAAACAGGATTTAAAAATTAAAATCCTTAACATACCAATTGCTACGAAAAACAAGGAGAGTTTAGGGTCAGCGTGGGGCTTGAACCATCATTAGGCTCCACCAATTGGGGTTGGGGGAGGTCTAGCATTTACCTATTTCAGTAATCCATAACTAAGTATAAGCATAATATTAGCTAAAACACTTAAGGTCACATTGTTATATGACACAGATAGCAACTCTAAGCTTCTTTTTGTACCTACTAAAACACCTATGGCTCCATTTTCTTAAAGCAATAATATACTGGCAAGCCAAATGGTAGCCTTTCACAAAAACATGCCCTAGTTATCTGAACAGAAAATCTTTATGCCAAGGAGGCAGCTGCATAGCCTGAGGTCAAACACAGTCCACCTAGAACAACTCTGCTCAAACTGGCAGCTACCTCATTATCCACAGTCTGTACAGAACACAAGAACTGTCAGGCGGTAGCCCTGACTTCAGCTGGAAAGTGGGCATTACAGCAGAAAAATTATTCAGCATTGTCTTGAGTTGTGACTACTGCTCCATAATACAAAATGATTGTGCTGGCAACCCAATATATAATTACACTTGTGTCCAATTGCTAAGGGGGAAAATCAAATTTCCTCACAATCAGCCTTCTCATAGTAGCTACTACGATGCTAAGGAGCAGCCTTATGAAACATCTTTTCACAAAGGTGTAACAGAATAACAGAAGCTGTCATCTAGAGGTCCATGACCACCTAGGTAACATACACTGTCACCATGATAGGAGGAATCTGCTCCCCAATAAGAGACAGAAAACCATAATGTGCAGGTAGTCTCTTAAAATGTGCCCACTACATCTTTAGAAGAAACTCAAAAATAAGAGGCAAAGTACAAAACCTGTCTTTTGATCTTTATTCAGTACTCTAAGATCTAGATGGTTGATGACTTTCCCTCCTATATGGCTCAGTTCACCCATACCAGAAATCCGTAATTTAAGTACAATTAGGTTGTAAAACCAGGATGAGGTTCATCAACACCTGGTCTGTTGCCAACACTGATTTCATTGTCTTTGCTCTTTCTTCTGCACAGACCCAGCTGGTATCCCCAACCACACTACAATAAAGGTGGCACTAAGAAACAAGCCAGAATGTTCTCCTTCATAGGTAGGGTTGCCTAGTCCCATTCCCTCCAGGGGGGGGGGCTGGCACTTACTGTGGTGCATGCAGTCCAAGTGGGCACAATGACATCACTTCTGGAAGTGAAATAATTGTGCTCGCTGGAAGCACACCTGCTGCACACTGGCCTGGTTGATGTTTTGCCTCCTGGGCCCACTCCTTGGGGCTTTTCTGCCCACCAATCAGGTGAGCAGTGGTGGATGCAGAGGCTGGGAGTCGGGGGATCCCCTTCCCCACTGGAGGACCTGGCAACCCTATTCATACATCATACAAAAACAGTTAAGATTGACTGTGGTGAACAAACCAACTTCAAACTATGGGAAAAGATTCTGGTTTAAGGTGCCCTAGCCAGCCACAGCTGGTAGAGTAACCTGTATTCAAACAACTACTCACAGCTAATTAAACCATGTTTTGGATCCAGCAGTAATTTCTGACAGAAGGGATTTCAGTTAGTGGAATAGGACTTTCTCACCTCCCCTGTTTCACTACAGCCTGAAATGCCACCCATGGAGGAAAAGGGGAGCACGAACAGTATGATAGGAAAGTCAGAGGTCTGCCCTGGAAAGGGTGGGATTGGTGAAAATCTCCTCCCTTCCATTAGCAAAAATCTACTACTGGATCAAATCCCATAGTTTCCCATAAACTCTCAACAGAGCCTCTAGGTTATAAATTAGGATTATTAGGATTTTACTTTCACCCATTGCAGGCTCTGAAGATGTTTCATGAGTGGGGGGGGGAGAACATGTATAATGTTCCATTAGATGTATTGATGTCAAGATATCATTTGTGCTATTGTCAATAAATTTAATGCCTAATTTAAAAGATGCAAGTATGTCTGCATGGATTTAATTGCTCTACAACTCGCTCTTTATCTATAATGAACAATGATAATGGAACAGAACTGGGGTTCTCACATTTTTAGCATTGAATATTATGCTTGCTTTCTGCCAGCAGAAAAGACTTCCACTCCTGGTGCGGTCAATTTTTCACTGTTTCTCCATTCACTGCAGACCTCCCCCCCCCCCTTGTGCCTAGGGACAGAATTTCAGGATGTATATTAAAGCTGTAGGGGGAAGGGAGATATGCTGTATTCCGAGAAAAGTAACATTTTATAAAGAACCACTAGTTTGTTCAGTCCCCTCCCCCCAGCCTTACTGACTCATGCATAAATCACCCTCAAATCAGTGGAAAGTAACCATATACACATAACTGTGTAACTGTGGACTACACTACTATCACCTAAACACTATTCTCAGAGATAAATGACTGCATGAAATTAAGCACGCTGGGGAAAGGCCTAACAAGGACGTTTATAGACAGAGTGCATTCTTATACTGAAATTATTTTTCTCCTATGTGAATGGTAAGATTTTGTCTTTGTTGAATCATTAACTCATT
The DNA here is from genome assembly GCF_028583425.1 of Eublepharis macularius. Classification (NCBI taxonomy): domain Eukaryota; kingdom Metazoa; phylum Chordata; class Lepidosauria; order Squamata; family Eublepharidae; genus Eublepharis; species Eublepharis macularius. The sequence continues at coordinate 82,883,893 of NC_072796.1, read as the reverse complement.
GCTTAACACTCCTGGGGGGGGGTCCCTTTGTCATTGTTGTTCACTATGAAGGCAGTACTTTGTTGGATTCCTGAACAGAAACTGTCTGTATGACTTAAGAAGAGTTCTGCAACCACAGTATCCTTAGCTTGAGGCAAGGTGAACCTCCAAGTTAAGGCAGCCAAGTCTACCAAGCAGAAAAACTAGACAGTAGGGGTTGTTTCTTTTTTATTTTTAACTTTGCTTAAGAAAAAAGGCACCTCTGTACACTTGCCGGTATTTAGAAGACATTCAAAAAGAATTTCTTTAGCATTTTGGAACACGAATAAAACAAAACAACCTTAATACAGCATTCCCATAGCCAATCAAACACATAACAAAGAAAATTATTCTAACTAGGAATCCATTTGATAGATGATTACTGTTAGGTAGAGATGGGCACGATCTGGAAAAAAACGAACCATGCGGTTCGTAGTTCGTCACATTTCACGAACCTGCCCCGGTTTGTGAAGCGGCGCATTTGGTTCGTGAAAACATCACTTCTGGGTCAGCAAGTTGCCACTTTTGGGTCAGAAGAAGGTCATTTCCAGGCCAGCAGGAGATCTGTAGGAAGTCCATCCCTTGTTGCCTAGGTAACTGATTGATCGGCACCAGACTGTCTGCAGAGACGAACCAAAAAACGAACCAGCCTAAAGTTCATGGCAGTTTGTCAGAAATGGGCTCTGACGAACTGCCAGTTCACAAACCACGAACCGGCATGGGTCGTCACAAACTTTGGTTCATATTTCGGTTCGTTCCCATCTCTACTGGCAGGTATTCCCACAACACATTTTCTAAGTCTGTATTTAGTGTATTACAAGTTGCCCAGTTGATGCTGGCCAGCCTGGCCCCAACAAGTTCTCCCTCGAAGGCCAAAAGAGCCCTGGAAAGGGTCCTGCTCTTCTCCTTGCATTTTACTGAGAGAAGCTAAGCGTGAAGGTTGGCAATATGTTGCACTTGCCTTGCAATGACCACTCAGGGTATTTGTTTCTTAAAGCTACAGGCTGTTCTATTATTTGGTGGGGTTAACCACTCCAATTATTTATTTATTTATTTATAGATTCCCTATGTTTCTGTAAATCTGGGCTTTTCAGGTTTGTAGAAAGATCTGTCTGGTCTGTTCATGGCTCCAGTCTCTGGATTTAAGTATCCACAGATTTCGTCATGCTGAAAATTATATGTATCTCCTGAAGATTTTATTAATCATAAAATCAAGGCAATCTGTTCCATATGGAAGGTATAATCTGGCCAAATTTTAAACACATTCTATTAACTTTTTCCACATAGAACAATTAAGCATATAAGAGATGGTTGTCTAACCCTCTAAATGAAGTAATGAAAAGCAAAAGATACAGTAAAATAAACATTAAACAGAGGTAATGCAGATCAGGAAGGCTGATATTCTAGAGGGATTAAATCCCCTTGCAGTTGACGGAGTTTGCTTTTTCAAAGCAGGTTAAGAGGATGCTCATAGATCCTGCCTTACTCTTTGAAAAGCAGGTTGGCATGGTGGTCAGGAGTACCTGCTATCAGCTGCATCTGGTTCACCAACTCTCTCATTTCCTAGACTCTGACAATCTGGCTATGTTGATACATGCTTCTGTAACCTCACCGTTAGATTACTGCAACATGGTCTACGCAGGGCTGTCCTTGAGAATAACCCAGAAATGACAACCGGTCCAGAATGCAGCAGCCTAACTATTGTCAAGGTGTTAGCTGCTTGGAACCCATGTTGCCCATTTTGAAACAGCTACACTGGTTATCAGTCTGTTTCTGAGCTGAATTGAAGGTGCTGGTCATGACCTTTAAAGCTCTTCACAACTGGAGGTCCACATATTTGAAGGACCATCTCATTCCATATGTCCTTCTGCACCAACTATGGTCTTCAGGCAGCCATCAGCTGGCAATCCTACCTCTTAGTGTGGCCCCTGCTTTGCGGAATGGGCTCCTTGAGGTGGTGAGGGGAGCCCCCAACTTGGAGATCTTCAGAAGATGCTGCAAGGCCCGACTGTCTGCCAGGGATTTGGAGGGGATTTGAAAGGCAATCATCTTTTAAGGAGGGAGGGAGGGATTTGGAGGTTATTTTATTTTGGTTTTAACTGTAAATGTTCTAAATCTATTATTATAATCCACCTTGAATCATGTGGAAATGAAGAGTAAAAATGTTTTCATTAATAAATAAATACGATACTTATAATTAAGTTGGGAATAATATTTCTCCAAAGTGCAGCACATAGGAAGGAGTGTCAGGAAGCAGTATAGAGCTGCAAGAGCTACAATATATTGTTCAAACAGCAAGGGTTTCAAGAAAGGCACTTCTAGCTGAACGACCCACCTAAATGCAGAGATTGCATAAACTGCAATTATGAAGCATCAATGTTATCCAGCCTCCCAGTATGTGATCAGAATCAATGGCTAAGACATTCACACAAAAAACTTCTCACATACAGATACCTTTAAGAATCACTAGTGGTATACTGCACAGACTTTTTTATTTTCACTGAACTTTTCTTTCATGGGCACCACTGAATGTTTGCCCTCTGCACCCATGTATTTAGAAATACATTTCCATAGAACAGCAACACTTATCTGTAGAAGGCATTCACCACAATAAATTATAGCAGTCAATTGTAATGACTGCTTGGTAGCAGTCAATTGTAATGACTGCGGATACGGACATTGTTCACTGAGAGCACTTTTGCACTTTATACTGATTATGAAATTAATGTATACTTTTGTTACATATTGTTACTCCGGATAGCGTGTTTTTTGCTTGTTAGTTTTACATTTCCGGAGTAGCTCCTGTGGGAGTGGAGTACCTTAGATATACCAGCAATTTATGGTTTGCTATTAAACAGGAATCATTCAAAAAAGGGGGGGGGGATTGTTTAGCATTATGTCTGAACTGCTCTGTCCTTATTCCACTATTTCAGAACATTTCACAGAGGAAAAGGGAGGCATCTCCGCCATGGTGAATTGTACAAAAGGAGAAAATGTTTTTAGCTGTGGGGAGGAACATGTATCTTGCCTCTTTGTATATTACACCAGAGGTGAAGCAATCAATCATGTATCCTCTGCAAGCATGTGCAAAGCTGCCCTTATTCTATGGGAAAATAAGATGAGTTAAGAAATACTCCTCAGGCAGTTTAAAGTAAACAGACGATTAATGAATACGATATATTATTTTGTAACCCAAATTGGATTCCTGAGTAACAAACATTATTATGACACACTGTTATGGTGAATGCTCATGTGCATACTTCATGTTTTTTAACTCCTAACTACATGAAAGCAGAAGCTGGATCCTTTTTTAACTATTGCTTACATGTAGACTGAAAGGAAAAACTACAAGATAATCATCTAGACACCCTTCCTAACTGACAGAATACTCTGCATTTTTTTGCCCAGAGATCTGCTTCAGAACATGAAACATATCAAGTGAAGCAGTTTGAGCATGATGAATAGGGTGTCATCCATGGGACCACCATCTCTGTAGAAAATCAGCTCTGCCCTCTAAGCTAGAATGAAGACAACATCAGGGTGGTCAAGAGATTAGTTCTAAAGCACTATTTATACTACAATATCCAAGCTGCATTATCCTTGACCTGCAATGACTTGCTACAGCACAGCTCTTATGTCATAACTGTTATGTGTATCTCATGAAATGGAGTAAAGTGAGTATTTCTTCTATTCTGGCTAACAGCTCTGTTTTAATAAGTTAATTCTTAATAAAAACAAAGAATACTTGGGGAGACAGATGTCAATTCTCTAGGGTTGCCAGCCCCCCTTATCCATCCCGATTCTTCTTTCTCTCTCACACAGAATGAGGTCTCAGCAGGGCCCAAATTGGTAACAAACAGCTATGTTTGGGGGCGATCTGGCCCCACTAAGACCCTGTAGCTTCCAGTTTTCAATTGGCAGTGCATCATTAGCGCCTCTGGAGGGCACCTGAGCACATCATTTTGCTGTGTGTTCTGGTGGCTCCTGGCCTGCCTCTCCCTCCTTTCCCCACCACTGGCCAGGTGAGCAGGGTTGGGGGCAAAAGGGGGCTGGCATCCCTACAATTATCCATTTGCAGAAAAGGGAATAGATGCTAGGCTTTATGGGAATCTGCAAATTTGGCATCAGATTATGACAGTGAAAATAATTCCCTGCTGACTGTTGCTCACTTTTAGGGTTACAGCTGAAGTCTGTTGCACTTTCCAAGGTGTAGATCTATTTTCACTTATTCAGGTACTCATTGGGAAAGACCATTGCTATGGCTGGCATGGAAGCACCAGTGCTGGGCCACGGGAAACCCTGCCAAGAGATGTGAAGGCCTGAAGAAAAATGGACCCCCACCCCATTTTAGTATTTTTGTATACTGATCCCCCCCCCCCAATTTTTCCAACAGAAAACTTGCGAAATTCTGGAAAACTGTAAAAACACATTCCTATGAAATATTGTCTCTTATAAAATGGATAAAAATGTATTCACCCAGAACATGTAAAAAGATGATATAAATATATGACAACACATTATTGAATAGTTTAATTTTTTCAGTGTTGAATAGTTTGATATTTCAATGTTACAAAGCTTAATTCAATATGCAAATATGCTGCTAGCCCTATTGTGACTGTATGACAGATCGTTTCTATCCAAAGAACACATACTCTTATTTACCACGAAGTGTATGTGTTTCTATGATCTTCTTGTATTTTTCCCAACTCTCTGATGGTAAAAACTAAGATACATGTGTTAAGGTAGCACAGGATAAAATCATCTTCAGATTTAGGTATGCTATTTTGCATTTGTACTTTTAAATTTCATTAATATGGCAAACAGTATAACTTTATATTTACATAGTTATTAATGACAGTTTAAACTGTTAAAGCAATATGTAGATTTGATAAAAAACAGCTGCATGTTCCATTTCCCCCTAAAACTAAACAGAAAAAAATCCTGTCCTTGCCCCCTCTCTTGCAAAGCATTACTGTCCCATAAAATAAAGAGGGGGGGGGCTCATTTCCACAATGACTTTTAAGATGCAAACACAGGGAAAAAACTTGCCTGCTTCATAATGGTGCCTGTCACTAAAAAGGCAAGCTGCAGCACAGTGCACTGTCCAACCCCTCCTCCTCCCTTGGCAAGTGGTCAGCAAATCAATAGCCTACAATTTTGTAGGAAAGGATGCTTTGCTTTTTCTAGGGAACTGCTGCTCCTTTAGAAAAAAAAGTGTCCTTTCACAGACAAAAGTAAGCTCCCAAAATTTAGTGCAGTTACGTTGCCTGCATTCATTATTGCTGCAGCCTCAACAACCAGAAACTTGTAATACAATTCAGAAAGTTTAATTACCAGTGATGTACTTTAGTTCCATCAAAATCCAGTGGATTTAAAAGTGGCTGAATTGCCCCACTGTTTTTTTAAAAAGTGAAAGATGAGATATTTAGGATACTCAATTCTCTGGTATGATCACAAGACTAATCTGCAGCATGAGAACATATGTGCTCACACTACAGGCACCTACAGTAGGCTGACATTCGCGGCTCTGCTTTGATAGTACAGATTATTGTGTATCTGCTTCTATCAATATAGTTTCTTTATGGCTTATGAACACTACCAGAAGAGGCAGATCAGCAGGACAACACTACTTTCTAATTAATCTATCTGGTAGTTTTTATTTAGCTTCCTCTCACCTCTCCCAATGGAAGGACTGAACCATGATCCCTGGCCATGACACCCCAGTGCCTTTCTACTGAGCCATACCTATCTTTGCAGTGTTCTCTGCCTGGGCCTATATGGATGGTGGTGGTGTCAGGGCTACCTCATAATGCCTCATGGCATGACTCCTTTGTGTCTGCCTTCTTAGCTCAGTGGTTAGGATGCTATTTTGGGGTGTGGGGGCTATGGGTTTTGGTCCCCATTTTTTTGTTTTACTTTTTCAGGTTAAGGGAGTGTGTAGACTGTACCAGGGATGGTTGCATGTGGGCAGTACTTTTTGCTGCCAGCCAGACCCTTGCTGGGGTAGGCAAATGCCCTTCCTCTATGTGCAGGGGGAGGGGCATGCTCTGGCCACACTGTCACTGGGTCTTTCCTCCCTGTCTGTTGGCTTTCCATGGAGGAGGAAGAATGATGTCAAGGGACAGTGGTTGCATCGGCAGTTGCTAACTGGCCGTGCCTGCATGTGCCACTTAGAGGGGCACTGTTGCTTGATTGGTGGATGCTGCCAAGGTTGCCATGCCATCTGTGCCTTGCAGAGGAGAGCGTATTGTATTTCCCTTTGCAGAATGTCCATAGGATATGGACCAGCAAGGCTTTTCTTTCCCCAGCTGCTGGCTGCCTCCCACAAGGCAGCCATTAAGATTGGGCTGCCAGTCACTTTCTTAAAATGCACTTCTAAGTTAACAACTGAAAATTTACAATGTTAAAAGCCAGCAAACTGAGCACGAATACTTCAAGTGACTTTGTTACGAATGATTAAAATAATTTCCTATTAGTTTAACAAAATATTTTTGGAACTCCCCAGGCAAGCCAATTGGGGGGGGCTGTGGGGGGGATAATCCACTAGGCTATACTGTATTAATACTGGAATACTTCCTTTGAAAACTGACCACAATGTTGCATTCTGCTGACTTCATGGTAGCTCAGTGCTGGGTAGCTAAAAATATCACCTGGTGGCTTGATAACATTCTGGCATTGTCCAATGACTTCACATTTTAGCAAGATTTCTTTTCCTTTTATTCCAACCACAAACATCCTTGTATCATCCACCAAATAGGTTCTATTAATTCCCTCAAAGATCTTCAATTGTTTTCAAAAATACGAAGGTGACACACACCAGAGGTCTGCAGAAAATGCAGTGAGCCATTAAGGACTATGGGTACTCAAACAATACAATAATTCAAAAAACACTGAAAAACATGCAAGCTTGTGCAGATACAGCCTTCTGCAAACCATCTGTAAACCCTATTTGCAAATTTTAACCAAGCCAAAAGAACTTCTTCTCTGTGGTTCTTGAGCAACATTATGTGACCGTGATCAAAACTACTGATCTGAGTTCAAAACGTTTATAATTTTTGTGGCTTCCCTATGGATTTTACACCATCAATTCAGACAATATGGGGTTTAAAAAAACACTAAATGGGATCCCTGCGTATTTTTAAAAAACATATATTGATTTACTTTCTGCTACTGGATTAGCACTTAAGATTTGGAAGCATTCCAATCACTATAAAATTTGATTATGCTAGCAGTTTCCTGTAAGGATGATGAAGAGGTAGTGAAGAAGCTCTTCTCATTCCTTAAGATCACCTATGCCAATCAGCAAGAACTCTACTAGGAAGCTCCTCCTTTAAGTTCAGAAGAATTCCATGGGATTTACTCCAATAAACCCTAGCACAGGATTTTTTAAAAGTAAAAGAGTAAGCCAAAAGATTTCTGTCATCTTAGGTATGGGTAGAAAGGCCCATATTAGTAGTAGCTTTTAATTCTTCACTTTGGAGTTTCACAGCTTCTATTTTGTCCTTCTATAAAATAAACTGAATACAGCTAATGGAAAAATCAAAATGACACACTACCCTAATTGTTCAATCCAGCTAATATAACACCTGAACCACCAACTGATGCAAAATACTGAACCAATGCAATATCACAAGCTGAGGCACCTATACCAGCAACAGCACACCAAACACTGCATACCACCATTTCCCAACTCTATGCACAGCCTGTAATTAGGGAAAGGTGTGCGTGTTTCAGCAACACAATCACTCAAAGTGAAGTATCCTAAAAGACACTGCTGAATTAGTCACAACAGTGCCTAAGACTAAATTCCAACCATCTATGATAAGAGCACAACAGAAAAACAGAAGAGCAGGGCGGATTTACTGTACTTACCAAGTGCAGAAGTTGGGTCTACTGCTATGCCACTTTACATATTGTAACAGTTTTAGCACATCAACACAGCACTGAATCTCATCACACTGTGTCTCATTGGGATACAGTTATCATGATCACAGTGACTATAAAAGCAGCTCTGTTTTACAATCCTTCTAACCTGATTCCATGTCAATACCTTGATCACATTTACAGTATATATCATTCAGCAATTATCACTGTAACAATTTGCAACTATGGACAGTACCTGCTGTTGGAGAGTTTGCATGATGGGATTTTTTTGGCAAATTAAAGATCTGTTCACCAGGATCAGGTGGTGGAATAGCATCTTGGCCTTGCCGGGCCTCCACTGGATCATACTCTTTCCCATCATAGTTAGCATCAAAGAACTTTTTAAACCACTGAATGAAATCCAAGTTGTCTTGGAAACGCCCTTTTACCAGTTTCTCCACTGGAATTACCTGTATTGAATACAGTATGATATATCATTATTTTGAAATGACAACTGAAGTTTTTCTACACAATCGCAATTCCCCAAGCACCAATGCACTTATTACAAGATAACTTAGTACAAACTACTAGCTAGAGACCAGAAGTAATACTACCTGCAGATTATTGGCTAGTTAGTCTGGATGTTAATTTAGGACATATTAACTGAAATTACACAGAACTCTGAAGCCACGCGCTCCATGTAATTTAGTCCATACTATTCCTCTTAAAATAAATTTACCTAGAAACACGTGGCAATATCATACAGAAAACTCTTCTCCTCTTAATCATACGTGCTTAGTTCTCTATATCTATCCCATTAAGTACCAAAAGAGACATTTACTGTGCAGTCCTAAGCAGAGTTACACTCACTGAAGTCAAGAATATGACTCTGCTTAGGATTGCACTGTTAATGCAGCTCTACACTTTTAATACTACTTGGAAGAGGAGAAGAAAATTCCTTGTTTGTATCAATGTTATTACACAGGACAATGAAGCTGGTAAACCTACAGAACAAAAAGAGGCATTTCAGCCACAGGCAACAATCAGAATATATCTACCAGAAAACTGGGGCTGATCAAAACTTAATACATGTACGAGGGATACCACACACTCAGGGCTGCATTCAATGATTCCATTCTGCTGGCTTAACAGACAGAAATTTTATTTATTTTATTTTTATTTATTTTATTCGATTTATATTCTGCCCTCCCCTCATCAGCAGGCTCATTTATTTATCCTTAACACTGACAGCCTAGGAATATTCTTCTTTCTTGTGAACCAATCATCAGTGTAGGTTTGGAATTAATAAACTCAATTAATTGTATTGAATTGTTAAAGTTGATTACAAGTTAAAGATACAGAAATTTTGGACATTTTGAAGCCATGCCCCCGCCTTACTTTTAAACAGAAAAAAATGGCAATTTGGTGGGAAATTTAAAAAAAAAACCTGCTTACTTTCCTATCATACCTAAACATCTTTTACTGATTGAACAACATTAAATGCACCCTTTATAACTTAATTAGCACATAAAATTGTACTATTAGGTGTATTTATAGAATCTAAAAGTATAAATATCTTCATTTCCTATAACAAAAATTGCAAGTATACCCAATACTTCAGAAGTTACAAACTGCTGCATCCTGCGCTTCCATAGCACTTTTTATTTTTTTTTGTCATCTCAGCGGCAGGAAAAATTAACATTAAAGGTAGAAGAAAAAAACTGTAGTAAACAAAAGAAAGTGTATTATTTGGGCAGAAACTTTCTCACAGAGTAACAATAGGTAGGATGGCCAGCATATGTGGATATTAACTTTATGAACACTGTGATCTATTTAACAATATATTATTAAATATATTATAGCATAAAAATAATAGCATATTAATTACTGACAAAATTACTACATATAAACAAAAAATGTAAATATTGTATGTGCTTATAGTATAAAAATAAGCCAGGAAAATGGTTGGCTTATAAATTGAGAAAGGAGAGAGAAAAGAGAATGATATTGAAAATACAAGAGGCGGATAAGGCACTAACAGACACTGCAGATATACAAAAGGCATTCTATCAGTACTACACAAATCTGTATAAGAGTTGTGATGTATCAGTGGAAAAAATAGATGAATATATTAATAAACAGACGTTACCTAAGATCATGGAACAACAAAGACAAATTATGAATGGACCTATAACAGTAAGAGAAGTGGGAGAAGCCATAAAAAACAGTAAGTTGGGAAAAGCTCCTGGACCAGATGGCCTCTGGTCCATTGACAAGAAACTACAGGCCAATATCACTATTAAATACTAACTATAAGCTGTTTGCATTGATATTGGCAGGAAGACTTAAAAATATCGTACGGGACATTATTCATGAAGATCAAAGTGGATTCCTACCTAGGAGGCATCTAAAGGACAATGTAAGAACAGTATTGGATATTCTGGAATATTTAGAAAAACATAACGAAAGACAATGTTATTCCTATTTCAGCCAATTCCTGTATTGACAACAGAGGTACCATTTAAGCAGCGGCAGAAGGATATATCGAGATTTATATGGCAAGGCAAAAAGCCAAGAGGAGGCTTGGGCCTCTCAGATTTGAGACTATATTAAGCAGCTGTTTGGTTTGGATGAAGGAATGGATACTGTTAAAAAATAGACAATTACTGGACCTGGAAGGGCATGATCTAAAATTTGGGTGGCATAGTATGACAAAGTTAAAGCCAATGAGGAGTTTAATAATCGTTATGTAAGGCGTGGAATCCTGAGAGTATGGAATAAATACAAATTTAGGTTTTGTTCAAAAATACCTCTCTGGCTGTCATCACAAGAAGCTCATTTTAGAAGGGAAATAGTTAGTCCACCTAAATGGTTTACTTATCAGAATTTATTGGAATTCTCTCAGGACCAAGTTAAAATTAAATCAAGAGAGGACATAGCAGCAGAAGGGCATGCCTGTCAGTGGTTTCCATATATGCAAATTCTGGAGAGATTCAAATTAGACAAGAGTCATTATGACTTTGAGAAATATAAAACTGAATTTGAAATAGCCCTTTGTACAAATGATGAACATGTTATTTCTAAAATGTATAAACTTTTGTTGAGGTTTGAGATGGAAGAAGAGCAAGTAAAGGAATGTATGATTAAATAGGCAAAAAAATGTGGACACAATATATTAATGGAGCAATGGGCAAGTATGTGGACAAGAGGGCTGAAATTTACATTAAGCTCCAGTATTAAAAGAAAATATTTACAAAATGATGTATCGTTGGTATATGTGACTCCTGAAAAATTAGCTAGAATGTATAAGGGGGCGTTAAATGTATGTTGGAAATGTGCCAAACAAGAAGGGACATTTTTTCATATCTGGTTGACATGGAAGAAAGCAGAGTTTTTGGTTGCAGATACAATCACTGATTCAGAAGATTTTGAAGATTAAACTTCAGCTGAAACCAGAGACTTTTCAGTTGGAAAAAAGCTTTAGAACACTGTTTTTATACTTTATTACAGCGGCAAGAGTACTTTATGCACTGATGTGGGGAAGGCGGAGTATAAATCCAATAAATTAAATTAAATTAAATTAAAATTGGAAAACTACAACATTGCCTACAGTGGAGGAATGGTTGACAAAAGTTTTGGAGTTTCTGTCAATGGCAAAACTTACTGCATTGATTAGAGAAAGGACATTAGTTAACTTCTGGACTGAATGGAAACCGTTAATAGACTTTTTGCATGAAATGGATAATAAGGATTTGATGACATCTGCATTTATGGATTAAGAAACATGAACAATAGAAAAAAGAGGGATTTTGTGACTAACCTAGAATAAGTGGGACTCTAGAAATGATATATACTTCTTGCGGAGAAAATCGAAACTCAACCTATAGTGTAATCTAGGTGTTGTTGTTGTTGTTGTTGTTGTTTTCTTTTCTCTTTCCCTTTTAATTATATAGATATATGTATTGTTAGTGTGTCGTGTTTAAAATTGTGTTTTTTTCTTATTCTCTATGTTTATTGTTTATTATGTTATGGTGTATAGTTTATAGTTTAAATAGAGATTTTTTTAAAGGTTTTTTTCCATTGCTCCCCCAAATTTCTCGATATTTCCAATGGTGAAATTGAGAAAGTCCTCAGACTTTTTCATACTGCATTTCTGGAATGCGTGAAATGCTTTGTAAGACAAGGTTTTTCTCACCTGAAAGGAGAGAATATTTCATAGGACGGTTTTTTCAGTGCTTCTAAATATTTCCCAAATTTCCCCTTGGAAAAATGGAAAAAGTCTTCAAACATTTTCATGCTGCACATTTAGTTTGAAAAATCTTGTCTTAAGAAGCATTTTACTTTTTCTAAAAGAGAAAACATTGCTCCCCCAAATTTTCCAGTTATTCATTTGGAAAAATTGTAAAAAAATAAAATAAAAAAGGCCCTGTGATTTTCCCCCGTTTTTTTCCAGGCCCTGGTATCTCAATTCCAAGAGTCACAATGTAATCCTAAGAACAGTAACTCTTCTTAGGATTGCACTGTCAGTTTATTATGTGTTTATTATTTGAGAATACCAACCAACCCCCACTTAAAAGGGAAGAGATCTGAAGTTATTTGTCTCAGATCAGATTTGAATTTCATAGATTTATGGCTCAACAGAAAGTACCTACATTCTCCTGTGCTTAGGAAAACAAGATGTGAAAAACAATGTCCATACTGTGTGTAGATTCAAAACAGTGGGATTTAATGCACAATTATCCCATAAAATAGTAGGATAATGCACACATTTTCATTCATTGTGATGTGGCACCCATACAGAAAAAAACACCTGCCAAATGTATACTTCATCCCCATGCTACTGTTTCAGAAGTCTACATAAAATAGCCTGTATTTACCTTATCCACATTCATTCTTTTAAATGAAGCTTGCAGAAGTTTGAAGTTATGAATGTACTCATGCTCCAGCTTTGCTTGAAATTTTACTTTCTTCAAGCTAATACATCCCGGGAACAACATATCCATGAACTGGCAGTAAGCTGCCCCTAAAATAAGAGAATACATTTATATTAATTACAATGCAAATAACTGAGATAACGAAGAACTTGTAAGAAAATACATACTTAATTACAGTATTTGCTGCTGTGACACAGTACAGTGCAGAAAATTCAAAACTAGCATACACATGTTGGTAGTGAATACTTCAAACAGTCTAATTCATATACTGGGCAAATCTTTAAGGTGTTCACATCAGCACCACTAACCAGGAAGATGGGACAGCAATATTAGGAATTAATAATTACTGTAAAGAATAAGAAAAATCTTCAGGCTACGTAAAAGATAGGATGGAAGGAATTATGAATGTTTTAACCTTTTAAAATGGTGTAGATATGAACTGTAATTATTTGGATGCAGTATGTTCAGATGTAAGAGAGATTCTTACATGAAATGAAAAATTAAGATGTTGAAATGTGATCTAATTTACCAGCATGGCACAAGCAGTTACGTGGGTAAACTTAATCACAGTTCAGAAATGCTTTCAATGATCAGGACTTCAAGAAACAATCAAATGCTGTGACCAGGGAGCCAAGAAGACTATTCCAAAGAGCTTAGTCTCGCTCAGCAGAGTCAAAGATTAAAAGAATTAGGAAGCTTGCAGTGCAGCTTAGTTTCAGTACACTGATTTCAGCAGGTTTAATATGGAGTTACAGGAGGACCCTGGTGAAAGAGGCAAAAAGGCTGAAAGATTCTACTACAGTCTCTTGACTATAGATGAGGCAGGTATTTCCCAGCCACTTCACAGACACGAACAGATCCATTCTAACCCTACAACTAATGATAAACTGTCCATCTCGCAGTCATCAGAATCTGATCTTCCCTTCTGCACATGTTTAGTCCACTGTTGATAATACATCCAGTATCTCAACAACCACACTGCTGCTTTGTGTTTCTCAGTCAGATTCCACTTTACCATGATTTAATTTTGCTGAACCTGAATTGTTATAAGGAAGTGCTGTAGTGGGAACTTGCCCACTCCGCTTGCAAGACAAAAGAGACACTAATCAGTACCCGAGACCTTCAGTTTGGGATGGCAGATTCTGCAGAGTGAAACGAACAAAGCATATTTGATAATCCCTGGGGTTTTTTTATTTTTCAGTTTCTGAAAACAAGACCTCTGGCCTTGGCACCCTGGACATATAATTTCCCAATGCTAAGAACACAATCTAAGGCTGATGTACAGTATCTGATCTTTCTACGGGCTGCAATGGCCCATAGTTCTTTCTGGCTGTGAAGAAAGAGAGCTTGTGTCAGAACGTAGACCATAAATAGAAGCAACTGACATGCATAGATCAATTTTGAGCCTGTTTTATTTAAAGTTTTTATTAATTCATTACTGTTTGATCACCTCTTAGGAAATATAGTTTGACTTCCAGCAAAAGCAAAGAAAAGCTTCAGCAATCCCAAGTAGGAGAACTCAATAATGAATGAGGCTGTAACAGGAAACATCTACTAAGTATATTCTTCTGTACAATCTCCACGCATTTCACAAGGATTATGAGAACACAGAGAGGATTTACTAGTAAATTTCAGCTTCTTGCAAAGGCTATAATATGAGCCACGATGCATGCCAAAAAAGGACTGCCATTTTGAATCTCAAGAGGAAAAATTCACCTCTTTCTTATTTTGATACCAAGACAATAGCAGCCTTCCTAGGAAGGAAGGGCCACCACATTTCCAGGTAAGGCTTCAAAGAAATGGTGGTTTCCTACAACCACCAAAAACTTCTACAATTCTGTTGTCAAACCCAATGTCTTCGGCTCTATTTTAGCATCTATGAATTCTTTTTGTTAATTTTTATTATTTAAGAACAGTTTTTAATGAAAAGGCTTTTACTCATGCATAACTTCCTTTAATTCCTTAAACCAGATCACTGGTTAACTTGATGTTCAACATGAAAATATAAAATATGTTTGAGAACACTACCCACAGTTGGGATGAACTGAATCTGTCATTTTTTGCTAGCCTGTTCATGTGAACAAAATGTTAGGAATACCATGACCCATATTATGGAAGCTGGAGAGTATACCCTGAGGCATGCTAGTTGTCATGAGAACAGAATCAGAGGACACCAACATAATTAGAAGATTACTGCTTTAGGAACCAGCCTTTCTGGATCTCCCTGAAAATGAACAGAAACTGAATCACCAGAACATTTACTTCAGATATGTCACCTCTAAGATGCTGTTTGTGAAGGCAAAGGAAAATCACAACACTGTCTCAGCTGAGGCATTCACAGGAATGTAAAGGACCAGTGCAGCTCTAGCGCTGAAGGATTCTAACAGAATTTTTGATCTCAATTCCCTAGCCCTGGGGTCCACAACATGGTACCTGTGGGCACAATTGTGCCCATGAACATTCCTTGTGCCCACCAAGTGTTTTCAGAAAGTGGATGGGGCCAGGTGGGGCTTTTGCCCAGCAGGGTTTCTGATTGGCCACTGGAGATTTTATTGGCTGTGCAGATTTTTAAAAACATTGCTTTGGCAGAAGCTGCTTCTCCAGCACAAGGATCTTCACTGTGTGACTGCAGCTAAGCTGAGCAGCCATTTTGTGGCTGGCCCTATCTGCTGCAGCAGCCATTTTGTGGCAGCCATTTTGTTTCTGCATCTACCACATTGTGTAAGAATTCCAAATGTGTCTGCAGGCTCAAAAAGGTTGGGGACCCCTGCCTTAGTCACTACTACAGCTGTGCTGGCCTGTGGGTTCCCAGTCCTAGGGCCAGAAGGCAGCCTGGAATCCAATGCACAGTCCAAGGCTGTGATTCCAGGGGCTAGGCAAGGCGTGGTCATTTAGTCCACTGTTGGGGTTCCAACAATCAGGTTAGGAAAAGTCAGACAGTCCAAGGTCAGAGTTCCAGCAGTCAGGCTAGTCAGGGTCAGGTAGTCCAAGGTCAGGCTTTCAGGAAACAGGCAAGACAGAGTGAATGACTTCACAGCGACTGTACACATTGCATCCATGCCCAGCAGCCTCTCTTGGGTGGTTTTATAGCCCAGGGCTAAAGGCCATGCATGCAGCCCATTGCTTGGGAAAGGATCCTGCAACTACCCCTCATCATCATAGAGCAGCTGGTGCCAGCCAAGGAGGTGTGCACTTTACCTCCTTGCCTGCAGTTCAGTTCTCAACTTCTGTCTGTGGTGCTCTAAGGGTGGAGGTGAAGCTGGAGGGCTGGGGCCAGCTAACTAGTTTTCACTTGATGGATCAGAGCTAGAGTGTGTTGGCTCTGCCCCAGCTGTTGGTTGTGCTTGCTGATCAGCCAGCATCCCTGCTGGTCAGCTTCTGTTAGGTCCCCCTCTCCTACGGAGTCCTTATCTTCTGGTAGTTCAAGGCTGGCTGCACGGGACTCCTCTTTCCCTGAGGAGTCCTCACTATCGCTGAGCCCTGGCTGATTCATGACAGCAGCTCTGACTGGCCAGACCCTGCCCTTCCACAAAGATCAAAAGTATTGAGGCCATGCTCCTGTTTAAATTCACTAGTCTGTGCTACTTAAACTGATGGATATCTGCTGACACCCACCTGGATTTTCTGCAAGGTTCCCCCGCCCCGCCCCACCCCGCCCCACGCCTTAAACTGATGGATATCTGCTGACACCCACCTGGATTTTCTGCAAGGTCCCCCCGCCCCGCATTGGTACTGGCCCCATACTGCTTTGGTTTATCCACTAATTTCCACCTTTAGTTTTTGTATCAGGTGTTTCTCATTGCTGTTGTTGTGTTTCCCCCCAGTTCTTTTGAGACCACTGTTACCCAGATCTTTTTCTGAAAGCTGGTTTTGAGTTGATTTTCTTCTTGTGCATAATATTTATTTGATTTTGTTTGTCCCACTAATTCCCACCCATCTCAAACCCACTTTTTGATTATTGGACTGTGTCATCACCAAACCACTTCTCCCCCCACCACCATCTGTTTCTATAACTGTAAAAAAGCAGAGGGAGGGCCGGCGTGTAGAAAAACCATATCCAAACTGATTTCAATGCTCAAACACCAACTACTGAGAAAATCAGAAATAAGTTGAGCTTGCCGAAAAGCCCTTTGTAAGAGTGCTTTCTCAGGTTACACATACCATTTTCCTAACAATTAGAGTTCAACTACGTAAATCACCTAGTCCCCAAGAAAACCTGGAAGAAGTTCTAATCCATACAATCATTCATTGGTGAGAAGTCCTCTGCATAAGAGCAGAGGTTATATTATTTCACATTTCTAGGAAAGAGCCATGATGACACTGAATGTAGATCCTGATGCGAAGGTCTACTTAATCCTGACTCAAAATTAAGCAATTACTTTGTCCATGCAGCTGAAACAACTAGGGAGATTTTAGGGAAAGTGATATGGTTTTTGACAATTTGAATGGGAGAGATCTGGAAAAAAACTTCATTCTACCAGGAGCAAAGCATTCTGGGGTATTTTAAAAGATCTCATATATTGGTCGCTTTCGCTTCTTGCATTATTTTTGCATGCTTAGCTTTAAAAAAATTACAAATGCATTTCAGACAATTTTAATTGAGAGAAGTGTCCTCTCATGGAAATTATCCCCCATATCCACATGTGGATAAGAGACTAGCAGAAGTTTCTCATGGGAGACCATGACACTTTGTAATTATTTAAAGACATCTTCTCCTTTATTGGTGCTACACACCATGATGAGGAGGGTTTTTAAAAAATATAACCTCACCACCAGTCATCACTTCAAGGGAAAGTAAGCAGCCAGACAGCTCTGAACACTCAACGTTTTCAACATCTTTCTGAAACAGTTCAGTATTTCCTTGAGAGCTTGCTGCATGTTTAGTTTCCCCTGGGGTATTGATTTAGTCCACGTTTTCAGTATTCACAGGCTTGCTTACAGAATGTATTTGCAAACATGGCTGAGTTGACTACATGCATGAGTGGCAACTACTTTTGACCCAATTAGAGTGCAGAAATTCTATACTGCCTTCTGTTCATTTCTAAAGCAACTGACAGCAGATTACGACAATGCCTGTTTCTGCACTGACCTGGCAAACTGAACCTTTTCTGTTAACATGCTTTGTATTTTTTAAGGGAAAAAAACACTTCTGTTACTAGTTCTCAAGTGACTTGACAAAAAGGTTATGAATTCTGTACTTAAGGTAGGATAAGAGGCCAGATGTTGCTATTTTTGACCAAGTAAAACTTTAAGGGAATCAGACCCTTCCATGGATACAGTAGTTTCAATGTGGCCAACATTAAAGTAGCACAGTTGGCATCATCATCAGAACTTGAAAATGAAATAATATCTAACTACCTAATTGCCTTCTTAAAAAATAAATTCTTGTATTTAAATTTCCTACAGAAAGATTGCACGCCAGACACCAAATATATCTGACAAGCCCACAGCAGTTTATTGGATATATATGCTACAGCAGAAAGCAAGAGATTGAGAAATAACTGAACACATGACGCAGTCTTACACTAAATCAGATCCTTGGTCTGTCTACTCAGACTGGAAGTAGCTCTCCATGGTCTTCCATAGACGTCTTTCACATTACCTGATCCTTTTACCTGGAGATGCTGGGGATTGAACCTAGGACCTTCTTCATGAAAAGCAGATGGTCTACCAATGAGCTAGGACATCTCCCTAAATTAAGAATCCATATACTGAATGAAGCCTAGGGATAGAAAGAGCTAGTGTGGTGTAGTGATTAGATTGCTGGACTGGGATCCAGGAGACCCAGGTCTGAATCCCTGCTCTGCCATGGAAACTCGCAGGATCACCTTGATCCAGTCAGCCTAAACTCCCTCACAGGGTTGTTATGAGGATAAAATGGAGGAAAGGAGAATGACGCAAGCTGCTTTGGGTCCCCTCTGGAGAGGAAGGTGGGGTATAAATTAAGTAAATAAAGTATGTCACAGTTCTGCACAATACTACAAAAACCTCAGGTATTCTGTTGGAGATAGAATTCAGTTCCTTAAGAATCCCAGCACAATAAGGCTTCGATACAGAGAAGCGCTGAGAGGTTAGAATCTGATTTCCCCAATTAGTCTGCTTGAGACCAACAGCCAACTCCAAGCTTGATTAGCAGCTGTTCAAATTTCATTATTCAGGCCAAATTCACCTTTGACTGGCTCACAGCCTGATTGTGAAGGTCAACCTATATATTCAACTGCTAAACAGGTTCATCATGAAATATGTGACATCTCTAATTAACTGATGATCTCCTATGTATTGATGTTTAGCATATGCTTTAACTAGGTGCAGGTCCAACCTGGCGGTGGCTCCAATGTAGCAGCCGTTATCCAGATGGGAGGATCCACCACAGACGTCAAAGACTCACAAGATGGAGGGTCCACAGTCACCAAAAGTTGCTCAACAGGGAGCGCGCTATCCTCCTGTTTCGGCTAGGCTTTTTCAAGCGCGTGCAATCAGCAGTTGTCTCCAGCTCTGTCTGTTCAGTAACCTTTACTCACTTCTCACAAGACATAACAGGAACCCAGACTGTTGAGGGACTTTTGGCGGCTGTGAACCATCCATCTTGTGAGACTTTGGCATCTGTGGTGAATCCTCCTGTCTGGATAACGGCTATTACCATGGAGCAACTGCCGGGTTGGACCCGCACCTAGTTAAGAAAAGAGGAGACAAGTCAATTCTTTGAACTAAAATCTTGGTATGCTTACCTTGTGACTCCAAGTCTCTGGACTATATTCTTTTGTTGGCTAGAAATAGGAAGACATCTCCCGATGAACTGTACTGTTTGATTGTTATTATAATTGTGATTCTTGGATGTGAACTTTAAGAACATTTAGTTTAATAGATTACGTCTACAGAAGGTCTTTTGTTGTAGGGTTTCTGTACTCCATGGTGCCCCTCTTGTATGTTCACTGTTCCCAGAAGGAAGCCTGACCAAATCAGGCTTGTGGGTGTTAACAGGAGGAGATACAAAGTAACTGGCAGATTACATAATTAATGTGCAACTCTAAGCACAGTTACACCATTCCAAATCCATTGGAATCATAAAAGCCCTGCTGGATAAGACTCTGGTCCCATCAAGTCAAGCACCCTGTTTCACACAGTCCACAGACTAAGAAGGGGATTACTCCGCTTAGGAATGTGTTGTTAAAATAATGCTTGAATAATTAGCCAATATGTAAAAACAGGTCACCCAGGTTTCTGAAACTTTGGGAAACCTTATTATAGGCCCCTTTTTATCTTCAGTATTGTGAGCTATGACCGCACTGATCACTTATTTGGCAGGGGACTAAATCCATTCACCAAATCAGTGTGTCAGAACCAACACAATCTGTCATTCATTTTGCAGAGATTAAGCACGTCAAGGATGAGAACAGAAGGGGGCATCATTTATTGAGATTTATCGATGCTCAGGATCTGTAAATTCCAAGAGGGTTAGCAATTTTTCTGTTTCATTTCTTATTCTACCCTAGTACTGTAACCTGTATTTTTTTTCTAGAGTTTTGCCAGTGAATAAAGCTTGTATTAGTTAAGAGAAAGTGATTGCCTTGCTGTGACTAATGTTACTGAAGCAGCCCTCGTTTGGATGCTCCTCCTGGCACCAAACTGGTAAGGGAGCAGGGAGCACGGGGTGATGGTGGTAACCTTGCTTAGGAAGGGTGTGGGGAACAGTTAGGGATTCCAGCTGGGATGAATGGGTTCCCTTAACTAAAATGACTTCCTCCCTAGCTTCTGAAAAAGCCTGGACTTCTTGAGGGCTGTTTGCTTTACACCTTAATCCATTGCCTCTGAAATATTTTCTCCTTCCTTGTCCTTGAATGTTGAGTTGTGCTGAAAAAAGGAGGCTAATTGCCAAAAAAATCTGCTCTAAATGGGCCTAGTTTGCTAGGTAGCAGTGACAAGTATGCTTTACAAATTCACAGATGGCACCACAATCGCAGCATCTTGCAAAAACTACACATGATGTAACATTTTGGCAAGAACAAAAAACTGCAAAGCAGTTTTGTTTTACAGCCACAGCTTTCCAGGATGTCCAAAACTGTGAATTTTTAATATTACTATTTATGAAAGCTACAGTAGGTCAAACATTTGGTTTAGCTTTCTAGACATAATGAAAAGTTTTGAGCAAAAACACTGTATTTTTATTTTAAAGGTAACTTAATGAAAATATTTTCTCTGATCCTGGACACACATGAAATTTGAGTTGAGAGGACATCAAATATATCTACTTGTTCATAAATGAAATAATTCATACACAGCTGCTAAGCAACAGGTTCTCATGCCTAAGTATCAAAAGGATACCATCGTGGGAATTCATGCCATTCTCCTGACCTAAAATGGCCCTGGAGGGCAATATTTGTCCCATCAGAGGACTGCACATGTAGGCCATCAGTATATGCACAGCCAAACAATGAGACAAATATTGCCCCCCAGGGATGCTTTGGGTTGTTGTGGGGGGGGGGAGGCTGAAACCCCTTCTCCCTTCACAATGAGGTTGTAAACAAGGCCCAGTGTCTGAGGGCCTTGTTTACAGGGCCCTGCTCCTGATGACTGATGTCAACATCAAAGTTGGGTCAGGGAAACCTTAATCCTACATGTTAAAAATGATAACATGTAGAGTTCCCACTTCAGCATGTGCATAAACCTGGCTCTGCCTGATCCCAGTACCTCCTAAATTCCTCTCATCCAAAGCCTGGAAGCCAATTAATGCTCATTTTATGCTAGTTGTCTATTGTGTCAAGTCTCTTCAGTTACCCAAAGCAAAGCTCTCTTTGAACCAAGGAGTTCTAGATGCTTCCCCTTGCCCTACAGATGTTTCACTCTCAATACAAAAGGGATTTCTCTATTTCAGGCATGATGCCTCCAGTGTAGTGATAGAGGAAAGTGGGAGGGGGCTGAGAGAGAAAATTCCTTTAATTTCAAGGCTACTCAAGACAAGAAAGAAGAATGCTATTGTTTGAAGGAGTCAATAATTGTAGCGCCTACACCACAATAATGTTAAGTGGAGATTTAAGAAATGTTTACATAAATAAATAAAATGAAAAATAATCAGATGCCTAGGGTGCACGTTACTTATCCAGTATGCTTCCAATATATGAAGGGGTTAAAAGATGGCTATTCGTCTCCAACAGTGAACACTTGAAATTCAGATCTAGGAGGTGCACCATCTTCCCAACTGAGTATCAGAAAGCTGGAAGGCCCCCCACCCTAACCCAGTTCTAACACCCACCACGATAAGGTGAGGCTACAAAAATCTACCGACAGTATGATCTGATTCAAATACAATTGTGGTTCCAGCTTTCACCTGAGCAGAACCCCAACTCCACAACTCAAATTCCAGATCTAAATTTCATCAGCATTCCTACTATAAATGAAGTTAAAAACTATTAGAAAAAAATCCCCTGGGAAGAGATCGTATCTAAAGTTGTGCCTAGAGTCAGACAGAAACTGATGTCAATACCGGGGCTCAGCCCAGATGCATGTTTAGTGGCAACAAGCTTGCTTGAAACATACCAAGAATTAAGAAAAGAACTTCTGTCTGGTTCATTTCTTCTATGATCTGAAAATATTTTTCACCATCTGTTACACAGATATCACTTTGTTTTAAAACTTTCTATTTATCATTCATAGCTCATCAACAATCACCCAGGAAAGCACCCTAAGTTCACACAGCCAGGGTGAGAGGGAAAAGGCTGTTTACAGTGCATGTACATGTAGTGCTCTCAAGTTCTGAGCATGTGTTTGTCCCTGTTAAGTAGGCAGAGTTCCGCATAGGGTCTCCTGTGCTTTCTGACTGCCTGCTGTAATATTATGAGCTAAGTGATCTCAACTCTATAGTGTCTAAATTTAGTCTACAGCTCTATTAACATTGCTTTTGAGAACATGAAAGCTGGAAACCCTTTCCAACCATACACAAGACCTGGGTGTGGCCATGTTGTCATTGAGAAATGAAGTTTTGGTCTCCAGGCAATAGGGCTGGGCTCTGTTTATAGACTTAAGTGAGTGAGAAGTCTTTCTTCAGATGAATACAGTTTAGGGTATCGGTCTGGTGTCAGAATGTTCTCATAAAGCCACAGACTGAAATGAAACACTTCAGTTCCAACAAATTATGTTTATTTACATCTTTAGGGGCTGGTTACACTCACCCACAAAAAATGGTTCAATTCCTCTAACGTTTACAGATACTATACTTGCTTACACGACACCTATCACCAAGCAATACCATGCACACTCATGTCACCTCCTAACAGAATCTACAATACAACTGCGTTAAAGACAAAATGGGAATTACACAACCTCATACTACAAGGCAAGATGTGTATATCTCATGTTACTAGAGATTGTGTCAAAACCTACAGTCCCCTGGGCTCAAAATCTGAGCTTTGGCAGCCCAGAGTTCTTTTGTATGTCTGATTACATACCAGAGCCAGAGAAGAACTTCTCTGTCTCCACTCTTGCAGTTTTCATAATCTTCTGGGATTGTGATAACTGCTGCTGATGTAAGGCAGACAGTGATGCTAGCTGATTAATGTGTCGGGGGGACGGTGGAGACAGCATCACGCCCCTCTCCTACTCAGCTCCCCACTGGATCAAGCACAGCAGCCACTCAATGTGTTAGCTGAGTCAGAGCTGCACACTAGCCAGCCGATCAACAGCAGCTGGCCCTTTAAGGGTCAAGCACCCACTGATAGCTGGTCCTTTGACAGCCAACTACCTGACAATCAGCTGTCAGAAGGGAGTAGAACTAGAGGAGGTGGTGGACTAGGGTGGTATCCATTCCCTGCCCCTCTCTATCTGAGGCGAAGGGAAGGCATGTAAGCCAAATTGGGCCCTGGTGCATGAGGGCTGGGGCCAGGGTTCCTTCAAATGGACACACAAACAGGACTAGTGACAGCCTCTGCCTTCCCTGGCCCGCTGGGACACACCTTCAGCAGTGTTCATGGTGCACCTTGGACATGTAACCCAAAGAGGATGTCTGTTCAGTAACATTTCAGATCCCTGGGCCGTTACGTGTTTCAAGGTGCCTTTAGGTTTCAAGACAGAGAAGATGTCTATTCCCTTAAAGACTCCTGTTAATTCCTTGATTCCTTCCATTAAGCGCTACCTATTGCTCAGTTATAACAGCAGTTGACTCGTACATCCTGTTTCATTAGCTTGGTCCTATTCATCACAACTGGCTACTACAGCAGAGTCAAGTCCTCTTGTATGTTCAGGTCATGAGAAAGATAACATTTCTAGATATAAATGATTGCACTTTGGAGGATTTGGTCAAGGAGCCAGCTAGAGAAGGGTCAACCCTAGACTGTACCCTGAGGTATGCTCAGATGCTGGTGCGAGATGCAAGCACCGTTGCATCATCTGGGAACAGTGATCACCGCACTACTATGTATTGCATTTATGTGAACAGAAGGTTGTCCAAAAAGATCAATACAACATTTGATTTCAAAACAGGAAGCTTCTGATAAATGAAGGGATTACTCAAAAAGAAGCTGAAAGGTAAGTCAAATCTCTTCAGGATGCTTGAAAATTATTTAAATCCACCAAAAAAGGAGGCTCAATTAGAATATCAGGGGGGGGGAGGGGAAAGCTGAGTTAAGCACTGCTTCGACTACCCATCACTCCTCCCATGCAAAGAGTGGGTGGAGAGCAGAGTACAGGTCACTTTTTAAAACTATTTCACTCAGATGTCAAAGCACATTTCAATTTATCTATGATGAGAATGAGCCTCTAAAATCACCCTCATGTGACTGTTTCTTCCTAACTCTTTCCCTCATGTGTGAGGTATACACTGAATACAAGGGAGCTTTGACTCTCAAAAGCTCATACCCTGGAAATCTAGTTGGTCTTTAAGGAGCTACTGGACCCGAATCTTGGTCTTCTACTACAGACCAACATGGCTATCCACCTGAAACAGCTTCTTCTAGTGTCCCAATTAGGCAAATGACAAACTGCATATTTTCTTGTCTAACAAACTAAAACATAGTTCACACACTTCAATCTGGGTATGCTTGATTTTTCTTTATATGTGCATTGTGTAATTCTCACATTACAGTCAATGCAAGCACAGTTGAATATGTGATTCAAACCCTGTATTTATCCAGGTACCGGTCCCCAGTTTCATTCGTAAAGTATAAAGTGAATTGTCGCATTGTCTCTTTCTTGCAAAAATATGCACATAAATGTGCATACTATAACATGTGAATGAGGCTTAGGGCAACTCTGGATAGACAGTCAGTGTGATGGAGCGGTTAGAGTGTTGGACTAGGACCTGGAGACCCAGGTTCAAATCCACTCTCTCAGGGAAGCTTAATAGATGACCTTGGGCTAGTCATTCAAATAGCCTAACCTACCGCACAAGGTAATTGTGAGAATAAAATGGAGGGGAGAACAATGATGTATGCCAATCTGGGTCCCCATGGGGAAGAAAAGCAGGGTATAAGGGAACGAAATAAACCCAAAATATGTCTTTCCATATGAGCCCTCTAGCGCAGAGTGGTAAGCTGCAGTACTGCAGCCCAAGCTTTCTATCCTTCCAAGGTCGGTAAAATGAGAACCCAGTTTCCTGGGGGTAAAGTGTAGATGACTGGGGAAGGCAATGGCAAACCACCCTGTAACAAAGGTCTGCCAAGAAATCGTCGTGATGCGACATCCCCCCATGGGTCAGTAATGACTCAGTGCTTGCACAGGTGACTATCTTTACCTTTTACCTTTACGTCCTTCCATAAGCAGAAGGCATATCACATATGGAATAGCTTGCAATATTCCACTTGAGGTACAGGTCCCTTGTGTTGTAGACCACAATATTCTTAAGGGATCCCCAGTCCTCAAAACTATCTTTTTGGGAGACAGGGGAAAGAGCAGAACTTGGAAGAAGTAGGAAAGATCAATTCAATTACTGAAGTTCTGCTCACAAATCCAACCCTAGGGTTTTAAACCACCATCCTAATTTGCAGGTAAGAAACAAACCTCAATTGCCTTAACAGGATGCCACAACAAGCTGTAGCCAATATAAAACCAGGAAGTCTTTCATCAGTGTCCTACACACTAGATAGAGCGAAGTGAGCATGTGAGCCCAGGGATTTCAAAGGCTAGTTTTCATCAAGAAAGTAGACTTTAAAGTGGAAATTGTATGAGGTATATAAAATGAATAACTAGGCCAAAGGATGGAACAGAGATGGAAGTAGGCCAAGAAATTGAACGTATGTTCAGGAAAGGAAAAACAGATAATCCACAGTATTTGCCATTCTACTAGAAGTTCACTTTTTGATCCAAGAATCTCTGGCTGTTTTCATAAAAATCAAGAAATTTATCCATAAGAAACAAATGGCCTACTTGCAGAATCATTACAGACATCAACATGCAGGAGAATTCTAACAGTGTTAGACTCTTACTCTCGCCTCAGACTGGCCTGGTCAATTAATCAAGAATAAAATACTTAAAATAAAACCTCTGTTACCTCAGCTTCAATTTGCTATTGTATTCAAACTATATTCCATTATCAATATTATTTATTGGGAATTTTTTAAAATAGTTTAACTTATTTTTAACTTCTTACGACATGCAGTAAAATACGTTGACACTAATTTCTGTAGTACCAAGTACAGTATAAGATTAGTAAGTACTAGACTAGTAAGTACTGAGAACTGATGTAGTGGTTAGAGTGTCGGACTAGGATCTGGGAGACCCAAATTCATACCCCTGGCTTTGTTGTCTGCTTCAGCATACATATGCAATAAGCTGTTGTTGGCTTGTAAGGCATCTTAGGTCCTCACTGGGGAGAAATATGGGATAAAATGAAGTAAATAATAATTGATCCATCCCTCTTCCTTCATATTTAGGCAATGTTTCTGACTGTAGGAGGATTGGCAATAGAAAGATAACAGATCATGAAAAAAGCACCATTCTGATGCTGAGAGAGTACTTATACCAGTGAACTCCATCATGGTGCCCATGGGTACTATGGCACACACTAAGGGGTTTCTTGGCACCCATCCGCTTCTTCTCCAAAGCAAATAATCAATCCTGTCCTCCTTCCACCATCAGAGCAGGAAGCATCACCTTTGTTTTTTCAAAGAGCATCCATTCAAAAATATCTGCCTGCATCATAAGAAGATGCTCTGTTTGTAACTCCCAATATTTCGTGACTGGTTCCAGGCCATGGCAGCCATTTTGTGGTGATGATCATTCTCTGAACTCCAGAAGTACCCACATGGTCATCAGGATTGAGGACCACTGGGGCGTGGCGTCGGCTCCGACAGGGATGGACGCTTGAAGCGTGGGCTCCCTCTCAGCTCCACCTTGAAGCCTCCTTAACCTTCCATGGTTTGCGTTCCTAACATCTTAATATGAAGGGTAAAAAACAGAATTTAAAAGCTACAAAGTGCTTACAAAGCTTTTTCACAGCGTCACAGCAATCGGCTCTTACGGGAGAGGCAGAGGAAGCAGCAGATAACATGGCGGCCGCGGGAAGCGCGGCAGCTGCTCAAGAAGTCCTCGCCTCTGATCCAGCATTAAAAGTTATGCTGAAGGATTTAGAAAAGAGCATTTTGGATAAAATATCAGTTATGTTAAACCCCTTAACTGAACAAATAAACGAGCTTACTATGGCGATGAATACTGTTATCCAAAAAACGGACTGTGCGTTAGATCAATCCGTGGCATTACAAGAAGATATACGAGTGCTACAAAAAGAAAGTGACAGTGCTCAGTCCAGGATTTTGTATCTTGAACTCCAGGTCCGGAGCCAGAATTTGAAGTTCAGGGGTTTGGATGAATCTATTACTGCAAAGTTCGATCTCTCCCATTTTCTATCTACTTGGCTGGCGGAATTGCTGCAGCTAGAGGAGGGTGCAGTTCCAGTCATATCTAAGGCTTACAGGGTTGGTCCTGTGAAGTCAGAAAAACGAAAAGGCCCTAGGGATATAATAGCGGTTTTTACTGACTGGAGGTTAAGGAAGAAAATCTTGGAGATGGCAAGGGCACAGAAATCGTTAACATACAAGGAAATGAGAGTGTCTGTGTATACTGATTTACCCAAGGAAGTTTTAGAAAAAAGGAAAAGACTTAAACAAATAACTGACGAGCTGCAAAAAGCCCATATGGAATATCGCTGGGTGAATCTTTGTAATCTCCGTGTCAAGTTTAATGGCAAGATATTTTATGCTTCTGATCTGGATTCAGGTTTTCTTCTTTTACAACAAGTTGGAATATCACCTGCAATGGAACTGGAACTTACATCTCAAAAAAGAAAAAGGAGCCAGCCTTTAACCCCTCAGAAGGGTAGTAAAATTCCAGTTCTTAATAACTAATACTTACTATTGATGTCTGTGGATATAAGAATGTAAATGGAACGTAACTCTTTTAATTTGCTTTGTATGATCATGAGGCTTGTGGGTGGAGTTGAGATGTTTAAGCCTGCCTAATAGCCTCTGAAGAGACAGTCCTTTTTGTTAGGTTTTTATACGATAACTTCAGTGAGAAGACCTTCTTGCTGGGTTATTAAGGGCTGTTTAGTATTTTCTTTAGATTTCATAACTATATACACGAATTGATAATACTGTTATTTAATAAGTAATTAATATATAGTAGTTTATTAGCTTGTTATATTTAGAATTTATAAGGTAGTTAAGTTGTGTTCTTAAGATTAGGTGTAAATCCTTTAGATAAGTTTTTTTTTCTTTTTTGTTTGTTTGTTTGTTTGTTTGTTAAGATTTTCCAAATTGTAGCTTTGTTAAATTGTAATAGTTTACACACATTAGGGGTAGTATTTCCACTTTTAAGAAGTTTTTCAGAGTTACATAGACAAATTTAACTTAAGGGGGGAAGAAAGGGGGGGAAACTTTACTGTTAAGAATTTTGGTTGTAACATATTTGGAATAAGTGCTGTCATATCAGACTAAGGATTTTGTTTATTAAAGACTTTTTTGGTGTTGTTAATTCACGATTGCTGAATTAAATTTGTTCATTTAAAACCCTAAAAAAAAAAGAGAGAGAGAGAGAGAGTGAGAAGCGAGGAGTAAGGGGGAGAAGAAAGGTCAATTGGCTAGAGACAGTGTGTAGTTGATATAACAAGGAAAGCATTTGATTTGCCTTATATCAGGGTCTGAATACATAGGAATGGCTACTATTTCGAATCTAAATATTATTTCTCAGAATGTTCGTGGTTTAAATAATTTAGTTAAGAGAAAACGTATTATGTCCAATCTGTCAAAAATTAATACGGATATAGTTTTCTTACAAGAAACTCATCTTCATGCGACAAATGAAGCAGAACTTAAAGCTGCATGGTTGCAATATCAATATCACGCTAAAGGATCCTCAAAGTCTAGGGGAGTTGCAATCTTGCTGTCTAAAAATATTCAATTTTTCCATAAAGCTACATTAAAGGACACGAGAGGGCGATATTTATTTGTCAAAGGGCAGATCAATGGTCATTTATACACCTTAGTATCGATGTATGCACCCAATGATAACCAATTGGCATTTATAGAGGATACATTTCAAAAATTAAAAAAATTTCAGGAGGGTTCTGTCATAGTGGGTGGAGACCTTAACTATATAGCAAACTATACTATGGATAAATCTCATTTCAAAAATAGGAAATTTAAAAATTCTAAACAAGACACACGACTACCTGCAATATTTAATCAATTTCATTTAGTAGACATTTGGAGGGAACAAAACAAATTAGAAAAAGATTTCACTTATTTTTCGCCTCGCCATAATATTTACACTAGAATAGATTACATACTCTTATCTGATAATCTGGTTAAAAAAACGCAACAAGTTAAAATAGGAAACATTGAGTATTCTGATCATGCTTGGGTACGATGTGTATTATCTATGGATACAGATGTTATAAAGGAAAGACACTGGACATTTAATAAAAATTTGATATTTAATGAAAGTAATGTAAAAGCGATTGAACAATATATTAATCAGTATCTTGTAGAAAATCAAACTGAAACAATCTCTCCACATCTGGTATGGGACGCTCTTAAAGTGGTGATTCGAGGTCAATTAATAGCTTTGTCAGCATATTTAAACAAGAAGAAAAAACTTCAGAAACAAGAAATCTTGAATAGAATTCAATGTCTAGAAAACCTGCATAAAGAAAGGGGTAGTAAGAAAATTTACAAACAACTGTTAAATGAACGAAAATTGTTAGATTCTTTGGAAACAAATCAGATTCAAAGAAATCTATTGTTTTTAAAACAAAAATATTGGTATAATTCTCCAAGGACTTTACGTTATTTATCTTGGAAAGTAAAAGAAAAGAGGATTGTAAGATCTATTAGAATTATTCAAGATGATACTGGCCAATGTCATACTAAGCCGGCAGAAATAGTGCAGGTCTTTAAAGATTTTTACTCTAAATTATATTCATCTAGTAATCCCAATAAGACAAAGATTGAAGAATTTTTGTTAAACCATAAAGCTATTAGGAAAATAACAGAAGCACATCGTCAAATATTAGAAAATCCAATTTCTAGTTCAGAAGTATTAGACTCAATTAAAAATTTAAAGAACAATAAGGCTTCAGGGCCAGATGGCTATTCATCTGAGTTTTATAAGAAGTTTGCAACGATATTGACCCCTCCATTAGTGTCTGTGTGTAATAACATATTTAAATCAGGTACACTTCCCCATTCTTGGTCAGAGGCTACTATAACAATGATTCCCAAACAGGGTAAAAATATCTTACAACCTGGTTCTTATAGACCAATATCACTTCTAAACGTAGATTATAAGATTTTTACGTCCATATTAGCTAAACGTCTCAGTTCATTTGTTGGGAATTATATACATCATGATCAAGTAGGGTTTATACCCAAAAGAGATATATCTGATAATATCTATAAAGCCCTCAATATTCTTTCGTTTAGTAAATTGCATCAAACTCAAACATTGTTTTTGTCATTAGATATTGAAAAAGCGTTTGATTCATTGGAAATTTCTTATTTAAAAGCACTTCTCCATCATATGAATTTTGGTAATAATTTTCTACAAGCCATAAGGGCGATATATTCGCATCCTCAAGCTAAAATCAAAGCTAATGGTATGTTATCAGAACCCATTAGACTGCAGAGAGGTACAAGACAAGGTTGCCCACTGTCCCCTATTTTGTTTGTGATTGCTATAGAACCACTGGCAGAGGCAATAAGAAATAACACTCAAATTCATGGTATTGTCCTTAGTAATAATACTTATAAATTAAATTTGTTTGCAGACGATATCCTTTTATATATTACAAAACCATTTGTATCATTGCAATATCTGCAGTATGAGTTATCGAAATTTGGCCAAGTTTCAGGATTACTAATTAATCAGAGTAAATCTAGTATGTTACCCATTAATTTGGAAGGAACAACTCAAAATTTACTTAAACAAAAATATAAATATCAATGGGCTACTTCGCAATTCTCTTATCTTGGTATACAAATCCCTTCTGATTTGAATCAATTAATTCGAGTTAATCATATCCAAAAAATGAAAGAAATCAAAGACATTTTACATAAATGGAATAAACAACAACTATCATGGTTTGAAAGGTTTCACCTAATAAAATCTTTTATTTTTCCCAAAATTCTTTTTCTTTTTAGAACAGTTCCTATTGAAATTCCCCTTAAACTAATCAAAAAATGGCAAACCATGTTAAACCGATTTTTATGGCAATTTAAACGTCCAAGAATTGCTTTTAAAGTTTTAAGAAAACAAACACAGCAAGGAGGCTTTAATTATCCAGATTTGGAACTTTATAATGTCGCTTCCAGATTGGTAGATGTTATTCAGATAGTACAAAAGAAAGGAACAACCGATTGGATTAATATATTAAATGCATTGCATTATCCTAAAACGACACTTGATATAATTTGGTCTAAACATAATATTCGTCCACTTTCTATTAATAGCAATATTTTCTTTAGAGCAATTATTAAAACTTGGGACAAATATAAAAAAAAATTATTACCAGAAATATCTAGATTTTCAACAATAACATCACATAAGAGTTTTCCCATCCAATATAGCCTCTTGTGCTCTAAGACTTGGGAACATTTTAAATCTTTACGCTTGCTGGATATAGCTACCAAAAATGGCTTAATGGAAAGGTCTGATTTAGAGTTAAAACTCGGTAGAGATATACCTTGGTTTTTATATTTTCAATTAAGTTATCTATTAAGCGAACTTAAAATTAAAGATGTTATGAAAAGCTCTGAAACGGAATTAGAGCAAATTCTAAAAGCACCAGAGTTTATTCGTAAAGGCTTATTGTCCAAGATTTATAATATCCTTGTTTGTAATATAAAATCTTTTAACACAATATTACAGCAAAAATGGCAACAAGATTGTGGAAACACTATTTCAGATAAAGACTGGGAACAAATTTGGAAATCTAAAATAGTTATCTCTCCAATTATTAATATAAGACTTCAGACTTACAAAATTATTCAACGATGGTATTTTACCCCACAGAAATTGGCTAAAATCTATTCAAATAGATCCCCTCTTTGCTGGAAGCGTTGTGGTGAACAAGGGTCTTATGCACATTGCTGGTGGAAATGTAATTATGTTGCAGAATTTTGGCATTCGGTTTTTCACCAAATTTTTTTAATCACATCTTATTCAATTCCCTTTAAACCGGAATTAATTTTTTTGAATATCTGGGGGAACTATCCAATACCACAAATAAGGAAAGATTTAATTTTAATATTGTTGTCAGCAGCTAAAAATGCGATTGCGTCACGATGGAAATCGCATTTCCCCCCAAATCTCACTACGTGGTATATGAAGGTATGGGATCATTTGATCATGGAGAAAATAACAGATAGGATACAGTTACAAATGAACCCTGCCAAATCTTCAGATTTTTATGAGAAGTGGTTTCCTTTCCTGGATTTCCTCTCTAAGGAAAATCTACTCATTACAAAGCTACCGTATTATGAGATTGTTAACCCAGAAATTTAATTTTTTGAATGAAACATAGTATTATATCGGTAGTAATTGTATCAATCTAGTTACAGTGTTGTATTGGAAATTTTATCACCACCACTGTTTAGCTATATGATCTTTGTTATGATAACACTGTACGGTAAAGCGATCATTGCTTTATTTATTGTATTTTTTTTTCCTTAATAAAAATTAAAATAAATTAAAAAAAAAAAGGATTGAGGACCACTGACCTACGTTTTCCAACTGTGTCTGATTTTCTGCAACAACCATCTCCCAGGCTTTACAAAACGCAATCTCTCTCTCTCTCTCTCTCTCTCTCTCTCTCACACGCACACACACACATATTCAGGCAACATTGGCAATATAGATTGAAATCTTGCAACACATATGATACATCAATCCAACTCATTTTTGAAACCACTGTCTTCTCACTGTACTTCCTCTCCTCTATTGTTTCCAATGAAGCACAGAAATTCCTTAAAGACTACATTAGCACCTGAAGAGCAATCTCAAAGTAATGCACTGAAGGCCCATTTCCAAATTTGGGAAGGAAGGATTGGAAAGAGCTGGGGAGAAAGAAAATGCCTCAAGCTGTAAGGGAGCTATGTAGCAGTGACCACTGGCTTGTAAAATCTTTTTGGTAAGCTGATTATCTCTGCAAAGAAACAACAATGCCTGAATTCAATTTATGTAAAGTACAAAAACAAACAGTATGTGGCCAATGCTGAGACCACAAACTTAAAAAAAAATACACTACATAAATAGTAATATCTGGTCAAACTGAATATGCCAAGATGCCAGTACTCAATAACACTGATCTTAAAACAAGCACTTAAACTATAGTACCTAGTGGAGACATCTGGGGGTTTAATAATCTCCAAACTGTATGTTGGAACTCATTAGACAGACACAAAAGAACAGCTAGTACACAGTAAGAAATAAATTTAAATTACTGGGCGCCTGAAGTATCCATTCACAAAGGAGGCTCCCTGATGCATCCATGGATGATTTACTGCTCTGGCCTTCTATGGAAATCAGCCCCAAAGTTCTGCCTGTCTTCAGGGCTCTGAACCAATCCTGGGGAATCTGCCCTGAAGAAAGCCCCAAAGACTGGCCAGCCAGCCAACCACAGCCCTGGAGTACACTGGATGGGACAGGATGAGCCAGCTCATTTTAAATAAGGAGAGCGGATACTTTCTTCCCCTCAGATAGGGCATTTGGTAGCTGTGGATAAGAGCATATGCTGAGTTAGGCTTGTATTTTAGTCTTTTAGTCAGGATTTTGGGTCTGGGTAGGGAAGAAACCTTTTGTAAAGTAAGCAAGTACCCTGTGAAGGGCCCACCAAAATCTAACTATTTTGTACTGGTTCTGATATCAGGTAATCTAAAAGTTAACAGAGTGGCCTGAATTGAAGCCTGTCAGCATTGATTATTAGCTGAGGAGTCTCAGGTTCAACCAGTTAACAACCAGTGGGGAAGACACAACCTCTGGGAAATGGGGTTGCAAGCCAGTTGTCTTACTAGTTGTTCCACACAAACCTTAAACTGTTTCTTCAACTTTTTTCTTTAAATAAATCTCTTGTTATTTCTGTGGGCTGTCAAATAAAAAATTACTATGGAAAGGGGGTTTCTAATCCACTCACTAACAAGTACCACATTATTAGGGCCACAACTACAAGCCCTTTAGGGAACACAAAGCTGCAGACTACTAACTGGTTAATAAAAGCTTATGTCTCCCCTTTTTATTGATATTCTGGTGACTGGGGTACAGAGAAGGAAAGGGAGGTCAGAGTCTAGGGGTAATAAGAGTGCATTCAGTTTAAAGAAGCAGTTTACCTCAGAAGTCTCCCCATTCAACTCTCCTCATTCTCCTCCCATCACATCAGAGCTACACCATAAATAAAATCAGAGCAGCAGAAGCCATGCAGTCACAATAAACAAAAAGTGTGACAGCCAAGTGCTAACCAGCACATCATCACTAAACAATGTGTATAAATTGAATTGTTCAATGGCTCCAAGATGCAGCAGCTATCTACTTTCAAAGGGCCCATACTATAAATAGTGAACCATACAAAAACACAAGGATGGATTCCTTATGGGTAGGTGGTTCTCACTGTGGCATATTTTTGGGTGCAAAAGATGTTTCATCTTTCAAAAATCTCTCTACTTCTGATATGCTATTAACATGAGTACAACACAAGCTTAGTTCAAGGAAGTATCTTTGTTTTAATGTCTTTGGATACAGTATCAGAAAAACTGTACCATAACAACTGTTCAGTGAAAACATGACATCTAGACTTTAAAAAAAAACAGAATCTACTGAGAAATAATACTTGAGTCTTTCTGCCTTCACATCCCACAATATGTGACTATATACAACAGCTGGAGAGAACAAGCATTAGATGTTCATGGCATAATGTATACCTCCTCCCAGGAGGAGGTAGGCAGGGTCCTGCGTGCTGTGCAACCTACCACACGCCCACTGGACCCGTACTCATCATGGCTGGTGAAAAATGGCAGTGCTGGGATTCAAGTACCATTAGTTGACATCATTAATCTTTCTCTGAGTTCTGGGATATTCCCAGACTCACTGAAGGAGGCAGTGGTGCGGCCCTTATGAAAGAAACCATCACTGGATCCTGTTGATCCAGCCAATCACCTCCCAGTTTTGAATCTTCCGTTCCTGGGTAAGGTAATTGAGAAGGTGGTAGTGGAACAGCTGTAGATATACCTGGATGATTCCTCTATCCTGAATCCATTCCAGTTCGGCTTCAGGCCCAGCCATGGTACGGAGATGGCTCTGGTCGCCCTCACAGATGATATGCAGTGACACCTGGATGGGGGGGGGGGGGGTGCAGCACTGCTGATAATTTTAGATCTTACAGCAGCGTTCGACATGGTCGATCATAATCTTCTGACCCACCGCCTTGCCAGTGTGGGGATTCGTGGGACAGCCCTGCAATGGCGGAACTCCTTCTTTCGCAGTTGGGGACAGAGGGTGGCACTTGGGGAACAGACGTTCGCTCACCATTCTTGGGTATGTAGTGTCCCTCAGGGGGCAATTCTTTCCCCGATGCTATTTTACATCTATATGCGCCCCCTCGCCCAGTTAGCTCACAGCTTTGGGCTGGGTTGTCACCAGTATGCAGACGACACCCAGCTTTATCTCCTGATGGACAGCCAGTCTGATCTCGCTCCAGATTCCTTGGCCAAGGGTCTTGAGGCTGTGATGGTATGGTTACATCAGTCGCCTGAACTTGAATCCCCTAAAGACGGAGGTTCTGTGTCTGGGTCATGGGGCGATTGAGCTGGGGACCCGGCTCCCAACCCTCAACGGGGTACAATTGAAACCTTCGCCAACGGTGAGGAGCCTGGGTGTGACCTTGGATGCCACAACTTCAATGGAGGCCAAGGTCGAGACCATTGCCAGGTCTGCCTTTTTTCATGTTCGATAGGTCAGGCAACTGGCTGCCCTATCTTTCATCCTGGGACCTGGCTACAGTAATCCATGCAATAGTCACCTCCAGGCTAGACTACTGCAACTCGCTCTACTATGGGCTGCCCTTGGACCTGACCCAGAAGCTACATCTGGTCCAGAACACAGCAGCACATATTCTTATGGGAACGCCAATTTGAGTGCACATCCATCCTGTGCTGTGCCAGCTGCACTGGCTCCCAGTGGAGTACCAGATCCAGTTCAAGATGTTAATCTTAGTGTTTAAAGCCCTTCATGGACTGCGACCTGCATACCTGCAGGACTGCCTCTTCCATCACGTCCCTTGCAGGGCATTGCGCTCTGCAGACAAGCAACTTCTGGTGGTCCCCAGCCCAAAGGACATCTGCCTGGCCTCAACAAGGGCCAGGGCTTTTTCTGCCCTGGCCACAGCCTGGTGGAACGCTCTCCCGCTGGAGATCCGGGCCCTGTTACAATTCCACAGGGCCTGTAAAACAGAGATGTTCCGCCGGGCCTTTGGCTGAGTGCCAGCAGGTGTCCCCCTTCTTCCACCTAAGACTGCCACATTTTCTGGGTCTGCACTCGGCCCATATACAGACTCCCAAATATTTATTTAAATAGCCTGCTCCTGGACTATTTTAATGACTCTTTCAAGATTATGATTGATTTTATGGTTTTGTGATTGATTCACTGTGTTTTATGAATGTTGTTAGCCGCCCTGAGCCCATTTGTGGGGAGGGCAGGGAATAAATCAAATCAAATAAATAAATATAAATAAATGTGATCAAAGTATGATAGCCTTATTTTTGTCATTTTAGCTTCTAAGGAGAATTCAGGCTTGATTTGATCTAGTACCCACTTATTTGTCTTTTTGGCTGTCCATGGTATCCACAAGACTCTCCTCCTGTACCATATGATGAATGAAATGAATCAATTTTCTTCCTGTTAGCTTTCTTCACTATCCAACTTTCACATCTATACATAGTAATGGAGAATACCATAGTTTGGATTATCTTTTTTTTTTTCAATAGTAATTTATTTAGGTTTTTTTTGTAACAATAAACAACAATGACAACTTCATAAAACCGTAACACATTACCAACAAGTAAACAACAAAAAGTAGGAGAACTAATAATTAGCTTTTAACCTTTATAGCTAAAGTATATAAAGTCTATTTTTGCAAAGAGAATGAGTGATGTGTACAAGTCTAAAGGTAAGCTAAAGAATAATAGAGGTCTTGTTTTGTCTTAGCTGATGTCCATTTTTCTTCTTTGGTCAAATAATCCAAAACTGGGAGCCATTCTTCTAGAAAATATGACTTAAATTTTGAATTATCCCTTTGTGCCAGCTGGTCAGAGATTTTCTGCAAAATAAAATGGTCCCAGATACGTGATTTCCAGCTGCTCACTGATGGGGCAGATTTTTGTCTCCAATATGAGGCTATTGTTAATTTAGCTAATGCCAGAAGTAAATAGATAAGATTTAGGCGAGCTGTTGGGATCTCTGGATTTTCCCCAAAATTTAAAAGGATTATCTCTGGAGATTTTGGGATCACGTATCCTGTTATCTCCTGAATTTCTTTTATTATTTTGTCCCAAAATGAGCTAATGTGTCTACAGCCCCACCAGCAATGGATATATGAGCCCATATCTCCGCATTGTTTCCAGCAGTTAGCTGGATGGGAAGGATTGATGTGATTCAGTTTAACTGGTGTCATATACCAACGAGAAATAAGTTTTAGGGTTTGCATTTTTATGTTTACTATATTTGTTTGAAAGACATGTGATGTCCAAATTATATTCCATGTATTATTTGAAGGGTCCAGGTTGCACTCTCTAGCCCAGACTTTTTGGTATGGAAGAATCTTATGGTTATGTTTTTCTTCTAATAGAATTAGATAGATTTTAGACAGCAATCCTTTCTGTCTAACTGGTCTATCTTTCAAGATCTTTTCAAAATTTGTTAATGGTTTGGCCATTGAATCTTTAAATTTTGATGATTCTATAAGGTGCTTTACCTGCAAATATTCAAACCAAGGGATGCCTGAGCTTGTATTTCTTTCTAAAGTCATTTTTTCTTGAAATTTTCCTTTATCAAAAATATCTATTATTCTTGTTTTGTTATTGAGCCTCTACCACTTATATGAGTGCATGCTGAGAGCTGGGGGGAACCAAAACTGCCCCACAAAGGGTGAAATTAAGGACTGTGGCTGAATTAGTTTGCTTCTAAGTTTATCCCAAACCTTTATATCACTCTTTAAAAAAGGGTTAAGCTGTAAATTTGGTGGACGTTCATTACTCTTATTCCATAAGGATTCACTTAAGAGTCTACCTTCTAAATAAGTTTGTTCTATATTTTTCCATTCAGGCAAAACCGACTCATTTGCTATCACAATTGTGTTTTTTAGGTGGGTAGCCTCAAAATAGGTTTTTAAATCTGGTAGATTTAATCCACCTCTAGAGGTTGGTCTTTTTAGAGTTTCCAATGATATTCTAGGCTTCCTCTTATTCCAAATGAATTTGCTAATTTTAGTTTGCCATTGATTAAAGTTTTTATCTGGAATCTGGAGGGGAATAGCACGAAACAGAAATAAAAATTTTGGAAAAATAAATGATTTTATGAAGTTGATTCTTTCAATTAAAGATAAATTATGTTTTCCCCATTCCTCTAATAGGGAGTCTATTGAATGGTTTATTTCAGAGTAATTAATATTCAAAATATCTTTCAAATTGATTGGTATTTTAATTCCCAAATATTTCCAACATTTTTTAACCCATTTATAACTATAGGAGGTTTTTAAAAGATTAATAGACTCAAATGGCATATGTATTGGGTAAATTTCACTTTTAGTTTTGTTGATGGAAAGGCCCGAAGCTTTTGAAAATTCTACCATGATTGCCTCTAATTCTTTCATTGAAGATATAGGGTTAGAAAGATAAATTGCCATATCATCGGCAAATAGTGAAAGTTTATATTCCTTATCGCCAATATTAATTCCTGTTATGCCAGGGGATGTTCTAATGTGAGCTGCAAATGGTTCTATTGCCAGTGCGAATAAGAGAGGGGATAGCGGGCAGCCTTGCCTCGTGCCTCGAGACAATTTAATTTTCCCTGATTTGTGTCCATTAATTTTAATTTGGGAGGTGGGACTATCATATAGAGTTTGAATTGCTCTTAAGAAATGTTCTCCAAAATTCATTTTCTTTAGGAGTTCTTTAAGATAAGGGATTTCTACTTTGTCAAACGCTTTTTGAATATCAAGGGATAAGATAATTGCATTTAATTTGTTTATTTTCCCATAGTTTATTATATTCAACGTTTTCCTTATATTATCTGTGAGTTGGCGATTTGGTATGAACCCACTTTGGTCTAAATCAATATAATTGGAAATAATTTTGTTCAATCTGGCTGTCATAATTGCTGTAAAAATTTTCATGTCCTGATTTAGTAAACTAATTGGACGATAAGAAGCCAGATTAGTGGCGTCTTTACCTGGTTTTAGGAGGACAACTGTGTTTGATTCTGCCCACGAAGGGGGCATTTTCCCATACTCCAAAATTGTATTGCAGATGTTAGTGAGGCAAGGGGCCAACAGATGTGAAAATTTCTTATAGAATTCTGCAGGGAATCCATCGTTGCCAGGTGTTTTACTGTTTTTTAGGTTTTTAATTACTTCCTGGGTCTCTGTGATCGAAATTTGTTGGTCAATTAATTTTTTATGGTCTTCTGTTAGTTTATTATTGATCCCTACTTTTCCTAAATAATCATTAATTAAGAGTATATTTGGGGTGTCTGATTTATAAAGTTTATTATAGAATTTTTGGAAGACTTTAATGATGGATTCTGTTTTTACTTGAATTTGGCCGGTCTCATCCCTTATCTGATTAATAAGCCTTGTGGCCTTTTTTTTCTCTACTTTCCAAGATAGTAGCTTCAAATTTTTGGAATTATTTTGCCAATATTTTTGTTTTAAAAAAATTAAGTTTTTCTGGATAGATGTGGTTTCCAGAGCTTCTAATTTTTTTCTTTCCGTTAAAAGTTTTTTGTAGATTTTTTTGCTACATGTTTTTTTATGAGCCTGTTCCAATTGAGATATTTTGTTCATTAAATCTAATTTAGTTTTTTCTTTCTTTTTCTTGTAAGCTGCTGCGATTGCAATACACTTTCCTCTAACCACCGCTTTCATTGCATCCCAGACTATTTCCCTGGATATGCCACAATTTGAATTTAGTTCAAAATAGTTCTGTATTTCATCTGATATGTCTTTTTGAGCTACTGTGTCAAATAAAAGGAATTTGTTTAAACTCCAATTTGGTGGTCTGGATTTTTGTTCCAATAATTTTAATGAGCATTCCACCCATGAGTGATCAGACCACACCATTGGGCCTATTTTAGAATTGATTATTGATTTTGTTAGGTTTGGAGATGCCAGGATATAGTCGATTCGATTATCTTGATCTTGGTTCCCATAGAGGCATCTTTAAGGATCTTCTCTAGCTCCCTCATAGCTGTTCTTCCAAGTCTCAATCTTCTTCTGATTTCTTCATTGCAGTCTCCCTTTTGGTTGATGATTGAGCCAGGGAATAGAATATCTTGAACAACTTCAATTTCCTCATTGTCAACTTTAAAATTATGTAATTCCTCAGAAGTCATTACATTTGTCTTCTTGATATTCAACTGCAATCCTGCTTTGGCGCTTTCTCCTTTAACCTTCATCAGTAGTCATTTCAAGTCTTCACTAATTTCTGCTAGTAACACGGTGTCATCTGCATATCTCAAATTGTTCATGTTCCTTCCACCTATTTTCACTCCACTTTTTCTAGATCTAATCCAACTTACCTTATGATATACACTGCATAGAGGGTTAAACAGGTAGGGAGATAATATGCATCCTTGTCTGACACCTTTGCCAATTGGAAACCATTCTATTTCCCCATATTCTGTCCTGACAGTAGCCTCTTGTCCAGAGTACAGGTTGCACATCAAAACTATCAAATGTTGTGACGCTCTCATTTCTTTTAAGACTCTCCATAGCTTTTCATGATCCACATGGTCAAAAGCCTTGCTGTATTCTATAAAACACATGCTGATTTTCTTCTGAAATTCCCTGGCATGTTCCATTAGCCATCATAAATTTGCAATGTGATCTCTGGTGCCTCTTCCTTTTCTGAATCCAGGTTGAATATCTGGCATTTCTCATTCCATATATGGTAAGAGTCTTTGCCGTAGAATTTTGAGCATCACTTTGCTTGCATGGGAAATTAATACGATTGTCCAATAGTTGCTGCACTCTTTGGCATCCCCTTTTTTGGAACTGGAACATAGATTGAGCATTTCCAACCATTTTTTTGTTTTCTGTATTTATTGACAGATTCTTGTTAGGCTTTTCCTAACATTTAGGCTGTTCCTTTCTTTTGGCTACAGGGATAGTCTTTTCACATTCTTCCTTGATAGTATCTGTGGTTTCAGCCCATTGTTCTCCTGGCTCGCGATCAATTAAATTTAGTATTACAAATCTGTTCCTCACCTGGTCTTTTAAATTCTTCAAGAATATTATTTAGATTGTATTTTTGTACTATGATTCTTTTATTGTTTCTCTTCAGTTTTATTCTAATTTGATATTAGCAACTCATTATCTGTATCACAATCAGCTCCTGGTCTTGTTTTAACAGAGAGAATAGAGCTTCTCCATCATCTGCTTCCACTTATGTAATCTATTTGGTTCTTGTATTGGTCACCGGGTGATTTCCACGTGTACAATCATCTTTTTGGTTGCCCTGAAGTCTGATTGATATTACTTGGTCAGACTTTGTGTTGTAGCTCTTGACTGCTTGTGCTATGTCTCACCTCACTATTAGAGTAACACCATTTTTTTAAGTTCATTTCCGCAGTAAAACACTGTGTGGTTTTTTTGACTGAAAATTTCCTGAGTCGGTCCACATTAGTTTACTCACACCCAGGACTGCAATGTTTAAACATTCCATTTCTGATTTTACGGTTTCTAGCTTACCTGGCTTCATACTTCTCACATTCCATGTTCCTATTATGTGTGTCACACAGCTTCGGACGTTTGTTTTGCATCTATTTACATCTGCAACTGGACGTCCTTTCGGCTTTAATCCAATTCCATAATTAAGAATAATGCTAGTTGTACTTGTCCTTGGTTCTTCTCCAGTAGCCAACTGAGTGCCATCTGACCTGGGGGTCCTGTCTTCCGGCACTATATCTTTTTCATTTTGGATTGTCTCATCATAGGGTTTTCGAGGTAAGAGATGAGTAGAAGTGGTTTAACATTACCTTCTCCTTCACAGTATTAACCAGGGTTAGTTGAAGTGACACTGCCACTGTCTGTGAAAGATTCTTCGCCAGTGTGACCTTCCACTACTGCTGCTGCCCAGTAGCTAACCTTCAAGAATTCCTCTGCTCCCATCACCATTGAATTATTCAATTCTCTTCTGCTGATGTGACCATTGATTCCTGAAGGGGGTGGATGTATCATATTCTGGTGTCTCAGCTTTGACCATTCCACCTTGAGTGATTCTTCCAGGAGTTTAGACTCTTGACCAAACTCTTGGCAGTGTTGCTCTCAGCTTCACTGACACACTCAAACCCCCCTGTGTTGTATATCCAAGAGGGTTCAGTTCAAATATTATGGCAAAATTTGGCTTGGCCTGATCATATCTGAGAACTTGTCAGGATTCATCCCGGGCGTTGTTGTGCCAGACGCCGGGGTGCCTGACTCTGACTTTGGGGTGTTGTCAGGGATACTGCAGGGTCCCGCTTTGTGGAAGGAGGGGAAGTATACCTCACCGTTACTCCTTCTCAGTCCACTCGCAGGCCTGCTCAACCTGACCCCGCTCCTGTTCCCACCTTCCTCCTTCCACTCCTTCACTGACTTTCCTTTCCCTCCTTGCTCGCTCATACTCCTCCTTGCCATCCAACCTCCAACAACTCCTACTCCACTCCACCACTCCTACACAACCCACCCCGATCTCTCTCCTAAGCCAGCCTTTATAGGGTTTCCTCCAACTTCCCCCGCCCCTCCTCCCAGTCTCCCAGGGTGGATAAAAATCAATGATTTTTTTAAAAAAATCAAAAAAATCAGATTTTTAAAAATTTAAATCGGATTTTTTTGATTTAAATCGGATTTTTTTGATTTAAATTGGATTTTTTTAAAT
Source organism: Eublepharis macularius (assembly GCF_028583425.1). Classification (NCBI taxonomy): domain Eukaryota; kingdom Metazoa; phylum Chordata; class Lepidosauria; order Squamata; family Eublepharidae; genus Eublepharis; species Eublepharis macularius. The sequence continues at coordinate 82,840,476 of NC_072796.1, read as the reverse complement.
AAAATGCTTTTTGAGGAAAATATATTACCATCCAAAGGTTATTCCATCATGAAATAAAGACTAGTTTTTAATTATGTAGAATAAGGCTGTATATGTTTAATTTTTTTGGTAAATAAATTCCATTAATCCATTCACAATGTCATGCTCTTCCAGAGGTTTTTGTAAGATCATTGGGCAGTTTCTCTGCCTACAAGATATTATCACAGATGCTTGGTTTTGCAGTTCTCAAAACTGAATTTGTGTCAGCTCAGCAGAGATCACATGCCTCTTCTTCACAGCAAAAATGTTATAACATGAACAAAGTTGAGAAAAAGACCTTAAGCCTATTGTTCTACAAACCTATGAAGACAGAATCCACCCCTCCAGTGCTAAGTTTCAAGAAGTTCAGTGAATAGAAACAATATTTTTCTGATTGTTTGGAGTGGAATAGATCTGCACAAGAAGAAACTAAGTGTAAGAAGGGAGGGGCAAGCAGTACAAAATGAAAGTGAAACTTTTTGAGCACAATACTGCACAAGTCTTTGGATCTTTTGTGTGTATGACCTGAGGTTTATCACATTCTTTCCTTGGAGGAAAAAACCTATAATGGCAGCAGGCCGTAAAAGAGACCCAGTTTGGGAATACTTTAATGAAGTTCCTTTACCTATCGGTAAGGCAGGCATCTACTTGCATATTAAAGTTATACCAGCAAGAATTAGTCTATGTAGAAAACTATGATTTAAATCAAGCCTTAATGACTAGTGATTTAAATCGTGATTTAAATCAGTTTGATTTAAATCAAATCCACCCTGCAGGCTCCTTCCCACTCTTGATGCTGTCCAGCTGTGTATGCCCTCGGGTGTTTCTTCCCTCGTCCTAGTTTCTCCTTGCATTCCTCTCTTCTCTTGCAGGGCAGGGCTGGATGTATCCCAGCTGGGGCTTTTCTCAGGTGTGCCTCCTTTCTCTCTTCCCTTCCCTTCTTGCAGGACAGGGCTGGATGTATCTCAGCTGGGGCTTTCCTCAGGTGTGCCTCCTTTTTCTCCTCCCTTCTCTTATTCTTACCTGCAAGACAGGGCTGGCAGGGCCCTTCCAGGCGATGCGGCGCAGCCTCCTCTGTCTCTGCTCGCGAGGTACTGCACCAGTCTCCTGGGGTCCAGCCAGCTCTCCCAGGTGGCTGTTGCTCCAGGTTCCTCATAGGGCTTGTGAAGGGGCTTCCAGTACCTCCATCCCAGTGTTGGAGTCTCTGGCAGGCTTATGTGCTTCTTGACCTTTGGGATGGAGTTGGGCAGTGCGCACCTGGCTGGTTTCTCCCCCTGGCTCCTTTTCCCCTTCCCTTGCTGCTGTCTGGAGCTGAACCCCCTCCCTGGGGCTTCCTGTGCCTGCAGTCGGGGTTCCATTGGCCTTCAGGTAAGGGGTCTGTGGCAAGTCCGGGGTGTTTGGGGCACTCAACCCCGGACAGAACTCAAATAATTGTTTGAAGGCTCAATTCACCAGGCAGACTATGATTTAATGCTGCTTGTCTGCTTTCATTTTCTTCTATCTGCTGTGCACTCCCACGTACAGAAGCAGTAGCTTCCAGAGGTGAAGCATGAAGAATGTTTGTCAATTCAGACACCAAACAACAATTACTCTTTGCAAACTATGGTTTATCCAGATGTTAGAACTGAGCCAATGATTGGTTACGTTATGACTAAGGTATGAATTCTGCAAATGCAGGGGAACCTCTAGATCTGCAGAAAAAAACGTATTTTTAAGAAACTAATTTGGGGGTATACCCTCCAGGAATTAATAATTCTGTAATTGTCCTTATGTTACCAAAAAAGCCTGCTGGAGTTCTGCAGCAGTTTGGATTGTCATTAATAGCAAAAAAACGCTGAGGGGAAAAAAGTAGTCAGCCACCCAAGGCAAGTGATAAGGGGAAGCTGGAACCAGATCACCTCCCCTGCCTGCAGTTCCCTGATTACTTTTGGCTTGCTTCCCTCAACCTCCTGCTTCTCTCCCCCCTTCACTGTGCTGAAGCTGGCATGTGCTGGTCAGAAAGGAGCAAACTATAAGTGGTTGTGATGAGGAGGTTAAATACTAGTTATCTCAGACTTAAATTTGTGCTTCAGCGGCATCTTTTGCCTGTCTTCCACAATGAGCCAAAAAAGGGGAAGGAACAATGGGGTAAAGCACACAAACATTAGGTGCTCTGATCACATATTATGCATGTTGTTTTACCTCTAACGAAGTATAGCCACAATGAAATATTTCTAGACAATACAAATTTCTAAAAATAATATAATAATAATCCGCAGCACTCTAGTAAATCACGACCTGCCAAAGCACATATTACTTTGGAATACATTTCTCTTGTCTAGAGATTATCCATTAGCTAAATTTAGAAGACCTCCTTTATTTTCACATTATAAAGCAACCACTCACAGCAAACGTCACATGTGCAGGAAAAAACCTAAATGCATTTAGTATAAATCAGAACGACCTCAAAGCAATATAATGATTGCTTAAAACCCATTACCTTCCCTCTCATTTCACATTACACTTGTGAGCATTTTCTATCCATAAAATGGCTGCCAGGCAACTTGAAGACCTCAGTATATATTAATTCATATAGGCTTACACCAAATTTGCTGTTACAGTTTTCAGCTGCATGAACTCCCACTCAGTATTATATTATTTCCTCAAAAATAGGTTTTTTAAAAACATTTTTGCAACCCAATGTATGAAGACTGTTCCTGATTTTGATGTCTTTTGCTCACTAGACATGACATCGCCATGAAACTTATAGATTCTTTCAAATGTTCCTTTACCAGTGCAGATACAGCAGCCCCCTCAACTGTCACAGAACATCTAAGAACTTCTGTCCACTTGACCTGCTGTGGCAAGCCCACACACAATACCTCTCCCAGGGAGCTGGGCACAGCACAAGTAGCTGTAACTGTACTGTTTCAACAAACTCAATGGGAGGAAGTCACAACAGGAGCTACTGCAACATGCAAGGAAGAAATAAAGGAGTTGTGTACACAAGAACGAACTTAGAAATAAGGGACCACCAACAGTCCATCCAGGACATTGTTAACTAAAATACCTGAGAACAAACACATCCGCCACAACTTTTGGATCTGTATTTATTATTTATTTATTTAACAAAATTTATATCCTGCTCTTCTGCCCTCATAAGGGCCAAGGCAGCTAATAAAGTAAAACATACATAATACAATTATATTTTAATTTATTAAAACCAACCAAAGACACCACCACCACATCATTAAAACAAAACATATAAAGACATAAAAACAACTAAAACATTTAACACAAAAAAATGGGACACGAAGGAGAGACCACTGCGGGAACACTAAGCGGAAATAAAAGTCTTCACCCACTGGCAGAAAATGGCAGTAGACGGGAACAGATTACTCTCCCAGGGGACAGCGTTCCAGAGTTTTGACTGATATGGCCCCTACAATGCTGGCTGCAGCATTCTGTACCAACTGGAAGTTTCCAAATACATCAGGATCTCTCACCCTTCTGCTACTCAACATTCTGCAAGTAAAGAAGTTTTGGGCTAAACCTGAGTGACATATAGACCCACACTAAATAACAAAATTTCAAATATTATAGGGACACTGAATCTGTGTGCCTCCCCCAATTGAATCTGCAATAAAAAGAAGCATATTGAGATGCTCATAAATTTAAAAATGCTTTAAAACAAAGAGCATCTGGTAAAAACAGGACACAGTAATATGAGAGAAAGCATTTAGGGAAGTATAGACACATTCTTGAATGATCATGGTTAAAGAATGTATCTTTCAAAGTTGTGGCTTACCTGAACATAATTGTTCGACTTTTGTGTAGTTTAAAGCTACTATGTCATTCACCCATGCAATGATGTCATGTCTGCTCATAGTTTCTTGGGTTATAGAGGTAGAATACACGTTGACCGCCATTCCCCAACTGCAAAACAGAACAGGTAGGTAAGATGGATGCTGAACATAGTTGAATTTTTAAACAAACACCTAGCTGTGATGTTTGTATTATTAAATCATACTTGAGGTTCTCCAAGTTCATTGTAGCCCTTCCTTCAATATTCAGGTGATACTGAGGTTACCTGAAGGATTCCCATTTAGAAAAATCCTGAAACACACTTTAAAAAGCCCAGTATTTACAGGGTATTCATTTCTATAAATAACTCCCAAGATTGTTCTATAAAACTACCTTGTTATGTAAACTTTTTAGGAAGTATTATCTGATCAAAGAGTGACTTGCCCACTCTTTGCATGTTTTCTTATCAAAGTGAAATTAGAGTGTCAACCACCAACACCACTCCCATTTTTCCTGGAGAAAGGCAATGACTACTTTTTTATTACTGGTCTATAGTGTCTGTCCCAAGAGAGGACTACTACAAGCACACAGACTCTCTCTTTCTCACACACACACTCACACACACACACAAACTTTTGTATATGCAAGAACTCATATTCCTCAGAAAGACATACTGAGAAATGTGTTTTTAACACATACTCCACTATTAACCAATGTTTTGGGATATGGTTGTTAATGCCTCCAGGCAGCACCAAGTGTAAATAATTATGCACAACTATTATGCTCTTCACTGTAGGGCAGTCCAGCTCATTTCTGGTAGCTTGGGCTACTCAGCATTTTAGAGGACATTTTTTTTTTAGTTTGTCAATACATTTAGGCCATAACATAAATACATTAGGAAGCAACACCACACATACTTTCATAAGAAGCAGGTGCATCAAGAACAAAGCAGAAGATGCCATAACCCTCTAGGCAACCATCTTCAATGGCACTTCAGTGACTTCACATTTTGTGGCAGGCAGAGGTATGACACCAATGTATATCTACAATTTCTTATTTTGTAAATATTTAGACACAGCATCCATTTCATATTATGTATGTAGATTGCTAGTATGGACCATATTTATATCTGGAACCTACATGACACATGCTGGTTGGTTTGATATATTACTCATTTTACTTGAAAACTGGATCTTGTATATTTCTTAGGATGTACTTAATTATTTTGGGAGTTAACCATTAAGGGCTACTGACAAATGTACAAATTCATAACATTTCAAACTGCAGGATCTTTTGGGGGGCCATTTCGTCCACGCCTCACATTCATCGAAGGCCTCCAATTTAGACTTCTGACATCTCCAAATGAAGTTATATACATGTATATATTTACCTTATTTATATTCTGCCTTTTCTACTGAGACTCAAGGTAGATCACATATATGCATATAGTTGCAGAGATATAGTGACAAGATTAAAAGATGTAAACATTCATTAAACTTGTGTCCCATTTCTGGGTCACATCGTCTATAGTGCCATAGGAATTAATATTTTCATCATATATTCTAATAGCCAAATGTGGCCCTATCTGTGGATACTTAAATCCACAGATCAGGGCCATACTGTCAGAAAACATTTCTGCAAACTGACGGACCCCCACCCCCCACCAGTTTGCAGAAAAATATGATAACATTTTCAAAATGTGGGGAGGTGAACAGAGGGCTAGCTCCTTCGGCTCCTATCTGCTGTCTCTGCAAAGACAAAGAAAGGACAAGGGGCGGGGGGAGCCAGGAGATCAAGACAGCATGCTCCTAAAGGCCTCAGGGATGGAAAGGGGGGGGGGAATTCTGTCACTCCCACCCTTCCTCCTCTGTCAGGTTGTGCTCTTCCTAATCTCTCTCTGGGCACTTCCACAGGAGAGCAGCAACTCCAGCCTTCTCCTCTCTAGTCATGAGCTGCAATGCCTTATATACCCCAGGCCACTGCCCCAAGGTCCCTCGCCCATCCCCTATTGGTCCTCTTATCGGGGCTCCTTCACATACCCCCTTCTAGGAATTTAGCCCTCTGCCCATACAAGATAGGGGCTGGATGATAGCCTCATATCAGGCTGGGGCTCCACGCAAAAGCTGAGTAGCAGCATCACAATTGCCATGCCCATTCCCCACCTTGCAGCCCTTGCAGATGGCTGTAAGAAAGTGGTGGTGGCCGTGGCGATCCTTGCAGCTCTCCCCAGCAGTGACAAGGTGCTCCATGCTCGTCCTGTGCCTCCAGGAGGCTGCCTCTCGACAGACAGCATGAGGAGGAGGAGCTTGGGGAGTCAGTAGGAGGCACTCTTTCAGTGCGAGGCCCAGTGAGGTGAGGTGGAGAGGAGAAGGCCGGACAAGGGAACAGCCCTGACCTCTGGACACAAAAATACATTGGAGGCTTTAAGTTCCTACCAAAACAAGAGTGTTATCCAGCAGGAGAAAAAGCACAGGGAAACATGAGAGGTAGTCCTGAGGCACATGTACTAAGTGCACCTGCCCACCCATGTGCATGGAAAATGAGGTAATTTCCAGTGCAACACAGGAGCAATGGGGTGCACCGAAGACTGATACTTTAAAATTTGATATTCACCACACCCACCTGGCAACACTGATTTCATAAGAAAAGTAATAGCAATATATATGCCTACATATACATCCCTAATTAAAAAAAAAGTCTGGTTTTTATACTTACCTGCTAAGTATTACACAGGTCTGGACCTTGGCAGGCTTTCTTGAGAAGTATACAACCACAGGTATAATCAGCTCTTGGCTTTGTTGGCTGAGGTACTATGGTTGTACAACTCTTTTTTTATTTGACTAATGAAGGACTCAAAAAGATTCCATTGTCAGTCTTTAACCATTGATATAAAAGGGTGAAAGCCAATGTTTGGCAGAAGACACTCTTAAATTCACAAATGAAGAGCAGAACAAGCTCAATCAAACTGTCTTTGCAGTTAGATAATAATGTTGCAAAATAGGAAGTAGTTGCAGGATGCAATCTAGCAAGGATGAAGTAAAACAGATTGGATGGCCAGAGGGTCAAAAACCCTGCCAGATATTTTCCCAGGGATCTCCTCTCTTTCTAATGAAGAGGTCCAGCAACAAACTGGAAGTCACTGGAGGAAATCAATGCAGCTTAGCTATTATTCTTGTACTTGCAAGCTGCTGCTCAGGAACAGACCAGGAATTCTGCTTTCATTTAGTCCACAGAGTACTTGAAACTGAGAAGGGGACTGGCTCCTGGCTGGAAGATTTAACTTATGTACGGATTTATTTCCTGCCTCTTGAACAAGAATAATTAGCGTGAAGTACAGAGGTTCAATTTCACAATAGTTTTGCACTTTTTATGAAGTTGTACCCACAAGTATTTGTTTATCACTGATTGGAGCTCCATTTTGTCAAAGAAACTATTACTTTCCTGACATTTACAACAGGGCAGTGGGGGGGGGGGAGAACGGACCTTTGGACACTTACCGTGAAGGGTCCTTCTCCTCTGAGGAAAGGAGGACATCTTGGGTGATTCCCACCATCCAATCAGGGAGGCAGGAACTAACTTTCTTCCTCTTCCTGTCTAGCCTGTGGGACCACCCTCTCTTCAGTTCAGGTGACTCCACAAAGCAGTAACATTGAATTTATCATTCAGCAACTGTCAATACTGAGAGAAAAAACACCTGTTGCATTAACATGAACTGTAAATAAAGCATAATCCGGAGGAGGTATAAGAATGAGGCAGCAGGGTAGAGAAGGACGGAGACCCGGGGAGGGCAAGATGTCCTCCTTTCCTCAGAGGAGAAGGACCCTTCACGGTAAGTGTCCAAAGGTCCGTTCTCCCTCTGAGGCGGAGGACATCTTGGGTGCTCCCAAAGCAGTTTCCAGTTTCTGGGTGGGATATGGTCTTCGTCCATGATCATACACTGCAGTACTTTTCTACTACAGTGAGTATCCGCTGAATCATATAGATTCGATTTGTAGCATCTTAATAAGGTCAAGACTGACAACCTTGTTGCTGCCTTGCAGACTTCTTCTACAGAAGTGTTCCTGTGTAATGCTGCACTGGTAGTAGCACTCCTCAAAGAGTGAAGTGGTATTCCACAAGGAACCTCTACAAAGAGAGGTTTTTTTGTTTTGTTTTGTTTTTTAGGAGTTTCGATAGTGTATGTTTTGCTATTGGCACCTACCACTGCTGAAGACATTTTCTTCCCCAAATTGAGGGGAAATATATTTAAGAACAGTAAGACTGACTTTCGAATTTGCACTGTTCGGAGCAGATAGGCCTTGAGCCTCCTTCTGACATCCTTCTGTGTAAGAGTCTCTCCCTAGTCTATTTAGGGTAGAGGTAGAAATATGGTAGCATTATCTCTTGTAAACTATGCAGTTTGGAATACGCTTTTGGAAGACAGTCCGAGGCATCACCGTACCATTGGGAAAGATACAGAGTTCAGGTCTGACTAAATCTTCTGGCAGACGCGAACATAATAAGGAAGATAGTCTTCCTTCTCAGCCTTCCCAGGGGAACATCCTTGACCGGTTCAAATGGATGTTTGATCAGGGCTGTGTAAAATGTCTACTGAGTGAGGGCTTCCCAATAAGAGTTGTAAATTCTGAGCATAAACTATTTTCTGAATGCTAGGAGAGTGTTGGCCACCTCTCGGGAATATCCCCATCTTAGGAAGGTGTTCCTTTCTATTTCCACACGGTTAAGCAAAGTAAGTCTAAATGAGAGAGCCAAATTGGTCCCTGCTGTAACTTGACCAGAGAGGTCAAGTAGGATGAGAGGTGGAAATATCACCATCTGTTGGAGGGTAGAAAGGCATGGTCTGTTATTGGTAAGGGTAGTAATACATAGAGGAGGCCTAATGGCCACTGCAATGTCAGGGCATCTGCTTGTGGGTAGAACAAATCTTGTCATGTACCCCGGTAGTTGATGGCTGTGTTGGGACACACACAGGTCCATGAGGTGTTGCAAAGTGCAATGTTATGTTTCTTAAGGGATCATTCCCCTGTTGTCCTCTCAGCCAGTCTGCCTACGCATTGGATATGCCTTTGATGTGTGACCATCCAGCTAGGTGACCATCTTCCCAAGTAAGTATCCTTGCTGCCACTTTGTTTTGCCTCGAGATCTTAAATCCCCCCTGCTTGTTTATATATGTTTTGTCTGCAATCTTGTCCATACAGAGCTCTGAACTGGAGCAGGGCCAGACAAATTGCTCACCTTTCTAAGTCATTGATAGGGAGACATGCCTAACCTGATTCTTACACCTGTAAATATTTGTTGTTCTTGAGGGATCATGAATCTTTTGCTTTGCATGGGGGTTGGTGACCTTGGCTCAGATGGGTTTTGATCTGAAGTGGTATCTGAATGGGAAGATCTGTCATCTCCATGATCTGTTATTAATGAGATCTAAGAAAGGTCTGAAGTGGTCTTGCCTATAGATGACTCCAAGGGTATTGCATTGTAGGTGGCCACTAGCCAACCCATCAGTTTCAGTAGTGTCATGAGAAGTGATTTTGCACTCTGATGACAGTACCAGTCAGCTGTTTGGTCTTCCTGACCTTTTCTTTGGTGAGGGATAGAAAAAAGCCCTTTTGGTGACTGTGATCTAACCCAGGTGTTCAAGCTTGTAGGGACTGAATGGTGAATTGAGCGTTGTGGTGAGATTTTCTTGTGAACTTGAACCGATCAGGAGATCGTCTGGGTGCAAGTGAACATGAATACCCCCTGTCTCTGAAACGTATGATGAGGTTGATCAAGAATTTTGTGAATACTCTTGGTGTGGTGGACAGGCCAAAACAAGATGGCTCAGAACTGCAGCGTTTGTTTTTAACATAAAATCTTAGGTATTGTTGAAGGGCTGTCAGAATTGGTACATGGAGGTATGTTTCTGTGAGATCTGTAGATGTTATGTGTTCTTCTGATTGACTGGTCACTGAGACTGCAGAGTCCCCATTCAGAAGTGATACAATTTGATAAACTTGTTCAAAAAAAAATGAGGTCTAATAACACCCTTCAGTCCCTATTCTTTTTAGGGACTGAGAAGAAGAAGACTGGGTAAATCCCTTTTTGGTGGGCAGCTTTCAAATTGTATGGAATAGCCTTGTGAGACTATTTGCAAGGCCTGCCTGCTTGTCAATGTAGGAATAAACTGGCTTTTCCCGATGTAACACTTCTTGGAACAAACCATGAACTTGTTTAACCAGCTCCTGAAAGTACTTTGATATAGTACAAGTCATTAATTTGCCGCTGCACCCCTTGATCCTCCTGGGGAGGATTCTTGAATGATATATGTAATATAAATTATATGCTGAAACTTGTAAAACGAAGATAAAAATTGGCTGCAATATTGTAATATGCTATATTAAAATAATGGTTATGTATATGTAATATATGATTGATAAATAATTGTTTTCCCGTTGGTCTTAGGACCTATATTTCTGGAAGTGCTTGTCAATGTAGGCTTGATGGTAAAGAGTAGTTGGCCTCTCACAGGGACAGCTAGAAGGTCCTGTCTTAGAGATCCGGGTGTTAAGGTTAGATCTCTTTCCATGTGTGGAGAACTGTCTGTTTGATCTTGGGACAAGGTAAGCATTATCCCCACAATACAGCTGGAGAGTTGGGTGTCATGGACCAACCTGGCCCAGTGGAGCAGAGAGACTCAGAGGACTCTTCTGAGGAAGAGGCAGCTGGTGAACCTGACCCAGATCCACAGCCAGTGGCAGAGGCACTGCAGGAGGAGGCAGGCTCTGAAGGCTCAGATACTGATCCACAGCCAGGTCCCAGCACATCGGTTCCTCAGCTTCCCAGCCCTGGGCTGGCAACAGAAAGCCAGGTGCAGGCCAGCTCTCCCCCTTCATCACCAGAGCCTCAGGAGCACTGCCAGAGGAGGGCTAGAAGAGCCCTCCAAGCCAGAAGGCGCAGTGCCAGGCTAGCAGCACAGCACCGGCCCAGCATCATTAGTGATGATGAGTGCTCGCAGGAGCAGGACTGAGACAGCCGGCAGGTGCTTGCTATAGCACAAGCAGCTGAGCACTGTGAGGCTTAAAAGCAGCCAAAGAGGGAGTGGCTGCGTGGAAGCAATGAGTCCGCTCACTACTGACCTTGCTGCTGTGTTTGGAATTGATTCTCTTGTCCCTGACCTTGGCCTGTTCCTGTGGATGTGTTTTTGGAATCCCCCTTTGGACTTGAAGCCGTGAGTTTGCCCTGTTGGTGCCTGAACCTTGGAACTGGGTGCTGCCCTGCTTGGACAACTTGTGAGTTATCCCTTGCCTGCTGCCAGTGTGAGTCTGCATCGGGACATTGGGACTGAGAGGACTGGTTTATCCAAGGTCATGTGGCAAGTTCATGGCAGCAGTGAGATTTGAACCTGCAGAGTACTGCATCACTGTTCAGTTACTTAACCATTATACTACAAGTGGGGTCTTGAAAGGACCCCTCCCCCTTATTAAAGGACTGCCTAAATTAACCCCAGGATGGCCATTTGGAATCTTGTCTGGACCTTAGTAGTGTGTGTTGTGAATAAAAGGCTGAGGGCCAATGGATCGCCTCTCAGATTGAGTGTTTTTGGCAACAAGTTCTTCTGTCCTAGGTCTCAATCTAGATCTTTCCCAGGGCATCCCCAAATAGCTTGTCTCTCTGAAAGAGGTAAGTCAGGATGATATTTTTAGAGTGTGAATCTGCTGGCCATGCTCTTAATCAAGCGTGCCGGCTTGTTACTGCTGTCAGGACCATAATCCTGGAATAAAAAGGTAAATGTATCCAGGATGACGTCTGTCTTGAAGGTATTGGCCTTTACATTTCTGTTTGCCCCTTCAATGTGGGCAGCTATTGTTGTACAGGAGGAGTTGGATCAGCTTCCAGATCCATACTCCTGACACTCTTGAGGCAATTGAGACAATAGCTGTAGCCTTAATAGCCATGGTCCCGGCCTCGTGAGCTCTTGTTAGCATGGCCTCTCTCCTCTTGTCTAAGTGGTATCTGACTGATCCTTACCCGTCTTCTGACCCGAGCCCAGATGACTGAAGTGTAGCCACTGGAGTTTCCATTGCAGGTACCTGCAACAACTCATAGCAAAGAAAGGTAGTGAGTACAGTTTGTTTTGGGGCCAAGTTTGGGAATTATTAATTGGCGTATGGTTTAGGCCACTCAGCCTTGAACCTTCTCCCCAAATATTCTGGAAATGGGAGGACCTTTTCTGAGGAACCTTCACTAGGAAGAGACTCTTTTTTCCCTGGGTTGGATTTGATATTCCCAGTCTAAGGGTCCTACTCCCCCAAGGGTAATTTCTACCGCTCTAAGGCTGAGAATGTCTTAGATAATAAATACTGGTAGACCTCAGATTCAGACAGCTGGGCTGACTGTTCTGGTAGGGATATTTCCTCCTCTTCTACATCTGAAGGAATTCATCCTTCTCCTTCTCATTACAGACTCTATCTGAGGGTGATCCCCCTGCTCCGTGGGGATCCCTGACTGATAAACATTACAAATTGCCTTATTCCAACTCAGACCATCGGTCAGTGTTATCTCCTCAGAATGGCAGCAGGACACCAGGGTCTCAGGAAGAGGTTTTTCCCCTCATCTACCTAATCTTTTAAACTGGAGTTAATGGGTAACAAACCTGGATCCTTTGCATACAAAGCAGAAGCTCTTCCACAGAGCCACAGCCTTACTCATGGAGGGAGGAGGAGGTAGACACCGCACCACTATTTTCTCCCTCCTAGTTAGTCTTAAGAGTTAAAAGGTTCAAAGACACCAGCAAAATTGCGCCCTTTATACATTACCCATCTGACAGGGAAAGGCAGGGCTAGATCCTGTAGTAAAGGCAGGGCTAAATCCAAAGGGGAAAGGCCTGCTGTAAAATCTTCAGCCAGGAGATTGGCATGGGCACATTCACATGGTGCCAGGGCTGAGGAGATTCCTGGAATCTTTATAGGGCCAAGTTGCTTCTGACTGGCAAAGTAACAGGATTTCCTCCCTCATAGTCAGTCTAATTACTGACAGGAATTCTGAAGGTATAACACGCTCGGGGCAACACTTACGTGGCCCTCCTGGCTTGTCAGCTGGAGCTCTGGGTGTCTGGATTATATTTCAGCCGAGTCTCTCCTGCCAGGAGATATGTTTCCTGCCAAAATTGAGCTCCACCAGGAGGCGCTGTTCTCAGCTGGCTGGCTGAGGCACGCTGTTTTAACAAGCTCCCTCTGTGGAAGATGGGGCTGTATAGAGGCCTGCATCTCTTCCAAGGCCATTTCCTTGCGCTTTTCTCTGTTTCAGAGCAGGATTGCGCCATCAATTTAAAGCCCGACTGCTTCTTTTAGCGTTTAGAAACTATACACGGCTCAGATGTCGGAAAGGTGCCGGGATTCCGTTCCTGCTGTGCAAGCAGGACGGTACCAGATGACTTGGCGTTTCCCGCTGTAATTGCTGCTGTAATTAGGCTCCCCTCCTTGCCGTCCATAAAGCTCCCATAGGAGTCAGTCAGCTCTATTGCCTATAGGCTTGAAATTCGTGGCGCTCAGAAGAAAGGCAAAAGTAAAAGAACAGGACAGCAAAAATGGAGGGAAGAATAGTCTGAAGAATCAAAAGTGGAAAGAGGAAGTCTGAATAGAAAAATCTAGTTAAGAAAGTGAAGTCAAATGGCAGAGCAATCTGGCAGAGCTACTGCGCTCCCTGGAGGCAGGAAAGAACTGAAGAGAGGGTGGTCCCACAGGCTAGACAGGAAGAGGAAGAAAGTTAGTTCCTGCCTCCCTGATTGGATGGTGGGAATCACCCAAGATGTCCTCCGCCTCAGAGGGAGAACTTTTTTTCCTAGCCTGTTCTTGCTGCTTCAGACCAGTGAATGCTATATAGCTATTATATACAGACATCTTCTCTGCCCTCCTTCTCAGGCAGCAGTTACTAAACCTTAAAAAATTTTCATTAGTGGGTTACATCATGCATCACTGGCTAATGCTGATTTAAATCAGCAGTCCAAGAGCGCTGCTGGTTAAGGTGGAATAAAACTGTGGACACAAATGAACAAATTAGGTCCATGGGACCCAAGAGCTTTAACTGGGAAAAGACGAGAGCTACTTATAGGGAAGCTGCTTAAGCAGGACTGGGACACCCTTCTAAAGGACGTGGCATGAAAATGCTCCCTGCTCTACATGGGAATTAAATATCCTACCCAGTTTGACCAGCCTTATTATCTTAGTATGCTAGTAGTCCCAAAACTGAGGCGGTCATACATGGTTGCACACTGCAACGCATTGCCAACAGCCCAGATGAAGGACCAGTTCCTCAGGATACCATCAGATCAACACTTCGGCAACTGCCCTTTGGCTGAAGTTGACTCGCTATCCCATACCTTCTTTCACTGTCCAAAGCATGAATTTGCCAGAGAGAGATTTTTTTTTAAAATGACTACTGAGGCATTCAAACATTTCTGATGCCTCAAAATTAAGACTATTACTGAGTAGCCTTTGTAAAAACTACATTGAAGACATGGCAACCTTTTCTTTAACTGTTGTTTTTAATTCTTAAACTTCGTTAGATTGTATGGCCTATGGGCTGTTAAATTGAATAAACTGAAACTGAAACTGAACTGGCTAATGCACTATCTTTGCTTTATAACATATTTTGCAATTGGATTTTCCTTTGTGGACAATAAAATCCGGTTTGCAAATGATTGCTGAAGTACAATAATAATGCAATATCCAATACTGTGCGGACACAGCCATGGAGAAGAACCGTGTCTCAATAAAATAGTACAGTTTGAAAAAAACCTGTTGCTCTGTGTTTGCACAGACAGATCTTTTACATGTTTGTTCATGCATTCTAGAAGAATGGCCAGATTAGTCTGAGATAAAATATCTATTGTTCGTTTTTGTGCTGTAACCTTTACACTTTTATGTATTTCTACTTGAACATCAGTCGCTGGGAAGCAACCACAGGGGGAGGCTGTTGCTTTAATTCCTTGCTTGTGGCTTCCTAAATGTAGCAAGTAAATAACTGATCGCTGTTTACAGTTCAAATAAATTACCCTCTTCTACAAGTTGTTATTACAATTTACTGAAAAACTAGAAATGGATGTAAGTTTAAAAGTGCAACACTGGAATATATATGAACAGCCTCCAGCTTTCCAGCCTTTCCTTGTAGGGAAAGTACTCCAACCCCTTTATCACTTTAGTTGCCCCTTTCTGCACCTTTTCAACTCTGTGATACCCTTTTTTGAGATGGCATGACAAGAGCCATACACAGTGGCTACATCATGGATCTATACACAAATGTAGCAGTGCTGGCTATTCTGTTTTCAGTCCATCTCCTAATAATCCCCAGCACATACCTTACCTTTTTCTCTGTGGCCGCATTCTGTGTCATAGCTTTCTTAGAACTATTTACCATGACCCTAAGGTTACTTCCTGGTTAGTTACCCAGTGTGGCTTTGCTACAGTTCTGGCTGGCTCTCATTAATGTTTCTTAGCCACAGATTTCTAATGCTGTTCAACTGCTCCAATTTTTGGCACTGATAATGTCAGTTGGCCATGAAATACATTACATTTTGCACTATATGGAATGTTCCCATGCTTTTTAAATTCTCAAAATACTGAGCCTTGTGTAACAATTGTTCAGTCTTAGTTTTATGCTTTTCTTCATTGAGGAGCAAGCACCTTCAAAATGAATCACAGATCTGCCAATGAAACTAAAATGTAGGGTTTACTGGTTAACCAATGACTAAACATACAAAATAAATAGTCCATGACGATTCAGAGAATAACCACAAAGTATTATAGAAATAACAACAAAATGTTAGAAAAATCCAAAGGGAAATATGAAATGGAAAACTCCCAGAACATTTGATCTAGCCAATAATGATGGCATTCCAAGAAATCTTGGGAAAGCCAACTATTTGATGTAACCCAAGTACTTAGGAGACTAGGTAGCATAAAAATATAATTAAAAATGTTTAAAGCCAGACTGAGTATCGCTCCAGAAATTCATTTGCTGAGAGTCACTTTGCGTTGAAACAAAAGGGATTGAATTAACCTTGGGAGAAAACAAAAGAAAAATGAACAAGCATCTAGAGTTGTCTGAAGTACATCCACATATTTTTTAAAAAGGTAAGGGATGATGAACACATTACAAATCCCTCAGGGCCTTTTCAGTCCTGGCTCCCACCTGGTGGAACGCTCTGTTTGCTGAGATCAGGGCCTGGTAGGACCTACTATCCTTCTGCCGGGCCTGCAAGACAGAGTTGTTCTGCCAGGCATATGGCTGAGGCTGGAACTCCGCAGGCCTGGAAAAAAAAGGGGGTGTATGAAATCTTAACCCTCCCTGTGAAGGCTGTCCGCCACCCTGTTTTAAATGTGTATTAATAGAAATAAATTGCTGTTTTAATGATGTTTTAATGTAGATGAATTTTTATTGTATTTTAATATGTTGTTATCCACCCTGAGCCCGCCTGTGGGGAGGGCGGAACAGAAATTTGAAATAAATAAATAAATGGCCACCATAAAGACTTCAGATCCCACATGTGCTGGGAGTTCCATGTTTTCCAGGTGTTTGTGGGCCTGATTCACATCAGGACCATAAAGCATGAGGCCCGGAGGCTTCAGCATTCCCCCCCCCCCCGGCCCCATATTCCTGACTCAAAACGCCTGGGGGGGCTGCTACTTATGCTGCTGGGAAACTTACCAAAATTATGCATCATGTCTGTACCCATACATCCATGCCATTGTCTAATGTTGGCCTGATACTTTAAACCATTGCTGTTGCTGTTCCCCGATGTCATATTGCTGACGAAGAGAACTTGATTCTCGAAAGCTTATGCTACAATAAAATTGGTTAGTCTTAAAGGTGCTACTGGACTCTTTTTGATTTTGCTACTACAGACTAACATGGCTAACTCCTCTGGATGCTAATACCATAGCTTGCTTTCATAGGCCCTCTGACGCTGCAGGTGTCTTATCTAACGCTTTGAAGCTCTCAGTGCTTATGACCTTCTACACTGCTCACTCCCATGAATTACTGTGTTTCAATTTTAATCTCATGCCTTTTAGTGTCTAGACTTGATAGGTAAAATATGTGAGAAGTTCTCAGGACTGGTTCATGCCAAAAGTTGTGTTTTACTATTGGGAGGGGAGTAATTGTGCTCTATAATAGAATGATTTTCACACATCATGAGTATTCCTGTCAACCTGCTATTACTGCTTAGTTGCTTACCTTGCTTCTAAGTAATCCTACAGACATATCTGTGGAAATGATCTGATTCCTGAATAAAACCTTTTAACCAAGAACCTGGATTCTTGCTGTAATGGTACAGGGGTCTATCTGCCATAGCCTGTCATCCATAGCCTGACATTATGGCTTCACCTAAGTTTCCCAGTGGAGCAAGTAGCAGATCCCTAGGGCTATTTCAGGTCGGGAAAATGGAATGGGAGGAAAGCTGATGCTCCCTCTTCTAGTACAACACAGTCCCAACTGAATCAAGCCCATAGGAAACTGGGAAGCGTGAAATTCCTAGCATGTTTGTTATTCCAAGTCCCCATGGCAGCTGGAGATTTGAGGGATCAGGAAAAAAATAAGGAAAAATGCTGGAAAAAGTCTTCTCAGTCAAAATATGTAACATGGAAAAATCAAACTTTTTTCCATTTTTCCAATGTGCTAGAACAGGGTATAGCAGTTTGCAACTCCTTTTCAGGCATTGGGTTTACTTGCAATTTTTCTTATACAGTAAGTGTAATACAGTACAAGTGTGATAAAATAGATATTATTTGTTATTAGTATTATTATAGTTACTTATAGTCCCCTTTTCTCACTGACACAGAGGGTAGATTATACAGTAAATCAACATGATCATCAGCTAGGACCTTCAGTAGTCCAGTTTAGCAGAACAGCAATTAGTTTAGCAGAAGCAGGATGCAGTAATTACTTTCTCTCTATTCCAGTTTGATTCCTACAGGTGGAGGATTCAACCTTTCCCTTACATTTCAATGTTATATTACTAATCAAAGCCCATAAAAATTATTTTATGCTATTTGTTTTAGGAGACCTGTCTATTTGACAGAGCAGAATCTTTTTCCTTGTTTACTATACTTATACCTACCCTTTTATCAAATTAATCAACACAGTTCTACAACATATCAAAATACAAACAATAGCAAACAATAAAAAAAATTTAAAATACAAACGGCAGTCTACAATTATAGAGCCACAGCCATTAAAACCTCCAAAAATAAAAAACCCCAATACACCAAATAATAATAAGCAGGGCTTTTTTTCAGCCAGAACGCGGTAGAATGGAGTTCCGGAACCTCTTGAAAATGGTCACATGGCTGGTGGCCCCACCCCGATCTCCAGACAGAGGGGAGTTTAGATTTCCCTCCGCTGAGCAGCGCGGAGGGCAATCTAAACTCCCCTCTGTCTGGAGATCGGGGGGTGGGGCCACCAGCCATGTGACCATTTTCTCCGAGGGCAACCCACTGAGTTCCACCACCTCTTTTCCCAGAAAAAAGCCCTGATAATATCATCAGAAAGGAGGAAAAATACTTTGGCATACTTTGTAAACTGCTCTGAGTGGGCATTATGTTGTCCTGAAGGATGGTATATAAATTGAATGTTGTTGCTATTATTATTGTTATTAAAATACAATCAGGAGCCAGGACCATATTAATAAAACCATCTGATTAGGTTCAGACCATTTCTAAGTCCCCCCACCCCCCGCCAAAAAAAACCCTTCACCATGCTCCAGAAGGTCAACAATGAAGAGCCTGAATTGGGTTTTTAGATCAGGTAATTCCCAAGCACAAGGGCCATAGCTGACAAAGCCCTCTAACCTCACCTCACACAAGGTAGGCACATACAGGAGGTTAGCTTCAGAATATCTTATGTCAGGGCAAGTCCATATGGCCAGAGCCAGCCTCTGATCTGAGGCTTAGGGCTTTAAAGATCAAGAGCAGCATTTGGAACTGGGGCTAGAAACAATGTGACACATGGGTAAAGTCAACACCTGCCCCTATATATGCTCTCTCTGTTGTGGCTCCAAATTTGTGGAATGGCCTGCCTGAGAAGGTCAGGAAGGCCCCCAAGCTTATGTCATTCCGCCAACTGTGTAAAACGTGATTGTTCAAGAGAAGAAGTGTATACAGGGAATAAGGCTACAGTATAATAAAATGGAGATCAATTCTACAAAATGAACAGAATTGTAGACTATTCCATTGGTTATTGTATTTATCTTGAGTTTTTTCTACTTACATTATTTGCTCTGTTTATGATTTCTTTTGTCTGGGATGTCTCATGCTATTGGTTAGCATTGTGTTACACTGTGAAATTCACTTTGAGTCACAGAAAGAAATGCACGCTATAAACAAAGTAAGCAATAAACTAAATACAACTGGAAGTCAGTGTGGAGGTACGCTCCCTGCAATGTACTCCCATTAACATTTTAGTTGCTGCATTCTGTGCCAAATTATGTTGCTGAGCTGTTTTCAAAGGGCAGACATCTGCAGAGCCCATTATAGTAATCTGTTTCTGGAATTGGATGCCCCTAGAAAGCCAGCGCAAAGCTGTTCTTCTTCTGCTACTCATTTCTGGGACTTGTTTCTAAGTAACATGCTTGGTGTTGGGGTATTATAACCATAGTTTAAACTGAAAATTGATGAAAAGAAAGTGATTTTATTTCTTCAAAAATTTTTTAAATGGTCATCTTTTGTGATGCATAAATTTTGTTTTTTCAAGATTTTACACTGCGCTTTCTCCAGCTGTAAGCGCAATGGCAAGTATTAGTATTTTTTAAAAAAATGGACCTAAAGCCTTTTTCTTTGGCAATGGTGCAGGATTTCCTAAAAATTCTGCATCCCTAATCCTTTTATTGCTGATTAATATTTACATTTTCCTAAGAAGACAAGGGTTTTGGAGAGGGAGGTAGAAAAAAGACCCCATCTAGTTAAGAGTACTTTCCACTGTATGTGAGAACACAAACATATGTCAAGTGGCAAGCTGTATTTTATGTTATGATTCTACTACTCTTCTTTTTGATATTATCAGTGCAATCCTAAATCCTAAATAGTTACACCATTCTAAGCCCACTTCAATGGACTTAGAAGGGTGTGACTTTACTTAGGATTGCGCTGCAAGTATCACCACCCAAAAGCAAAACTGAATCATCACAGACAATCGAGTAGACGGAGGATGGAGAGACCATTAAGTGATTGGACAACAGGATTTGAGTCCAGTGGCATCTCAGAGATCAACAAGATTTCCAGAGTCTGAGCTCCCTTCTTCAGACAGGGGACAGTCTCAACAGCAAATCAGGAGTCTGCAGCAGGCAAAAGGAATTTGTGGAAATTACGCTACTCCTGTCATTAGCAGAAAATTTAGTCTGGATCCAACCTACTGTTTCAACATTCAGTAAAAGAAGCCAGAAACAAACCTACTGCATTTTGAGCAATGTGTTTTCCAAGCCACTTTCACCACACTTGGAATGTCTGTCTTCATGAAAACAGAACTCAGTTATAAAAGCCTCTGAGTAGATATCATACAATCCTCTAGTCATTTCTGTCAAGATACAGAGTTATGAGGTTTCCAGAATATTCAGGGGAGAGGAGGAATTTATACCTTTGTGAATGGGGAGAGAGCATCTGCAGTCAGACAATTACTGTGGCTAGAAGCACTTTTTATCCACTGAGGCTTATGTAGGCTGCATCCTGTCCTCAATAACAGGGATCTAGCTATGGACAACCATGCACTGGTAAGCCTCACAAAATGATTACTGCAGTGCACAATGTGTACAGCGTCTCTCAAAGATGTCATTATACAAATCAAATCCCAAATCCAAATGTAAATTCTCAAATTAAAATTAAATACATTGAATTCGTATCGGCATTTATTCAGTATTCTTCAGCTAACTATATGAACGTGCAGATTTAGAAAATTGTTTAAAGTAACCAGTATGACTTCAGAATTTGGCCGTTTCCACACATCCTAAAAATAGCACCCCACTCACAGAATGCTGGCAGCTTTTTTGCGGGATTTCTGATATCTCCATTTCCAAAACAGATGCAGGCTGTTTTCCTGGTGCTGCAAAAAAGGAAACAAAGCTGCCTATATCCATTTTGGAAATGGAGACATCAGAAAAAGCAACCAGCTTTCAGTGAGTGGGGCGCTTTTTTAGGATGCGTGGAAATGGCCTTTGTTTCAGCTTATTTTCAATTACTTGTTTACTAAACCAACAAACAAGGTAAATTAAAGAAACTTAAAATTCATTTTGATTTAGCAAAACCCTCTAAAAAGACAATGAGTAAAAAACTGAAGCATTAATAAAGTTAGTTTGTATCCAAATTAGAGATGGATATGAACCAGGAAAAAAAAACGAACCTTGTGGTTCATCGCATTTTGCGAACCACAAACTTTCGTGAACCTGCCCCAGTTCATGAACCAGTTCATTTGGTTCATGAAAATGTCACATCTAGGCCAGCAAATCGTCACTTCCAGGTCAGCAGAAGGCCACTTCCGGGCCAACAGAAGGTCTGCAGGAAGTCCATCCCCTGTTGCCTAGGAAACTGATTGATCGGCACTGGGCTATCTGCAGTGATGAACCAAAAAATGAACCAAATGAACCAGCCAAAAGTTCATGGCAGTTCGTCAGAAATGGGCTCTGACGGATTCGGTTTCGTTTTCTCGGCCATGTCGGACGCTCCTCTCCGCAGGTCCGGGAGGAAGCGCCTGAGCGCCTGACCGGGCGGCTGATCTGCGAGGATTAGCCCCCAGACTCCCAGTGAGGGAGGCAGGGTCCGGGGCGCTGCGGGAAGAGCCCCCTGAAAATCAATGCGGGGGGTAAATTGCCCGTTTGTCCCTATGGAGGCCGGCAGACGTGTGCGGCGCCTCGAGTGCTGCCGGGCCATGGAAAACGGCAAAGAGCAGAACTAGGCGGAAGCCTGCAAGTAAGCGAATCCCTTCTGTTATTACAAGCGCACGCGAAGGAGTGGTGGGATCTGAAGCTAAGAAGGCTTGCTCTTCCCCCTCGCTGAGTTTCAGAATTCGGCTGGCGGCCCCCCCCCTAAAATGGCAGCGAAAAAACAGAGTCCCGCTTTGGGCAAGTCAATCTCGGCTGCCCTGCAGGGGAAAGGAGAGTCGCTCGAGGAATTGGTGAAGAGGTCGGTTATCGAAGCCATAAAACCCTTTGTTGACAAGCTGAATGAGACAGATCAAAGGGTGGGCTTAATTGAGAGCGAAGTGAAAACCATTAAGGAAATAGCGGGGGGGCAGAGAAGTCTGCTCGGGAAAGTGCGTCACTCGTGAGGGCTACGAATAAAGAGTTAAAGCTGGTGGAGAACCAGCTGATCGGGCTACAAGTGGAACGAACACAGACAATTTTGCGCCTCCAGAACGTGAAAGAGGAGGAAAATGAGGATTTATGGGGTCTGGTCTCGGCACTATTGGCGACACCCGCGATGGCAACTAAAGAAGAGGTTAAAAGTGCCATTTTGGAAGTCCGTCGGGCTTCTTCAAAATATGCAACGAAGCATCAGCTGCCTCGCGAGATCATCATCGATCTTTCATCTAAAAGGATCCGAGACATTATCCTATACAACTCATATAATGCGGATCTGGACTTTTTGGGCAATAAAGTTAAGATACTGAAAGACGTCCCATTTCTAGTTCAGAAAAGAAGATTTAAGTATAAAAAGCTCGCAGCTCTTCTGAGGGAACGTGGAATAAAGTACAAATGGCTATTTCTGGAAGGTATCTGGTTCAGTTACAAAGATCAAGCTTGCAAGATTATATCAGAAGATCAACTAAGGGATTTTGAGGACAAAAATCCGGAATTCCAGCAAAACACCAAGCAAGAAGAAAAGGCGAAGTCTGAGGGGGGGGGGAGGAAACGAGCACTGCGGCTGCAGTTGCTCAGAGAGAATTACGTCCAGGGCCCAGGAGGGGGAGGAAGACTTAATTTGAATTGTAATTTGTATTTCGCAAGGTCAACCACTCCATCAATATCATACAAAGCTTTAATTTTTTTTTAATAATGGCAGTATGAAGGGAAAGCATTTTGTGTAGTGTAGTGTTGTTATATGTTGTTGGTTTTTTTTTCTTTCCTTCCCCTGTCCCCCTTCCTTACCTCTGTATCGTTAGTTAATGTAGTTAATAAAAAGAATAAAAATCTTTAAAAAAAAATGGGCTCTGACGAACCGCTGGTTCGCGAACCACGAACCGGCCTGGTTCATCACGAACTTTGGTTCATATTTCAGTTCGAGCTCATCTCTAATCCAAATTATCTATTGGAAATAACCATTTAACACTGATACCATTTCACTGCAAGTATGTGTAGAGCGAGGGTACTGCATTCTCATCTAAACCATGTGCAACTCAGTGCAACCCTGAGAACACTTTCCAGCAACTTAACAGACCGGAGTAGGATTCTGAATAGAATTTGTTTAGGATTGTTCTCCAGTCTCCTATAATAACCATCCTTACTTAGGAGTAAGGTACTAGTAAAGTTAACAGGAGTTTCTTCCCAAGAAAGCTGCAATTCGGAGTATGCTCACAGGGGAGTAAGGCTTGTTGGGTAAAGTGGGAGTGATAACCCGGTCCTCTAGCTGAATATAAGTTTATTTGGGATTGTAAATTTTCACTGTTCCTGAATCTTGTGGGGCAAGATGCACGTTGCTTAAGATGACAACTGCTGCTAGTTTTCTCTGATCTGGGTTTCAAGAAGGCTGCTGAAGCAATGAGGGCGCAGATGACTGCAGGGATAGCCAGCCTAGAGGTGATTGGTACACAACTGTTCAGTAATGTATGTGTTAGAATTTAAATGAATTGGCATATTTATAAATGTTACTGGAAGGGTGGCATTTATGGGTGAAGCTGAAATCTTAACTGCACAGCATGGAAATATGTAATAGCTTTAACTCCAGATATTGATGCAATAGTTCAGAACAAGATGCATAGTTACCAAAATATTAAATAAAGGAAATACTGTAGGAGTGTTAATGTTTTAAGCATGTTTGTATTTTGAATAAAAAATAGTATCATTAATTGAGTTTTCCTGTGTCCTTTATATAGTTTTTATCTCCAGTACCTAGCATTACATCTTATAGTACACATGGCCCAGCCCAACAAAGTGACATTCATGTCAGACCTGGCCTTCATAACAAATGAGTTCAACAACCCTGCTCTAGAGCCTTGCAAATAAGTTCACTTCCATGGGACATCCAGAAATCCCCTTGCCAGGGACAAGTTTCTCTGGCAAAATGTATATTCATCAACTCACATCATCTCCCTACAGCTCTCATTTGTGCTGCAGTTTAGAGAAACAACAAACAGGAGTCTCTCAATAGTTTTTTTTAATTATTATTTTAACCAAGCCTTACAGCAAGCACAAGAAATCCCAGATCTCCCTCAAGACAGCTGTATAATCCAAAGGGCAAGACCTTACTTCACTTATAAAGGTGAATGATGAAGGTGATAAAGCAGCAGGACTTTCTCACTTATTCCAGCGTATTAGAGGAATCTCTCCCTCTACTCAAGGCCCTCTGCACAAGTGTCTATCAACTCTGATCAAGATGTAAACCATCCAAAATGGAAACAGTTTTGTTATTAAAAGCAGCATATAAAATTAAGGATCGTCTCTAAATGTGACATCTATCCTCAGAGAATAAACTGCTTTGGGAAGTTGATAGAACTGCTGCCAGAATAATGCAGCTAGGACACTGTGTATAAAGTTTGTGATTCAGCTTTTTTGGAGGAAATATGATTTTGGAAGGGGGTAAGAGATTACTTATTTTTAAAAAACCTCAATGCTTTTCATTTTGCAAGAACTCTGACAATAAAAAGATTTTACTTCAGCTGCAACTGAATTGTAAAATATTAAATTACAGTATGTATGTTATAAAATTCTGGTTTCTATTCAATCTTAAATTTTCAAAATAATGGCTTTACTGAGGGCAAATAATTATTTAGAGGATAAAAAAATGTATATTATATTATTGCGTGAACTATGAATATTTAAACTATTAACCAGAAGGCATTTACTTACTATCCCATAAGGACCACCAATCTGCCTATTTAACTGTTTATTTACATAGTTACTAAAATCTTTCTCTAGGGAATTCAAGGCAGCTTACAAGGCACTCCCACGTCCATTTTATCTCATCATGGTGAGATAGGGTCAGTTGAGAGATTAGCCCAAGGTCACCCACTGAACCATGACTGAGGATTTGAACCTAGATCTCACTGGTCCTCTCTCTCACACCAGTATACTGGTTCTCAGCCAGACACTAGCTACCAACAGAACTATTCTAAAAGTTTCTGAGCACTCCGAGTCTTCAAATAAGCAGTCTTGCTCCAGCTCAGACAACTCTTAAATCAGTTTGGAGAACCAGAAAACAAGCCATGGTCTTGAATGATCCCCCATCCTTCCCTCCCTCTATAAGCATCCAGGACCATTGTGAGCCAGGTTTACAAGAGCACAGGCACAGTACTCACGAGCTGGGTAAAAACCAACAATCAGATATTCCTGTTCAACTACCCTGAAAATGAATTATGTTATTGCAAATGTTATTTTTATTCCCATTACTAAATACATCTCCAACCTGCAGCAATAACATTCTTCTGTTTGTTCGAACTAAGTTTGTGAGAGGAGATAGTCCAAAAATGGTATTACTAGGCTCACCCAACAGGACCCTCACAGGAAATAGATTCAGGGCAGATGGCACAACAATGATGCATAGTGGATTGTTCGTTTCACTAAGCAAACCCCTGTTGGCCAATGAAATCTTGGCACCAGTCTGTCCCTATCCTGTCACAAAATTACATTCACAAGTTCTCATCTTCTGGTATGGAGCGTAGAGAACTTTCAGGAATGTTTTGTTGCAAGTAAAGAGACCAGGTGCTTGGCCAAAATATTTCTTCTCAGGCAGTCATTCTACCCTTGCATCCCTACTTCAGCAAAGATTCTTGCCACGTCAGTTGGATTCCCCTCTCTCTTTCCCAATAATTTCCTTGCTGGCATTCAAATATATGCACTGCTCAGCTTGGCGCTAGGATTGTTTTGGATCCCGAGAATGCCCCAGATAGAAGGGAAGTTTTAAAAGCAGTCAGTGAGGCACTTTCCACTTGGCTGGAAAGTTCCTCAACCAGTATATGTAGAAGATTCTGAGGCAAGCTGGGATTCTTAATTTATTTATTCACATTATTTATAGTCTGCCTTACTAAGACTCAAGGCAGATTACACAGTGTAAATCAGTATAGTCAATATCAAAGACATTTCAATAAACATGGAATGGGTATATATATATATATGCAAATTTGCATAGATTTAAAAACAAATAGAAATCCAATGCAGAGCTGAAGAAATGTTGAAACACAGCATAAGCAATTCAACACTGACATACTAAAAAACATAGGAACTACTAGTAAAATCATACTTATAGCAATAATCCCTCAATATTTACAGCAATAGTAGTGAAGTCTGTGGTCCTTCCTTATCCTTTTACACATGGCTCTCTTGAGACCACTTCCTTACAATAAAGCCCTCCTATCTAAGTAAAAAGCCTTCTTGAATAATACAGTTTTGCATTGTTTGTGGAAGACTAGGAAAGTGAAGCTTTCCTAACCTTCGCTGGTAGACCATTCCATAAAGTGGGGGCCACCACAAAGAATGCATGTGTAAAGGAAACTGTTGATTTTGCCCATGTGCAAGGTGGCACCTGCAGAAGGCCCTGTTCAGATGAACAAAGCTGCCATGATGGGAGAAAGGAGGTCCCATAGATATATGATGGACCAAGGCGGTGAAGAGCTTTGTAGGTGATACCCAATACCTTGAACTGAGCGACTAAGAGTAGAATGGAAGTAATATTCATGATCCTCCTAGCTCCCAATAATAAACGAGCTGCAACGTTCTGCACCAACTGGAGTCTCCAAGTTAACTTAGAGGGGAGACCTATATACAGTGCATTATAGTAGTCAAGTCTTGATATTACCATGGCACGGATCCAGGTGGCCATATCATAGGGGGCCATCTTCCAGGCTAGACTGAGTTTGTGGAAAGCATTTTTTACAGCTGCTTTTATTTGCTTTTCAAGCAGTTGCGCTGGATCCAGTATCTCAAGAGATACTGACCCAATCAAATATGTATTTGGGGGAGGGTTTTTTTTGACAGGTAGCCAGCTGGCTAAAAAAGCCCCACCAAATAATAATAACTGTGCTTATACACCACTCTTCTAGACAGATTAGTGCCCCACTCAAAGCACTTGAACAAAGTCAGTGTTATTATTATCTTCACAATACAGCTAGGGCTGAGAGGACTGGCTTACCCAAGGCTACCTGCTGAGCTCACAGCGATAGTGGGATATGAACTAGCAGAGTACTGATTTGCAACCCAACTATATAACCGCTATGCAAATATGAATATCAGTGTCCTTGCAAGTATGTTATGAGAGTTTTTAAAAGTGTCTTTATTTAAGCCACTGTTTCCCAACCTCTAGGTTGGGACTCAAAAGTGGGTCATGAAGCCTCTGAAAGTAGGTTGCAGACCAGATCTCCCTAATGGCCACACCTGGAATTTGCATTGTTCTCTTTTTCTCCTCTTCCTCCTTCTACTTCTCCTCTTTCTCCTTGTTGAGCACATGGCCGTTTCCAAACGGCTCCCCACTGCTCATAACAACCCGGAAGATCGCGCAAAAAATGCGGAAGATCACGTTTTCTCACGCGAGATTTGCGCGACGTCACGTGATGTTGGGCAAATCTCGCACGAGAAAACGCGATGTTCCGTGTTTTTTGCGCGATCTTCCGGGTTGTTACGAGCAGCGGGGAGCCGTGTGGAAACGCCCCCTCACTACCATCTTTGTGTACCTCCTCTATCTGAGCATGTGTCCTCAAACTCCAGCTTGGTTAATAGAGGAGGAAGAAACGACAGAGGGAGCCCTCCAGTCTCAGGTATTTGACCTCAGGGGGAGCTTTGTGAACTCTCAACGCAGAAGAAGACTCTTTGTTGTAATCCTGTCTCCCCCACACGTGATAGGTTTTCTGGATGGACTGGGTTGCTACAATGGAGGCCTCTTAATTTCCCAACTCAAACAATCAGTAATGTGTGAGTTAAATCTTTCCTCTTATCACAAGGCAAGCGCTGATGAAAGTCTGCACTTCAACTGTTCTGAAGGTGGTTAAAGGTAGTATAAGTGTTAGGCAGGTTTGAACAAGCTTTTTTAGTATGTACCCTTCCATATGGTGCTTCTTACCCAGCCATTAAATGGGATCACAATGGGAAATCACACTATGAAGACACCGTCATGTTGTGAGTTTTGCGCAATTTTCTGAAGCATTACAGGCGTGTGAAAACGGCCCATGTCTTTTAAAACTAGGGGTGCTTTCACAGTTTGTACCATGCTAAGTGCCTTACATTGTACTAAGGTTGAAAACTAAACAAGAGCCCCATGGCGCAGAGCGGTAAGCTGCAGTACTGCAGCCCAGGCTCTGCTCATGACCTGAGTTTGATCCTGGCGGAAGCCAAGTTCAAATAGCCAGTTCAAGGTTGACTCAGCCTTCCATCCTTCCAAGGTCAGTAAAATGAGTACCCAGTTTCCTGGGGGTAAAGTGTAGATAACTGGGGAAGGCAATAGCAAACCACCCCGTAAAAAGTCTACCAAGAAAACGTCGTAATGCGACGTCCCCCCATGGGGCAGTAACGACTCAGTGCTTGCACAGGGGACTACCTTTAACTTAAGTGCCTCACACTGTACTGAGGTTGAAAACTAAACCATTTTTATATAATTTACCTGCATTGATACTACTTCTTTGTAAAGAAAAAAACGTGCAAACAATTGTACTATCTCAGGGCCAAGCTACACATGACGAATGACACTTGAATGGCAAGTGTATTTCTCCCTGCTCACTTGCCCTCCACTCAATCCACTTGCCGTTCAAGTGTCATTTGTCATGTGTAGCTTGGCCCTCAGTAAGCAGTGACATTTGACTACAAATGATAGCTATACACATTTTCCTACGTAGAATAATATCTCAGTAGAAAAAATCGTCATATGTGAAGGGGCTCCTAGAAGAAGAAACTTCAGTGCATAATTTGAAGCAAGGCTTTGATCTGCCTTTGGGAAACCAGTATCTGGAAACAGTATCTTCCATGTCATCCATTAGTTGGTATATTCACTGCATATGCATGCTGATTATTAAAGAATTAAGTAAACATACCCTTACGTTACTCAGGTGAGTAGCTCAGACTTTTAGGGGGGATTAGAGGAAGTAATGGAGAATAAGAAGGTGATCAAAGGCTACAATGTAGCTTCCATATGCAAAGACTATATATTTCAAAATGCCACCTGCTTGGGGTTCACAGTGGAGGAAATTGTGCCCTTTGTGTGATTTTTCTTGGTTCTTCAAAAACATCTAATTGGTCACTATAGAAAACAGAATGCTGAACTAGATGGGCACTGGCATCATAGTTCACATGGGGAGCTGAAAACCTTGGGCCAGTCCTGGATGAATCACAGTACCAAGTAGATTTGAACTTGTGGGTCACCATACCAAAAAAGCTGGGAACCACTGATCTAAGAAAATGCAAATTCTGCAATGGAAAAGCCATGACAGCTGCCCAGGCAGAGATTCTGAATCACTCACAAGTAATATAAACGCTCTACTGCAAACTAATGTTTTTATTTGTTATAGCAATCAATAAGCAACCATAGGTTTTTCAAGAATTACATGAATTAGAAAATCATCTTTATTTAAACCAACCCACCTTTCAACAATCTTTAACTGTCTTATTCTCATCAATGTATTTTAAGGCATGAATAATAAAGTAAAGCAACATTAATGCAAGAAGTTGTGCAACAGTTATATAACAGATGAGATGCCTGCACTGTTTTCATTTATAAGTCAATACAGAAGAAATAATATAGACTCATGTTAGTCTAATAGTATCCTGCTGCATCACAAATTGCTACTATATTTGTTCATTTTCATACAGAGGCTTTCATCTGTTGATCTTGGCAGACTTCAGAGAACCAGACTAGCTGAGGTAATGACAATTTCATGGTGGCTGCAAAGAATGCACATTGGTGAAACCCGACCTGATTAATCTACCACCTTCAGATCCCAGGTTTTGGATTATTCATGGACTCGGGATTCACCTGGTGTTCCCCACTTTTGATGGGGTCCAGCTGACTCTTGCTGACTTGGTTCAGAGCCTAGCGGTGATACATGATCCAGCTTCATTGCTAGAGAAGCAAGCTGATACAGCTGCAAAAAAAGCATTCTACCAACTCCTTTTAGTTTGGAAACTCTAATGACCTGCTCATGTGGATCCATACCATGGTTATCTTGAGGTCAGAATATTGCAATGCACTCTACATGAGCATGCCCTTAAAGACAACTTGGAACCACCAGTTGGTACAGACACCAGAGCTCTGCTGCTATTGCATGCTCAGTAGAAACTGCATTATCACTCCCTTTCTGCAGACACTCCATTGTTTACCAATCAATTACAATGTTCAATTCAAGGTTCTAGCTACCAGCTGCAAAGCCATAAAGGCACTGGTGCCACATACCTGTGGCACCACCTCTCCTGCTATCTTCTACTACAACAGCTGCACTAAACTGAGCAAAGCCCTCTGAAGTTGCCATGCAGCAAACAGATAAAATCAGCAACTGCCCACCCATGCCCATTCCATACTCTGTGTTGGCTCCCAGAGTATGGAATGGTCTGCCTGAGGCTATTAGAAAGGCCCCCATGCTTTATCATTTTGCAAAGTATGCAAAACATAAATGTTCAGGAAAGCATTCTTGCAGAAGGAGCAAAGCTGTCACTCAGTGGATCACTCAGGAGGTGACTCTATTAGGGAAAAAGTATTCCTTACACTGATTGTCTTGTTCCCTTAAACAGATATGTTTGCATGTGCTGTTATTGTTTTTCCTCTGTTCTACAATCCCAGACCAACTATATTATCAGAAATGTCTGCTGTTAGATTTAAATATTGTTTTATCTTGTAATCTACTTAGTGACTAACTGAAAAGTTTTTAAATTATATTTGTAATGCACCTTGAATCCCAGTGAGGATGACAGACTATAAATTAAAATAATAGTGATAATAATTTAATATTTCCCCATCCAGAATAAATTGAGAACGTTGATTTCACTTGATACTCGAGAACACTGAGCCCATCACCTATTCCAGTCATCATACTGGAAATGATACAGCATTGTCCAAAATACTCTGAAATGAGGGAAACGAGAGAATAAGTAAATGACCACTGCCCGGTATATTAAATAATGCTGTGACAAGGGAATCCTGCAACTATGAGTTAGGAAGTCAGGGTATAAATGATAAAACTCCTAAAAAATAATATCTGCAGTTAATCTCTTTCATGGAATATTCTATCACAACTAGTTCCACACAACGTAGTTTTTGGAATATTTTGGCAATCAGAACTTTCTGAATGAATCTCTGTATTTTTATCCCAATTATGAACAAATCCCCATTGCAACTATTTAAGAACTGGGTGAGGTCATTTGATATCTGCATATTATGCAGACTAGGTAATAATTTAAATTCATGGTGTCCTACATACACACACTTAAAAACAGATGGAACTGATTCTATGAACTGCACAGAACATAGTGTAAATATTAAATCTTCATTCTTTCTAAATCACATGTGATTGAACCATTTTAATCTTCAATTTTATATTTCAATAAGAAAGATTTGTGTTAATTTCTCTCAGAGGAACAGGTCCAGAAAAGAGAAACAGATATCAAAATTCTCACTCATTTCCATTCTAGTGCTGCAACTAAGAATGTTATTTTCAACGTCAGTAAAAAGGAGAATAAATAAAGATGTTTCTTGATTAGACAGGCTTAGGAACTCAAATAGTACAGACTAAATGTGTGTGTCATTCCACTTGAATTCCACAAATAATTCAAACATCAGTCTTAAAATGTTATTGTCACTTCACCAACTGAAGAAAAAAATCATCCTACATTCAGGTCTGTTTAGCTGAACTGACAGCAAACAGAGCAATACTACTCCTAAACAATATCCATATAAAATAGGCTATCCAGTACTCAGCTGAGCAAACACACTTCTTTTTGTTCCAGTGCTACATTTCACTACACATCACAGCTCAGCCAAATATTTCTGTTACAGTTTTAGGGGCAGTTTCATTTCCTGCAGCTTGCTCAATAGTATGAACTGAAAAAATGTGGTTCTAGGTGAGGGAGGGGCCAGGGGTGGAACATAATGAAGAAGATCCGTGTGAATGAATTTCATTATTCTTATGTCTGAAAGCAGGAGGATGAAAAAAGCCCCCCAATCTAGTTCCATTCTCAGTCCTATTGTTATCAGTATGGAGCTGTGCAAACAAACGATCTTAATAAGCTTATCTTGGGGAACATATTGTCAGATATGTTAATGCAAGGAAAGGGGGTAGGGAACCGTGCTGCCAAAAGGTACGTGCCAAGCCATTAATCAAAAACGCTCAGAACTGTGACAAAGAACCTAGCTACCATCAGCTACCATCCTCCTTCGCGAGCAAGAAATGCAATGAAAATTTATCACATTCAAAAGGGAGAAGGTCAGTGTTCCCTGCAAGAAGGCATAATCGACATGAGCAGACAAGGTGCTATGCCCTTTTAGAAACCGTTGCACAGCCCACCTTGTTTCCAAACCCAAGGAGGGAATTTTTTGGTGTACGCCTCGTACCCTGACCTCTGCTGTCAACCTTTCCGCCAATCAGGGTGCGCAGTTCTTACAAAGCTCCATCAATCTGGCGCTTCAGCATCTCAGGCTGCAGCTTAATCTAGAGGATTCCATTTTTCCTTCCACGCCGCCACAAGCTCCTTTTCCTTTCTTCTCGTCCCCAGCCGCCTTCTCTTGCGCGGTCCCTTGCAAAACTGCAAGCTGACAGCGGCGTTACAGCCCGAATCTTTTTGCACACACGCCCAGCCCAGGGCGGCTTGATTATGAATATGCAAGGCAAAAAGAGGAGGGCTGCAAGGAAGGAAGGAAGCCGAGCCCCTCCAAGACAGAGGGGGGCTGTTCACGAGATCATCTGGACAATGCAGAAGGCTCGACCAGCCAGACCACATGCTTAAGAGATGGAGCCGCGCCAGGTTCGGCTGCAAGCGCCGCTGTTTTTGTTATGCAATCGCCCGCATTCCCACCCCCCGCCGCCGCCCCGCTCTGCTGCAGTTTCCCATGCCTGTGTGTGTGCACGCACACGTCCGCGCACGCCCAGCAGACACGGAGAGAAAGGGAGCCGGTTACCTGTAGGAACGCTCCCCGCGGACCGTATGCTTCCTGAAGGGGATGATGGTGCCGTTATCCTGGATGATGTCGTTGTTGTTCTCGCCATTGGGGGACAGCGCTTGGGTAGGGCCAGGCATTGGAGCGCTCCCGAAAGGCCAGCAGCCCTGAGCCTGTGCCGAGAAGCTGGGGCGGGCGAGCGGGCTCTTCTGCGCCTGGGCTACGGATGCCGTCCGCCTCCCTCGCACCCCCTCCCCTTTCCTCTCTGCCCGCTGACGTCAAACAGCCGGGAGCAGCGCTCGGGCCACGTGACACGGCTCCTCGCCATAGCAACCAGCTAACTCATCAGCGCTCCTCGCTCCGCACAGGGCCCGAGCGTGGCCACACCAACGCCGCCAAAGAAGCGCAAGGGGCAGGCCTCACATCTGGCACGCAACGCACCAAATTTATCGCCCCCTCCAACGCAGCGCCTTCCTTTAGGATTTCCCTCCAGTCCCAAACTCGGTATTTGCAGCTGCTGATATAAAGAGGCCGCTTTTTAGATTGAGGGCGTGTTTATAGAGGTTTTTGCAACAGTGACGGTTTTATCTTTCCGTCCTCCCCATTTTAAACAAAAAAAGCAACAGGGAAGCATATGTCTACTCCAGATTTAAATTGCGTGCAACCACAGCAGCCGCGCTGTGATCGAGGACTGATGGGCGTAGACAAAAACATGAGACGTGACGCTTGGTAAAATCTAGGTTTAATTTTTTGAGGATCGCTTTTTGAACGATCGCTTTATAATAATAACATTGTCTGAAGCTTCTACAAAGCACAGCGTAGCGTAGGGGAAAGTTCTAAATGGGTAAAGGGATGGGATTTGCACCGCACCAGGACGTATATTTACACGGCTGTCGAATCATCTCTTTAATAGTAGATTTTCAGCGGAAGGGCAACATACATTTTTGGCATGCTGAGCACACAGACAAGCAAAGATGTTTGTATTCACCGCTTGCGAGTCATTGTCCTACATTACTAAGAAAAAAACCAATCAAACACCAAGGCTTTTTCCAAAGCTTCATAATCCACCATTATCTCTGCCTCTGATAATTCAGAATCAAAAAGAGTCCAGTAGCACCTTTAAGACTAACCAATTTTATTGTAGCATAAGCTTTTGAGAATCACTTGATTCTCGAAAGCTTATGCTACAATAAAATTGGTTAGTCTTAAAGGTGCTACTGGACTCTTTTTGATTTTGCTACCACAGACTAACATGGCTAACTCCTCTGAATCTATGATAATTCAGAGTTATTTTTGTTCTCCAGTATCAAAACCAGTCTCTCCTGTAATAATCCAAACATCAGCAACAGGGCATACAAGCTCTCATTTCTCCAGTTTTTCTTTAAGTTATTTATAACAGCTCCTACCCCTTGGATGTTCCCAAATCTTAGTTCTCTTAGTTCTAATTATAGAATGATATACCTCTTGCCCTTATTTCTTGGTAATAAAGGGGAGGGGCTGTTTTACAGTGGCCTGGAAGTCTGACTTTCACAACTGCTCCTGTTCCTAATAAGCATTTTTCTTCTTCCTGTTTCTGATAGAATCTGCTAGCAGGAAAGGAGTGCTCTCAGACAAAGTCTGTGCTAAAATCACCTTGAAAAGTTCAAATACATTTTAACAGCCTCAGGGCATTTACAGAACCTATTTGAAGGCTTTCTTCCTTTTGATATGCTTGCAAAAGGAGGGGGATGGGAGAAATAGAGGATGCAGTAATTTTGCAAGAAGCTACTGGCATTACCATTTTTGTTAACGGATCTTTAAATAGCCATGTTAAGTACTTCTTCCTTTTTGTTCACAGCTCATGAACTGTGTCTGTCAGTCAGGTTCCTTTGATCTCCAAATACCCTTGCATGCCAACAGTTCAAAGCTGGTTAACATAATGTAGCAAACAAATATTTGGTTTTAGGAAACATTTTAAATATCAGGAAGCAATAACCACCAAGGGCAAAGGCTTGAGAGTATCCAGATTACATCTTCAATTACAGTTGTCCTGCTATTTCTTCAAGCAAGTAAGCTTTTGCAGAGACAGTCAGTATTGGACCCAGATCTACTACAGACCAACATGGCAACCCACCTGAAACTATCTGCATAGACAGTTTCATTCAGATGAGAAGGGATATGCACCATTTCTGAAAATCCTTAGAGGTGGTTACACACCAGACAGTTACCATCAATGGCACACACACGGCCCTTTTGCACCAGGGACATAACTCCTTACTATCCCAGAAGGCCCAGCTTATCTGGGCCCTTTCGCACCTCTCATGTTCGGTTAATGTGGTGCCATTGTTTTTAGTCTGCACCATGTCAAAATGTGTCAGGATTGATGAGTGCTGGCGCTTTCATCACTGATGCCATCATCAGTGATGTCACAGTGCCAGTCCTTTCATTTTTTCTTTGTACATGTGATGAATTGATGCATCGCTGCAATGCTGGATCAATCTATTTCTTGGATTTCTCCCTCTCAACCCATCCGGTGCATGGATCCTATGCTAGATTTAAAAAAACAAATGAGTGGGAGAGGCAGGAGGGGCGGGAATGGAAAGGAGGGGACAGAATGGCTGAATAGACAACTGTGACCAGTCACAATGAAGTGGGCTGGCAGAAGGTTGGAGGGGGACAGAGGGTGGAACACTAAAAGAATAAAGAGTGTGCATGGGGAGACAGCTGACTGGAAAATGGATTTTTTTTTAAAAAAAAGTATATAAATGCTACCAGGAAAGCTGCGGAAAAGCCATAGTAGCCAGAGTGACTATTCATGGCAGCAAATCAGGTGCAAAAAATGCTGCAGTATGGGAATTGATCCGTCAAAATTGGCCTGTGCAGAAGGGGTTACAATTATAGTGGTGGTTCTAGATGATGTCATCATCTGGATTTCTCCTGCAGTTTCCTTGTTAAACACCCAATGAGTCTTCCATTATTGTAAAAGAGTGTCTTTCTCTATGGTTTTAAACACTTCAGCTTTTAAATTAAGAAAATGTCGACCCTCTTATGAAGGTGGAAAGCTAGCAGAGGAGAGCTGTCTGGAGTCACATGATTATCTGCATGTTGGACAGATGTTGTAGGTACATGAGCAGTGCAATGCTCTTTGGGCTCCCAGGAAACAGTTTGTTCCCTCAAATCCAAGCCTGCTGACCTAGAGAAACAGAGAGGCAGAGAAATATGTAGATGAGACTTTCAGGGTCTTGCTAGAGACATCAA
Source organism: Eublepharis macularius (assembly GCF_028583425.1). Lineage (NCBI taxonomy): Eukaryota > Metazoa > Chordata > Lepidosauria > Squamata > Eublepharidae > Eublepharis > Eublepharis macularius. Next base: position 82,804,195 of record NC_072796.1, on the reverse strand, counting down.
AGTCCTTTGCTGACATATTTACTGTTATGACAGAGAATAAAGGTCCTGAGGCAGGAAAACATCAGTATGAGGTGAATGGAAATTATCCTAAATATTTTAAAAGCTATGTTTCACATGATGAACTAATATTTTCGAAATATAAAGTTCTGCCAACAAAATGCTGCTACTCACATTTATAAAACAAGAATAAAAAGAAAAACAAACACTCCATGAAGTGGTCATAGATCCAGAGGAGTTAGCCGTGTTAGTCTGTAGTAGCAAAATCAAAAAGAGTCCAGTAGCACCTTTAAGACTAACCAATTTTATTGTAGCATAAGCTTTCGAGAATCAAGTTCTCTTCGTCAGATGCATGAAGTGGATCACAGTCACGACACCACTCCCAGCCTAACTGGAACCAGAGATTGATCTTTCATGTTGAGGCATTGGGAGGAGGAGAATTGATGAAATCAGTTATTATCAAGCACACAGAAGAACAAGTCCTACCAAAGACGAATCAGTATGGCTTCTGCAAAGGGAAGTTCTGCCTCACCAACCTTTTAAAGCCATAAAGTTGGAAGGCACTTTAGACATCATCTAGACCAACCTTCCTCTAAATGCAGAGATATACTACTGCAGCATCCCAGCAAATGGCCATCCATCCTCTGCTTAAAGACCTACGGGAAGGGAGAGTCCACCACCTTCTGAAGCAGTCTGTTGCACTTCTGAACAATTCTTACCACTAAGGATTTTCTTCTATTATTCAGAAAAATCCTGCCAATAGTTCTAATCCTGACCTCTGGAGCAAGAAAAAATAAGTTTGCGAAGTGACGACAGCAATCTTGTCTCCCTTAATCTGTTCTTCTCCAGGCTACAGATACCCAGTTCTTTCAGCCTTTCCTCATAGGGCTTTCCAGCCCCTTACAATCTTGGGAACTCTGTTCTGGATGCACTCTAGTTTGTCGATATCCTTCAAATGAACAACCCAGAAAATGAATAGTAATTCCTATGAGGCCTGAGCAGTGTAGAATAGACTAGAACTATACTTTTGTTTCCTATGATCTGGATTCTATGCTTCTCTTAACACAGCTAAATATTGCATTACATTTTTGCAGTGGTATCACACTGCTGATTCATGTTCAGCACCTGAGTATTGTTCATGTTCAGAATCCTACTCGGGTCTACCACAATGGGTCTTAATCCCAGGACTGTGTTCTTAGGATTGCACTGTTGTAAAATTTCTGGAAATTTTTAAGTCATGAAAAACCACCACCACCACCCATTCTTTCCCTGGAAAAAAATTGTGGAAAATAGAAATATATGCAACATTTATTTTCCTATCAATCTTAAATTCTTTTTGCTGCTTTAACAAAATAAAATGCACCATTTATAACTTAGTTTACATATACAAACATATCAACTAGTATATTTAGGAGATTTAGGAGTATTAATATTTTAGTTTTCTATAAGTAAAATTGCAAATACACTATCCTGTCCAGAACCTCATACTGTTACTTGCTTTGAGGTTGGGTGATTGCTTTCCTTCCATCTAAGGAGGCCCAAGTATCTGTAATGTTCTATGGTGTTTGAAGTAGGTATTTCTTCTCCAAATGGCCCAAGACCCTCTCTGAGGGAAGAGCCTGCTCCTTTGAGAAGGCAATCAAGCATGCAGATAAAGATGAGCCAGTAGACATTATATACTTATACAAGCTGGCAATACTGTTGCCATGATTTGGAAAATGCAAAAAACTAATGATGAACTTTGATATTTACTGGTGCTGTTACGAACAAGCAACAATAAAGTACCAACTACCAAATTGGCTAATAGATACCTTGAAAATTATTAGGGGTGATGCTTAGACTAAAACTGCTGAAGAGTGCTAGGCACTATAGAAATAACATGTAGAATGGGCTTTTTTAAAAAAGAGAGACAAATATACATACACAGAGAAAGAAAATGAATTTTGGCTTTATTGATGCCATTGCTAGCAATTTCAAAAGGCACATATCAAACTGACAGTAAGAGTATGAATACAACATTTATTAGTCATTTTGATCAGCACTCAATAATCAACTATATTTCCTGGCAGATCGATTCCCAACAACACCTCTTTTATTCCAATCTTATCTTCAAAATTATGAAGGCAAAAAAGGGGGGGCAGGGAGGGAGATCTAGTTTTCCTTGAAACTCTTCCAACCACAGATTCAACTGAACCGCATGCAATTCTAAGAAAGGAGGGGAGGAACAATGTGAGATCCATATGGACAACAGACTTTTTGGCCTGGATGACATTTAGAATTTGGAAACACTGAACACTTCACAGATGTAGTTAATTTTACACACAATGCAAGTTAGCACTATATCTACAGTGCATCTTCTTGTAGGTTTCCTCCTCCCATACACATAGTTGTGTTCAAAACAATTCCCTATATATTGTGGACCCACTCACACAAAACACTGACCACAAACAAGCAGTCTGAATGCAGTTTTCTCTCCTGGGTTATTTTAAATATGGTAAATTAACCAATATTGTTTTAAGCACTGTAAGTATAGTTGGGAAAATATAATTTTTCCCATCAAGATTAATTGAAACCAAAGATTTCTCATCAAATATGAAAACCCACTATTAATTCCTTCAATGAACAGAAGAAAACTCTTTAAAAATGAGGAATCTGCTACTTTTGTCTGAAGATAATTAATTTCCCCTCCTTTATATAATGAGCAAATAACCTGAACATGGTAATATGCAAACATCTTTATTTGGCTCTTTTTTGCCACAGGAGGACTAGCAAGAATAGTAAACCAAACTGTAGCCCTGGATTGCATAAACAGAAGAGATGACAATCTAACTTTCACAAACACAATTCCTTTCTCAGGAAGAAAAAGTTTGATTCACTATCACAGCATTTTATATATATACATATATAACAAAACTTCTGTTTAAAAATTGTTTACAGATTAGGGCTGTTACTACATGACTTAAAGATTGCTCTTTTAAAAGCTTCAGGAAAGGAAGGCCATCTTCAAATAAGCTTCAATCAGTTTGTAATGAGAATATTAAACCTATATAGTCCGAAATTCTCTTCTGCCCACACCACTGTCTCTTCTTTTGCATTAAATAGCCAAAAAGTAGCTCAAAGGAGATTTATGCCTCAAAACATTCTATGAATGGCTGTTGTCTTACTCCTCCACTGCTAAGCTGTCTAGGCACATGTTCATGTACCCCAGATGCTGCAGTTTGGAGTTTTCATTCTATGATAATTAAAGATTGATGGCTGAACTCTTATGGCACAGTGAAGAACAAAAGATAGTGTCCTCAGATTTTTAAAAAATGTCTGATTGCTGCTTATTGTTTTGTTTACTGTTCGCTACTTTGTACATTTATAAAAACAACATTCCTGTAGAACTTAAATACCAATGAAGTTTATTTCAGTATTATTCTTGAAGAACCTGTCAGTCTTTAAGGAGCCACTGGAGTCTTGTTTTGCAGCTAGGAACTAACATAGTTACCCATCTGGATTCATCACTTCATATACTGGTTTTATTACATTACTCCAAACCATTCAAATACACAAGATATTTTTGGATCAGTAGAGACATCTCTTCTTTAGCCTTTCTCAAAGGCTGATTAGAACTGTAAATACATACCAGAAACTTGTACATTTATATGAGACTCCCCTCTCTGTACTTCAAGTAAGTTATCCTATATACTGAGTCAACGGTGCTTAGGGTAAGTTTACAAGCACTTTGCAAGGACAGATTGCCATCAAGCTAGTATGTGCATGCAAGAACTTAGATTACCTTTATGTGTAAAACAGGTGCTCATTGCATGTCTAAAAATAATATTAGTTATTAAAAAAATCCTCACCTGCTAGAAATGCACTATTTTTTTCTAATTCTAATTAAAAACTGGTGCTGATACAATGGCTAACAATAATTTAGAGCAGCACTCAATATGTTCAAATTTGGATTGGCTAATACACTCTGAATCAAGAGTAAATAAAACAGAAAATAAACCATCAAATCAAAAAGATTGGCTCCTAGTGATATTGAAGAAAATTTATGATATTAAAATGGAGCAAAGCTTTTTCAAGTAAGAGTATACTAGGTATATCATAGTTTCCATTAAGCGTCACTTGCTATAATGCATATAGCATTAGGGTCATGTACTCAAACCTCAGATCTGATTTTTTAAAATTGTCACAATGCATCCTTGAAAATTAATATTTATTATTACCATTATTATTATTTATAGTTGGCCTTTCTCACTGAGATTCAAGGAAGATTACACAGTGCAAGTGAAAATATGATATAATTAACAGCTAGACATTCACTGAGCAAAGTACAATAATGAGCAACTGTTAGGACATTCAGTGAAAGAGATTCAAGAGGGTATAGGTAAAGGTAAAGTAGCAGAAAATTTGCGGGGGGGGAGTATAAAGTTGAGCACAGAGATAAAATCTTTCTGCACAGCATAACTAATTTACATGGCATGTTTAGCACTGTGGAAACTCACCACATCACATGTCTACATCAGTAGAACAGTACACAATGGAGTAGCATATAGTCCTTATTCCTACCAATGTATCTCTCTGAGCTACTTCTTACAACACTCCCTATAATCTGGGTAGAAAGCCCTCCTGAATAATTCAGTTTTGCAGAGTACATTACAGTAGTCTAGTCTCAATGTTACTCTGGCATAAATCCAGGTGGTCAGATTGTCTGTGTCAAGGCAGGAGGGCCATCTTCCAGGCTAGTCTCTGAAGTGAGAAGTCCTTTTTTGTGGCTGCATTTACTTGCTTCTCTAGCAGCAGTGTCTGGTTTAATATAATCCCATGGCTCTTAACTACATCAGCCAGGGTCAACTGAACCCCATCAAAGGTTGGAAGCACAATGTCTTTCAAGATCTCTGCTTTTCCAGCCAGCATCACTTCCGCCTTGTCTGGGTTCAATTTCAATTTGTTTGCTTCCAACCAGTTGAAAAGAGCTATCAAGCAGCAACTTAGTACTTCTACTGCATCACCAGTAACAAGATATAGAGCTGGTTACTGTAATAGTTAAAGAATGTCATTTCGCTATCATTCAACAGGCAGATGTAATTTTGCTTATCAGATCTGGCATGCAGCCTCATGCTAAGCCATATTAACTTACAGATTCAAGTCAATCACTAACATTTGCCATTGAAGAATCACATGCTTATGATGAAGTAACAAAGTAGCAACTGACAACAGTGTTATCAGCCTAGCAGTTCAGACACGGTATGATGAGTGATTTAAGTTCATGCTGTTTATTCTAAGGTATTTATACAACTTGCTTTCATGCCACTTAAAGTAGGAAAAGAATGTATTTATTTACTTTGCCACCTCTTTTTATACCCCCCCTTTTCTCCCCAATGGGGACCCCAAGCAGCTTCCATCATTCTCCTCTCCCTTCTTTATGGAAGGTTATCATAGTCGCACTGCTTAGCTCCGTGAGATGACCTTAACTATGACATAAAGCCTCCTGAAATCACTTAACTTTAACACAAAAGACTGATCAACATACTTACAGTCAAATTTAAATTTAGGTAGCATTTGCAATATTTCAATAACTATGTTAGAAATTAACCCTCTTCTGGAACAGAATAGTAAGACACCACAAGTTTCCCAACATACTTCCTGTATGTAAACAGCATACTATTATTTTAGGACACAATACTGTCATTTCCTGATAGACTCATTTATTGTTCAAAGAAAAGATCCTTATAAATGTGCTCTTTACATGAAAGTGATTGACATCTAGGTAGGACACAAAAGCCACTTCCTCTGCAAACAGAAGCCCCTAAGCTTTCGATTTGTTGCTTTGGCTACTTAGTAGGCAGCTTCATGATGGGAGGGGGCACAAAGGAGCAATGAGTAGGATGTGGGGGAGTGGAAGTTAGAGATGAAACTGTGCAATGCTTATTCTGTTCATCAGTAGTCTGACAGAGCAATGCTATGCAGAATTACTACAGGCTAAGCCTACTGGTTCAATAGGTTTAGACAGGAATCACTCTGCATAGGACTACAGAGGTCTGAGCAGACACAGTAAGAAAGATGATCTGATGAAAAAGATGGAGATTATGGTATATAGGTTGCAGAGTAGAGAGAGTAGAATTAAATACATAAAAGGGAAAATGTCATATTTTATTTTCTATTGACACAAAGGAAAAGCCACCTTCTACTTAGTCCTCTCAATTCTAGCAATTAATTGTCATGTTAAGTAGTGTTCTATGCACACTGCAGTGTCTTTCACCAGGAGGTGAAGATTTGTGTTTTGTCTGCTGTTCCCTCAATGATTCCTCCTTCTGGCCGTATGTTTTAATTGTATGTTTTTGTTTTTGTTTTAATTGGTTTTATGATGTACATTTATAATATTCGGTTTTTGTTAGCTGCCTTGGTGGTCCTGCTTGGGCAGAAAGGTGGGATATACATTTTGCAAATAAAATATATAAATAAATACTAAGTAGAAAACAGATCATTCATCACCCTGAGCTAGAGTGCTTACTTTTAGAGCACTGTATAAGACTATCACTCTGTACAATACGTGTACAACAAGATGCATTCTCAGTGGCCGTTCAGACAACTACAGCCGTCTTCCCCTGGAGATCTGCAAGAATCAGAGTTTGCAGATGTTTTAGAAGGGCTGCAAGAATGTAGAATGTGGACTGTTTCGCAAGTCTGGATGAAAGCCTATGGATGGGAGAGGGCATTGGCATTATGCTTACATTCTAGCACGTTTTTAGGGAAACAGATTGTTACTAATCCTTAGACCCTGGGATGGGTGGGCAATAAATCTTGTAACAACAGGAAAATACAAAAGAAGAGGTAACACAAAGAAACAAGAGCAGGGGGTCAATGGAACAGACACTGAATTCAGCACAGTAGCAACAGCTGTTCATCTTCAAATGCTTTCCTCTTAGTACACAAGAGCCAACAAAGGAAAACTAATCCAAAGTAAAGAACTTATGGCAAATTATTAAAAAATTATAATTACGATTGTAAGACCAAACTAAAAAGAAGCTATCACATCAGCGACTTTCCCTTAGCTTCATCACTGCTAAGATTCTTGCTGACCTTTAGTATGAGATGCATTGTATATGTCATATTCTAGCCATGAGTGACACAGGATGAGTTGCAAGACACTAGGCACAGGATACTATGCACAGGACACTGCACAGACAGATACTGTTCACACTGCAGCCAGAGTGACTTTGGCAATCACATTGCCATGGTAAAACTGATCTGCCAGTAGGACTGGCCTTTTCTCAGTGGTTACGGAGAACCAGCTCTCTAATATGAATTTCTTGACTACATACGCAGAAGATTCTGAGATTCTGGACCCCTAGTGCTTTGCTCATGAAAAGCACAAGTTTTAAATGTGCAGTTGCTGCTCATGTAACTGATAAGCAGAGAAGCAGGCTCTACTGGTTCTAATTCCACTACTGCCATGAGCTCATTAAGTAGCCGTGGGTAAGCCCCTCCTCTCAGCCCCAGCTCCCCAGCTGTATTGTGGGGATAATAACACTAACTTGTTCACTGCTCTGGGTGAGACACTAATCTGTCTAGAAGAGCGGTATATAAGCTCAGTTATTATTATTATATAAGTATTTGAACAAAAGGGGGGAGTGAAGACACATATAGTATTTTCAGAACAGTGAAATGGCTGGAAAAGCACAGCTCTTCCACGGTTCATCTCTGAAGGGAGAATCGTGTACACCATCCTGGGTTCTTTGGAGGATGAGAGAAATAAAGCAAAGAAAGAAAGCACAGGAAAAAAGCAATTTGGGAACCTTCATGTTTTAAGACTTGAAATGGAGAAATTGGGAATAAGGGAGGATGCATCAAACAATCTAGAGTGATATTTTAAAACTGTATTCTTATAGCAGATTGTGCTGCTGGTAAGACCCTTCTATCAAATATAGTAATGTTGGGGATTATGGGATTGATCCAGTTAACTTTCTTCTCTTTACTACAATCTATGTTCCATAGGGTTTTGTTCTTAGAAGTCCCAGCATAGACTTTTTGGGTAGTCAAAACGGACCTCTCTTTCCTTTTTCATTGACAGAAAAAAAAACTGATCCCACCCTATCGCACTGCTACTGCATTTGATGAATTACTGAACACATCTCATACTTAGATTGGATGGTGAAAAAATACTTTCCAGTGTTGCAGAATACAGGACATTCTTTTGGGTATTTGGCCCAGAAGTGCAACATGGGAGTCACATACAGCACAATCAACAACAGAGTTGTACCCTTCTACTTTAATGGACTTAGAAGTAAGTAGTTGCTTAGGATGCCACTATGACAGGGCAATCCTAAGAAAAGCTACACCCAAAGTCTATTGAAGTCAATTAGTTTAGAAGCATCTAACTCTGTTCAGTACTGCGCTTTAAGAAATCCCATCTCATAATTCAGCACAGAGGGAGGGGGATTGTGTCAAAATTTTTAAGGATTCTAATTCAGCAATTTCATGCTGGAATCTCTCTGAGTTCTTTAACTGAGAGATGGTTACTTAATATTATGGCTTCAAAGCAGGGCCGGATCAAGGGGGGGCAGGGAGGGTAGCCTGCCCCCGGTGCTGCCAAAGAGGGGGCACCAGGCGCGGCTGTCAGCCGCCAGGGAGGCTGAGCACAGGGTTGGGAGACCCTCGCCAGCCCCGCTGATGAGGCAGCTGGCTTGTCGCGCGCGCAGGACCTCCCAGCCCTGCGCTCAGCCACCCACGCGGCAAGCCAGCTGCCCCAGCGCGTGCCCTCGCTGCTGCCAGCTCCGCGGCTCACCGTGCGCTGGGGCGGACGGCTTGCCGCATGGGCGGCACAGGGCAGTGGGACATGCGAACCGCGCGGAGGGCCTCCTAGCCCTGTGCTCAGCCAGCTGTGCAGCAAGCCGGCCACCCCAGCACCTGGTGAGCCGTGGAACTGGCGGCAGCAAGGGCGCGCGCTGAGGCAGCTGGCTTGCCGGGTGGGTGGCTGAGCGCAGGGCTGGGAGGTCCTGCGCACGTGGCAAGCCAGCCAGCCGCCCCAGCACACGCCCGCACTGCCGTCAGTTCCACGGCTCACCGGGCGCTGGAGCGGTCAGCTTGCCATGCAGGTGGGCATGCCTCCTGCCCCTGCGTGATGACATCATGAAAGTGACGTCATCATGCAGTGCCCAGGCAAGGTTTGCCCCGCGCGCCTAGATCCAGTGCTGCTTCAAAGACTGAAATATTCTACCACTGGTTTCTGAATATTTTGATTTTTAGTGTCAGGTGTGTGCCCATTTATTCTTTTGTGTAGGGACTGAGCTCATATGTGTAGTTTCGAATGATGCATGGTTTCAAACTTCAACTTTTATTCATTTTTATCCTGCTTTCCCATAAAGGAATACCTCAATTATGTGATGGTACCTTAGGGTGTAGATCTCCCTCTAATACTGGATATATTTATAACAATTGTTTTAATACAAACTAATGGCATTATATATTTCATTACATTATATCATGTTCTTAAAATTGCAAAGCTTAAATTTGACAAGAAAATAACTGCAAATGCTTAATCCCTCTCCACCAAATATTTCATTTTCATAATTAACACAAACTGTACTTCTCTACTCCTGCCATTGGATGGGGGAACAGAAACAGTGTTTACCACTGGAAAATAAAATATTTTTTAAACTGTGATATCTACTTGCAATATTGAAAAGCAACCTAACTCAATGATTCCAACTCACTTAAATTAAGTGCACTGAAACAGCAAATTCGCTTTCTAAATAAAACAGCTAGCTAAACTCAAATTGCTTTTCAGGGAGCAACAACCAACGTTAATAAGAGGTACATGTCAGTTATCTAGCCTTATCTTATTTCAGGGATTTTTACTGTTGTTGTTGTTAAACAGATCTCTTTAACATGGTTAAACAGTGCAGCTAACAAGCTTATACAAATGAGGCTTTTTAAAAAAAAACACAAGAACTTTGAATCAACCTTTGATCTCAAAGATTAGGATATCTTCCTATAACAACAACAACATTCGATTTATATACCACCCTTCAGGACAACTTAATGCCCACTCAGAGCAGTTTACAAAGTATGTCATTATTATCCCCACAACAAAACACCCTGTGAGGTGGGTGGGGCTGAGAGAGCTCCAGAGAGCCGTGACTAGCCCAACGTCATCCAGCTGGCTTCAAGTGGAGGAGTGGGGAATCAAACCCGGCTCTCCAGATTAGAGTCCCGCACTCTTAACCACTACACCAAACTGGCTCTCAATTCTTGCCCCAACAGTACAAATGATTCACATACGCAAGTGAGTTCCATGTTTTCACTCAGTCGTTCATTCAGATGCACATTTGTATCTGCAATTATGATTGGTTAAGTTTTTGATCTGGATGAGGACATGTAGTCCTGTCCAACACTTACGGTTTTGCATTACAGGTTCCAGATTCAGTCTTGCAGCAAAGAAGCTATGACAGGAAAAAAGGAACTAAATACAAAATTAACAGTGCCATTCTAAGCATATGAGCAAGGTTCAAGTCCGGCAGCACCTTAAAGACCAATAAAGAGTTTCTAGGGTATAAGCTTTGAAGAGTCAAGTGCCCTTCGTTAGATATCCTGATGAAGGTAACTGACAAAGGGAGCTTGACTCTCAAAAGGTAATACCCGGGAAATTCTTTGTTGGTGGTTAAGCTGCTACTGGACTTGAACCTTACTAATCTACTGCAGACCGACACCAGTTACCCACCCAAAACTATTCTATGCAGAGTGACACCTTTCTAAATCAATTGCTTTAGATGTGTGTGTCACCACCCCCAGGTCCCCAGGGTGGGTTTTCAAGAACAACCACACTTCAGGGGGGCAAGAAGCCCTTTCATCCCAAGGTAAATCACTGCCACTAATTTTCTCTGCCTAAATAAAGCCTCCAGCTGTACTAGGTGATAATTAGATAGACCACTTGCCTACTGAGTTCCACTAAGTGTCTTACCACATGAGATAAAATACACTTGAATTACACAGGTAATTTGAGTGTATTAGAGTGTAATTCAAGTGTAATTCAAGTGTATTTTGTCTCGTGTGGTTTGACCCTAAAACAGGACTGGTAGCTGAGCCAATTGGCCAAGGTGCTAGATTAAGTTTGAAGCACCAAATGCAACAACATCACACAATGGTAAAGAGTTTTGTTATTTATTTATTAAGAATATTGCATAAAAGGTTACATATATAAAAGGTGTGCAAGGGCAGGATAAGTAAAACAAGAACAACTACTTAAATTTTAAAAAATACTTAGCAGGATCTTCTGCCTACTGAACCAGATGTTACCATGCTAGAGTTTATCAGTCCCCTAGGGCCAATGCAGGGCTGCAAGGGACTGGGGGGGGTAGTGGGGTACTCATCTCTAATGTGTGGTCAGAGCACATGCATGCACCCTGCTTGCCTATTGCACTGGAAAATGACTTCTCCCCCCCCCCATGTATGTACTCCCATACTCCCCCATTGTGCCAAAAATGATATAATTTTCCAGTGTGCTGGGCGAGCACAGGAGCATGTGCGTGCTTCTCCCCCTCCCCATGCCTTTCCCTCTGCTGGTAAGCTCCAAGCAGGGGGCTGGTAAGCCTATACCTTGCAAAAGGCAAGCCACAAAGTACCAAACTGAATAGAATACCAGGTGCCAGTTCTCCATCTGAAGGTATGTCCAAGAACAAGATGGCCAGGACAGCAACTTCATCCAACTGCTTGTCCAAGAGCAAATAACCATACCTGACTCACCATTTTTATCTCACATCTACCAGCAACTTTGGTGGATTCTAGCAACCAATCAGGACCTTGCTAAGACACATGAGTGTAACTCTCTGCAGCTGAGCTGTGCACATTCATCAGAGCAATTATCCCCAACTAATGAGCTAGAATGCAGGGGAGGAACCTCTCTCTCAGCCTTGGCACTTCTATGATCTCTCTTGCACCTATGTGCTGCAAAACATGTCCACATTTATCTCTCTGAAAAATACTTTACACTGAGTTTCTTCATTTCTCTGAGTCTGAACCCTCTTTTTGGCCTAACAGGTAGGCTTATCTGAGCATAAGTTTGGCCAAGAAACAGCTTCAGCTCTTGACAGGTTTTAACTCTGCTTAGGATGGCACTGCCAGTGGACTCTACATATTAGTAAAAATAACTCCTGTCTACTTAGCTTTAAACTATATTACTACTTGAGTGAATCAGACTGCACTGTCTTTTAAAACTGGAACTTCTGATCAGTCACTTACTGTAACTCCCAGGGGATACTTTCTGATTATAGAGCAGTGGGAAAAAAGTCATGCAGAAGTTGAGATCATTTTAAAACAAGACCATAAATGGGCATTAAACCTATCTTATTTCTAAATCAAGTAAGCAGTCTGGATCCATAAACAAACATTCCATGTTGTTAACTAACCTCACCCCCCATAGAAGTACCTAATTCCCCCCCTACTTTTGACCAAAATGGTCATATAATAATAGCTCTAAACACTAGCTAATAATGGTATCAAGCAATTACATTCAAGGGAAAAAAATGAAGCTAGAAAGTTCATAATGTACCATGTTAATGATACGTCAGCCTTGAACAGTACTAATGAAACCCTAACCTTTGGAATAAGCAAATCTGCAGCCAGTCCTTAATACACCAATCCAAGCAAGCCGCGCATAAATCAAATTTATATCATGCTGAAGTAAGCAAGATTTAGTCCACACTGAAATCAGTGTGGAAGACCTTTCCTTGCCTACAGACAGCCCCCCAATCTTAAACGACTTCTCACGTACAATCATGAATCGGCCAGCAGAGTCACCAGCACAGGTACCAGGCCCTGCAACAGACCCAGATGCCAGCTCTGCCCCTATATCTACCCAGGGAATACAATTACAGGACCCAATGGCATCAACTACACTGTCTCTGGCTCTTACAGCTGCTCATCCTCCAATCTGATATATGCCCTCATGTGCCAACAATGTCCTTCTGCTCTGTACATTGGACAAACCAGCCAACCTCTACGCAAAAGAATAAATGGACACAAATCTGACATTAGAAATGGAAACGTCCAAAAACCAGTGGGAGAACACTTCAATCTACCAGGACATTCCACCAAAGACTTAAAGGTCGCTGTGGTTCAACAGAAACCTTTCAAAAACAAAATCCAAAGGGAGGCTGCTGAATTGGAATTCATATGCAAATTTGACTCTGTCAAGCTGGGACTGAATAGAGACTATGAATGGTTATCACATTATCACAGGTAACAGATTCCCTTTACAGAGGCGTGGTCTGGGGGAGCCCAGTGATGCCTGGTGTGGGCTTTCGAGGATCACAGTTCTCTTTGTCAGATGCAGCTGGCAGGGAGAGCTGTGGTCATCGAAGGCTTATACTACATAGGAATTGGATACTTACAAATGAATACGGCAAACTGACTGCACACCAAAAGGAGATGTTTACATTTCCAAGCAAAGGAATGTTTTGACTGCCTCCACGCTAATTGCATTCTGTCTCCTTGTGATATATGTCACCTTCTCTCTCCCCTCTCATCCCTCCTCTTCTGTATTTGACCAGTTCGGATCATGCATCTGATGAAGAGAACTTGATTCTCGAAAGCTTATGCTACAATAAAATTGGTTAGTCTTAAAGGTGCTACTGGACTCTTTTTGATTTTACTGAAATCAGTGGGATTCAAAAATATAGTTGGAATTTTGTTTTAGGATTCTTTTCCATTTCAACACATTAACTATAAGTCCAACAAAGCTTATTATACAAAATTAGTTTCATACCTATTTCCATTACAGACAAGAGTGCAGTTGCTTTCAGTTGAAACTTGAGTGCCCTTATTCAGTTGAACTGCCAACATCAAAGGGAATTAAACACATTTCTATTCATAGCATGCAATCTCCCAGGTACAGGGAGTGGGAAGTGAGCAGTTAACAGCTCTTTGACCAAAAAAGTGTGAAGAGACTCCGACTCTGAGGGATTTAAATTTTGTCATCACTCCATTGCTAATTCATGTGACTCACAATATGGTGGGCTGCCTCCTTTGCTTCTTGATGTATGAGAGCAGTGGGAGATGCATACTTAAGGAAGCCAGGCATCCAGGGAAATTAATGACATCTATACAGAATCATAATGTTGGGGGACATTATGCAGAAAAAAGGATATCTACTCAATGGAAAAAGGTGTATGTTGTTTTCTATAAGCTAAGATAAAACAGCATTCAAAATATATTAAAGCTTTTCATACACTTTTTAAATGTAAAAAATGTTCTACAACCCCATATATTTGAAAAACACAATGCAGAACTAATGTTCTTTTTTGGAATAGCATTTCAATTAACATTTTATTTTATTATTTTAGCTTTCTTCACCTGTACTACTTTATAGTAAATACTATGACCACATACAATCCTTGTTAGATCAGCTGCAGCATCTGTTTGCATACATGGTTTCCTTATCTAGTTAGGATCACACAAATGGAAGCCCCCCCATCTCTCCAGTCTGCACACGGATAAGAGTATGGAGTTACAAGCTTTCCCCCTACACATTTCAACAGGAATAGATTTCACCCTCAATAACTGCAGTTCAATTGTTAAAATATGACCAGTTAAATACAACAGTAGTTTGAAAGCCTGTGTTTGGGGCTTACTCGCCTCTTATTGGGTGCTGCTCCATAAATGAGGCAAGGACATCACTGGGCAGCTGATAAGACAATAGGGTTGCCAGCCTCCAGGTAGTGGCTGGGGATCTCCTGGAATTACAACTGGTCTCCAGGCCACAGAGGTCAGTTCACCTGGAGAAAATGGCTACTTTGGGGGGTGGACTCTATGGAATTATGCCATGCCAAGGTCCTTTCCCTCCCCAAACCTCACTTTCTCCAGGTTTCTCCAGGTTTCACCCCCCAGATCTCCAGGAATTTCCCAACTTGGAGCTGGCAATCCTATAAGACAGTAGTTGCCTTTGATACAACACCACAACAACTGTGTGACACTGTTGTGTAGCAGCCTGGAGAATGGTTCTTGACTCCTCAAGAGCCAGGAACCTTGTTTAGCTCATTGTGCTTGCTTCAAAGGGGCCTTAGGGGCAGCCAGTGAGGATGATTCAACCACCCATTTCAGACTGCACAAGAAAGAGTCAACAGGAGGGCAATGAGGACAAGAGGGTGCGACAAACCTCTTCCCCTCCCAATTTGAGGCCATAGAGAAAGTTGCCAGGCCAATGGGTGGGTTCCAGACTAGAGATGGGCACGAACCTGAATACAAACCAAAAAACCCACAAACCAGCCCAGTTTGTGGTTCGCAAACCAGTGGTTCGTGGAAGCTCGTTTCCACGAACTTCCACAAACTGGTCTACTGGTTCATTTGGTTCGTATTAAAGGGCAGTTTAAACGGCCATTTCCCCGGGAAATGGCCATTTAAACTTTTCCTGCCACTTGCAAGCGGCAGGGCCCTTTAAACAGCCAAATCCCAGAAATTCCCCCGCCGCCTGCCAGCTGATAGTTTAAAGGGACCCGCCAGTTGTAAGCGGCAGGAAAGGGCCCTTTAAACTATTAAATGCCCCTTTCTCTGCTGCTAAGCAGCCGGAAAGGGGCATTTAAACCCCATGAACCATGAACTGGTTCGGGAACTTGCCATGTTTAGTCTAGACCCAAAGAGGCAGGGCTTCCATCAAGCCACTCTATAGCAACCTGAAAACGTGACTTTAAAACTGTTTAGCTTGCTACACTGTATGATAATAAAATTTCAGCATTACAAGCATATGTAAATATTCATATGCAGTGCAGACTGACATAGCTGCTCAATTCTACTAAATGTAGTTGCACAAAAAATGTCGCACAGACAGCTATAGCTGTATTTTGAAGTCCAAATAAAAATTCTGTTAATGATTTTCTAATAAAATTCGTTACTTCCAGAATAAAAAATTATGCAGCTATTTGCTGAAAAACTATGCTAGTATTTATGAAGTATGCTTAATATCTCAAAGAATAATTTAGGAAGAAAAATCACTCAGACGACAGAATACCATAGGGAATTATCTAAGAAACTATCTTGTTGAGCTAAGCAAACAATTACTCCAAGATCGAAACGTATGGTTTTCAAGACTAGTTTTCAACAGCTATGGTACAATTCTAAGTGGACTTCTGTAGAGAATGTTCATTCTGTCCCCAGATAAATAACTTTCACTTGTAAGATGTAGCACTGCTAGTTTTACTGCCCTGGTGCTTTATAATGAATTGAGTCCATCTAGAACAATATTGTTTACTCTATCAGCAGATCATCAGATTCTTAAGAAAAGTCTTTCCAAACACCGGTTAATGGAGATCATTTAGCTAGATATGCCAGGGGTTGGATTTCCAGGGCAATTGTGAAAAATTCCCCTCAGAAAAGCATGGATTTTTCCAGAACCCTTCCCCCCCCCCCCCCGCTTAGGCCTTCACATTTCTAGTGTAATGTACGTGATTTTTTTAAAAAACAAAATGGGGACTAGTATACTTAGCATTTATTTCCCTACTCAAGCTATCCAAAATAGAGGACCTGGATTACTGCACCCCTAAAATGCATAAGCCAGGTGTCACAGATAGAAATTCTATAGTTTCAGATGGATAGCCGCGTTGGGCTATATAACCCCCTTATTAACTTTATTAAGCTCCCTCCATCACAACCAACTAAATTTGACAAGACAATTTCACCCTGAATATTTAGGACACCAAAACATGATTTCATTCAGGGAGTCCACTGTGAATGCCAACCCTGAGTGATTTTTTTGCATTAGTCCTCCAACCTGAAAGACTTTAAAAAACAAAAAGAAAACCTGTGTTGCATAAAACAGATGTGCATATTGTATGTTCTACAGAAAAGAATTCTCTAAATATAGATTTATCTTAATGGAAGGATGTTACTGTTAAGAAGGGGAGAGGGTTGCAATGGGGCATTCTGCAACCAACACCAGTTCCTTTCAGGCTGACATTTTCAAAAGGCTTTCTAAACATTGCCACCTTGTGGATATACTGCTAAATCATACTTTTGTTCCCTCATCTTCCTGTCCAGTTATGTTTGACTACAAATTTCCTAAGAGGAGAAAAAGAAAATTTAAAGCCAACAGATAAATGGCTCGTTAGTCTGAATCTATAGTTTCTATGTATCAGTGTAAATTCTTTCCAAACACCGGTTAATGGAGATCATTTAGCTAGATATGCCAGGGGTTGGATTTCCAGGGCAATTGTGCAAATATTGGCAGGGCTCTCTTTTCTTCAGCTTGTTCCAGGTAAAAGAAACAGACACATGAAATAAAGTAGGTAATAATGTTCAAAGAGGGAGGAGAAAATAGATTAGGAGACACACAGAAATGAGAGAGACCTCCGTGTACTGTAATATATTTGTCTCCCTTTTTATATCACAGTTTCACAATTCCTGCAACTTTTTCATCTCATATCTCATGAAAAAAGGCTAATGAGGAAGAGATCATGTGTAACAACCATTACAGATGATAACTTTGTCATTAGAATAGATATGTCCCTGCTTGGAATCTATTGTTTGTGATGGTAAAAGGCATACAGTCTGTGAAGATTCTTCATTGTGATGACAACTGACTATGATACGTTCATACATTTAACTATAGGTCAGGCAAGTAACACTGTGTGAGCTCACCACCTATATTTTCTTAGGTATAACGGACTTGCAAATGAGTACATATCTAGCTATTAAGGGCTGATCAAATATTGCTTTAGATTTAGTGTTTAGTCATTTGATTCTCTGTGTTGAAGAGGACAAATTACTTTCCTATATAGTCTTACGTATATTATCAAGCTATATTAGTAATGGAAAAGGAACATAAAACTTACTTTGTGCATTCACAGACTTTCCACAATAGCTGAAATGGACTATTAGCAATTAGAAACTAGAAAAAAGAAGAGAGAAAAATTTAGGTCAACACATAAGCCATGAAAACAACAACATACCAAGTAATACATTGTTTTTGTCTTTCCATAGGGACACAGCCATAAAGCTGTCACATTAGGTTTAAAGGAGTAAAAGAACACGAACCTTTTATTAAAGTACTGTAACTCAGGAACACGCACGTCATCAAACTGATACATATGCCTGTCTGCAAGATATTCATTTCCTATACTATGGAGAATCTATTTAATCTCTAAAAAGAGATCATATTCACAATGCTGTTTGAATTCCGAAGTATCATTCAGATTTCAAGCACTGTTTTTCATTGCCTCTCCACCACAAATAAGCAGGCCCCTGGGAAAGGGACATGGTGCAATACTTACACTATGTAGTTTACATAGATAATGAAAATACACCTAGGACATATGAGGGTATCTGTCCAATTGTTACATCATGTGATTTAAAAAATCCTGTTTGTCTCCCAACACAAAAAAACCTTTCCTGAGATGTTTCAACCAATATCAGTATATTTTTATTCTTCTTTCCAAAATGAATACTAATTAGTTTCACAAGAATGAAAAAAATAGGAAATACGAAATCAATGAGATTCACTTAAATCCGCTTAGGATTCCTGAGCCCATGGGGGGGGGGGGGAGGTTACAAATATAAATCAAACAGAAAAGTCAAAGGTTGGTTCAACTACTTAACGTAGGTAATGCATTTGTGGGGGGGTCATGGTAGCAAGCCTTAGGCCCCACCCACAAGATACATCCATCCCTTTAGACTGGACAGGAAGAGTTGGCAATAGGGTTGCCAGCACCGCCTCAGTAAATACTAGGAAAAATGGTGCCTAGGAAGGGTGGGGCTTTGGGAAGATGTGAGTTTCACGTGACACACTAGGAATTTCAACTAATCTTTATGATAAAGACCATAGAAACCCAGGAAAATTCTTACAAGGCACTATGGAGGCCATTTTCCAGGTATTTTTCTCCCACTGTTTATAATTTCTCCTGCCAAAGGAAGGAGTTTATTTACCATTGGTGGACAAATGGCAAGCCTAGTTGGCAACCAACTAACCCAGCTGCTGGTAACACATTTAGTGTATATGTTAGATCAATAGACAGCTTTAAAACTGAGTTCCCTGGATGCATCCAGAATGAAAGGACTCTTATCTCCAACCCACCCTGGGACCCAACTGAGACTCAAACTCCTTAGCAAGAGAACTTTACCTCCAGCCCTGCCCACATACTGGGACCCTTTATTTAAAGAGCTGGCAATCCCATTGATATGTCATACATAGCATGAGGCTGGAAACTGGTGGGAGACTGATCTGTTAGGGAAGCCCTCAAAGACAATGTAATCACATTTCTGGTGCCACAATGACTTCACTTATGGTGCAACCTGAACTGATGTCACTGCATCTCTGGAAATGTTCTAGCATTTGGACAAAATTCTGTGGTTTAACCATAGAATTTGACTGAATGCTGGAGCATCATCAGCACTGCAGTGACATCATTCCAGTCACACCAGAAATGACATTATCACAATGGGATGTTGGTGATTGTCCTGCCCGTCCCCCCCCCATTTTTCTCTCACCACACATTTTTCTACTACCACCCAGCTGAACAGTGACAGGAAGTGCCACATAGAGAAGGAACCTGGCAACCCTACATAAAAGCAAGGCCTATACACACAGAAACATCCTACTACCTAAAAGCCAAGCTGTACTGGCGACGACTCACTTTTTATCCTGGCGCAGGATAAAAAGGTGGGTGCGCCTGCACCAGGATAAAAGGTGAGTTGTTGGCGCAGTGTGGTGCACCGTTGTGGGGCTTTGGGAGGGCTGCACTGGGCCTCTCTGCCCTCTGTGGGGCCATGGAGGCAGCGGGAAGGCTGCATGGGGGGGGCAGGGCCGCACAATGGCAGCAAGGCCCAGCATGGCAGCAGCCCTGCAGCAAGCCCCAAGCAGGCCAGGGTAGCATGATGGGCCCTGGAGTGCTCCTGTGCTCTGCAGCGGGCCAATTATGGTCCATTTGAGGCCAAATTGGGCCTGTTTGGGGCCAAAATCGGCCCACTGCAGAGCACAGGAGCTGTTTTCTAGAGCCCTTTTTTAAGGGGCGAGGAGGCAGTGGGAAGGCCTGGCGGCTCGGCCCACAACAGTGGCCCATTGGGGACAGGGCGATGGAGCAGGGTCACATGGCCCTCCCAAGTCCCCACTGCTAGAGCCTGTTGTATTGTTTCACATAATGGCTCTGGTGCTAGTAGAAGCATAAAGCTGGAAGGGATCCCTAGTGTCATCTAGTCAAACCCCATGAACAATGTAGGAAATTCACAGCAACCTCTTCTACTCTGACCACTGCTTTATGCCCAGTGGAAGGCAAAAAACCTCCAGGATCCCTGACCAATGTGGCCTGGAAGAAAATCCTTTCTGTCTGAAGTGGTCATTGGCATTAACCTGGCCATACAAGAAAGGGCCATGAAAGCCTAGCACCAGCTCATCTCTTCCTACTCTCCCTGTTACAATCTGCCCAGATTCATACTGAGGGTCAAAATACACAAGACGCACGGGTGAGTGTCGTATCCTGCAAGGATCCCTGGGAATTGTAGTTAAAAAAACCCCAGCCGCTCATGTGAATCTCAGTGAGGGACTTTCTGTCTCACATACACACTCTCTCTCTTTCAAAAATCCTCTGGAGAGCTCAGGATGGGGTTGGGGGGTTGGGAACAACATAACAAGAGGCAGGAAAAAAGCCAAAGTGTTTTGCAAGCAAGACAGAAACCCAGTTCCTCCCATTCTTCTTCTCCTGGCAGGGTCCTGTTACATCTCTCCTGTCCGCCCCTTGTCTTTGAGCTCCTGAAGGAAAACCAACAGATTGGATTTTTGAAAGAGAGAATCTCTCCAGTTGAGCAGCTGTTCTTTGCAAGAAAATCCACTTCGCTCGGTTTTCCTCCAGTTACTTGAGGGTGGTTGTGTTAATACTACTATTCCCAGGAAAGCTTGCGGGACCAATCAAGTGCTCTTTACAAGTAATTTGTCTTGTGTGTTTCCACTCAGAGACATAGAATCAGCATTGCTGTCAGATGAGCATCTAGCCTACTCTTAAAAACCTCCAAAGGAGAGCCCACCACCTACGGAGGAAGCCTATTCCCCTGAAGAACTGCTCGGTCAGAAGTGCTTCCTAAAGTTTAGTCAAAAACTATTTTGATTGCATTTTAATGCTTTGGTTCTGGTCCAACTCTCTGGGGCAACAGAAAACAACCCCGTTCCATCCTCTGTGTGACAGCTCTTAAAATACTTGAAAAGGGCTATCATATCACTTCTCAGTTGCTTCCTCTCCAAGCTAACCATACCCAGATTCTTCAACCTTTCCTCATAGGACTTGGTCTCTAGACCCCTCACCATCTTTGATGCCCTACTTTGGACATATTCCATCTTATCAACATCCTTCTTAAACTATGATGCTCCAAACACAGTACTTCAGGTAAGGTCGAATCAGAGCAAAGTGATACCATACTTCACGTTATCTGGACACTATACATCTGTTCATGCAGCCCAAAATTACATTTGCCTTTTAGCTACTGCATTACACTGCTAACTCATATTCAGTGTATGGTCTACTAAGACCCCTAGATCCTTTTCATATGTACTTCTGCCAAGACAAGTCTCCCATAGCTTGCCTGTCCCCAGTGAGAGCAGGGGATTCCCCGCCTCCAGCCGCCGCTTCTGCCACCTCTCATCTGCTCAGTGGGGTGAAAGAAAGGTGTGGGAAAGTGTTAGGGGGATTAACTATGCTCCCACGTACTCCAGAGTGCCCCTGTGTCACGTCAGGAATGACGTCATTCCAAGCAAGACACAGAAGTAAGGGTTTGGAGCCAATTTTCATTTTATTGGCCCCCGGCGCAACCCACTACTTCTAAGTCACACCAGGAATGACATCATTCCTGGTGTAATGTGGGGCACTCTGCAGCACATGCAAGGATTCCCTCCCGCACGACTCCCCTGCATGCCCCATCCACTGGTTTGGCCCCCCAAGTGACCAGGCAACCCTAAGTCTCCCCCATCCTATAATTATACATTTGATTTTTCTTATCTAAATGCAGAACTTCATATTTATCTCTGTTGAAATTCATTTTGTTAGTTTTAATCCAGTTTTCTACCCTGTGAAGATCATCCTGAATCTTGATTCTATCTTTTACTGTAGTCGCTATTCCTCCCAATTTAGTATCATCTGCTTATTTAATTACTATCCCTTCTACTTCGTCATCAACGTTATTTATAAAGATGTTGACAAACAAAAGAACCCAGGACAGATTCCCTGAAGCACTCCACTTGTCACTCCTCTCCAAGAGGATGAGGAACCATTTACAAGCACTCTTTGGGTATGATCTGTCAGCCATTACAAATCTACCTAAAAGTAGTAAGATTCAAATCATATTTTACCAACTTGTCAACAAGAATATCATATGGAACCTTATCAAAAGCTTTATGGAAATCAAGTTAAACTATGTCCACAGCATTCCCCTGATCCAACAAAGTAGTAACTCTCTCAAAAAGGAGATAAGTTTAGTCTGATATATTAGTTCTTGAGGAACCCATGCTCACTCTTAGTACTCAAAGCCATCTTTTCTAAATGATCAAGGACTGTTTGATTACTTGTTCTAAATATTTTCCAGATATGGATGTCAAGCTCCTAGCAAGAGGTACACCTCAATAACATTTCAGGTTTGTTATCAGGTATTGTGTACAAGTATATACAATGATAGAATCTCTACTTCCATTCTAAGCCTTTGTTAACACCTGATTATTCAGCATTCTCAAAATTAGCTTAATAAAAAAATCATACCATCCATTTATCACTACATAGACAAGTTACATGAGTCCAAGAAAGTATCTTACTCAAAGATAAGTAGGTCACAAGAAAAGAGCCCCTTCAAAGAAGAAGCTCCCAATGGATTCAACTTCTCATATTTATAGGGTTTCAAAATCATATCCTAACTGTCCCTCTTCATAAATCCAGAGGAGTTAGCCGTGTTAGTCTGTAGTAGCAAAATCAAAAAGGCTCACTCTTCGCTAATTCATTATTTTATAACTTCAAACACCATACAAGGTTATCTATATTTGAAGCATCTTCACAAATTATACAGAAATTGTTAGTTCTTGCTACATTATATATTTACAAATTTTATGTAAAATTAGTGATTACAAGTTTTCCATACGCATTAATATCTTTTGGCCCTCAACCAGTACACCCATCCTTGACTCGTATCTTTACTTCTGTGAAGTTAGACATTCTTGCCATTCTCAAATGTTCTCTGCACCTCGGCTTTAGCACATGGTATCTATTGATATGGGTTAGATGGCTCTTCTAATTTACACAAGTCCATACAACTGTGTTACTCCTCTGTTTTGTGCCCTTCTCCGAGGTTATTCTATTGTAGGCCACCAGGTCTCGAGGGACCTGGCACTCACCTTTGTGTTGTTCCTTGTGCATACTTTATGAACACACTCCCAAGCCTGTTCATGTCACTTTGCAGCAGGCCCATTTGGGCCCCAAATGGACCCAATTTGGTCCATTTGGGGCCCAAATCAGCCCACTGCAAAGCACGGGAGTGCTGTCAGGGCAGGATGATGGTATCCTGTTCCCCAGCCTTTCCCCTCCACCAGCCAGGTGAGTGGTGGCAGGAGGTGGAGAGTGGGATCAGGGGATCCCCTGCCCCCACCAGGGGACCTGGTATCCCTACCTTCTTAGCATGTCTAGCTGAGGAGTCAGGGTAGCTTTGTTTCCGCAGACATTTTGTATGATCTTCTTGGTCAAATTCTGCAGAACTTCCTCTATATTTCTAGCATTATATATCTCTATTTTGAGATGTCTCCCATTATTATTTGTCCCAACCTATAAGCCAGTTCTAGGGCTGCCAGACCCCCATTGTGGGCCCCTGCGGAGCGCAGAAACGCTCCCATGCTCCACAGGGGTCTTAAACGGGCCCGATCCGTGCCAAAATGGGCGCGGATTGGGCCCATTTTGGCATGGATTGGGCCCGTTGTGGGCCCCTGCGGAGCGCAGGAGTGTTCCCATACACGCCCAAACGGTCTGCGTGGTGACATCACTAAGTGACGTCATCGCGCTTGCAGGAGCGCGCGTGCGCTCCGTGCGCACGCACCCCCCCCTCAGGTAAGAGCTAGGCCCCAATCTCCCACTGGGAGATCGAGGGGGCCTGGCAACCCTAGCCAGTTCATACATGGTAGGGTTGCCAGGCCCCCTCAACCTCCCAGTGGGGGACAGGGACCTGGCACTTAACTTTGGGGAGAGTTGGGGTGAACACGCACAGAGTGTGCATGTGCCCCCACAGGCGTGATGATGTCACTTCAGGAGTGATATCATCTCGTGGCACCTGAGCAGGCCTGTTTTCGGGTGCTGTGGAGTGCTCTTGCGCTCCGCAGCGCTGGAAACAGGCTGTTCTGCCATGGATCGGGCCCGTTTTTGAGGCGCTGTGGCATGCAGGAGCGTTCCTGCACTCCATAGCACCTCAAAATGGGCCCGAAACGTGGCAGAATGGGCCCATTTTGGGCACTGTGGGGCGCAGGAGAGTTACTGCACTCCGCAGCAGCTCAAAAATGGGCCCAATCCACACCAAAATGGGCCTGTTTGGGGTGTTACGGAGTGCAGGAGCATTCTTGCGCTCTGCAGCACCTCAAAACGGGCCCGATCTATGCGCTCTACAGCACTCCTGCACTCTACAGCTGCTGAAAACAGGCCCGGTTTGCCGTGGATCAGGCCCGTTTTGAGCGCTGCACTCCACAGCGGCCCCGATCCAGGCAAAAATGGGTCCGAACCCTGTGGCTGCAGCGCACAGGAGCACACCAGGCCACGGGGGAGTGCACAAGGAAGGTGTGCGTGCCCTCACTGCTCAGGTAAGTGGGGGAGGGGTGTGGGCAGCGGGGCAGGGGATCCCACCGGTCTGGGATCCCTAATACATGGGTAGTATAATCCTCTGGCTGTTTTCTTAGACGTCACAGAGCTGGGGGGTGACAGCTTACTTCTAAGTAAGCACACATAGGAATGCAGACAGTTCCACTGTTAGGCAAAAGAACACATGACTGCAGATTGATCTATAGACCAATAAGGTAGTTCATACAAGTCCATTTAGTTCCATTAATGTCCATGTAGGTGTAGCTGAACTCCAGGCACAAGCCCTAGGAGAGTCAAAGGGTCTTATAACAAATAGAAGCCCTAATTGAAAACCGCAATGCAACCAAATAAGCTAATCTTCATGTGAAGAATATTTTATGTAGTAGCAAGAGTCCTAATCACATAAATGGAGCACAATTCAGCAGTGTCACCAGTGGCTATCAAACAGAAAGAAATATTGACAGTGTACATAAATAGCTGCTCTTGAAAGGCATACATCTGTAAAATGTGTCCTAGCAATGCTTACTAGGCAGCAATTTGCAGCATATAGACACTAGTAGACAAGTCATTTCTGTCTATGAAAATCAGTCTGATGTCTTACCTCTACCTGTTTGTACTCGAAGAATAAAAGTTTGTATAAAATGCCTAGTATAAGTATTTATTTACCACACTGATACCCATTGATACCATTGATGCCCATTGATACTGAGACCCATTGATAGCATACAAGCATAACAACCATATAAACGAAATGCCCATTGCAGTCTAAAAATTACAAGATTTCAAATTTCAGCAACCCCTCCCCAATAAAACCAATGTGTAAAAACCAATAAAAGCAACAATAAAGTTATCACATGAAAAACAGCCCTAAGAGACAATATACACAATAAAAGTGCTGAGAGGAGCATAAAAAGAATGCAGCCCAGAAGGGAGGAGCGAAGACCAGCAAATACAATAAAGTCAAAAAAATTGCATTCAGCCTCCTCCTCCCCCGCCCCAAGACCTTCCAGAAAAAGAACATCCTTACTAGCCTCTTCAAGGCCAACAATGAGGAGGCTGACCTGGCCTCCTAACTGAGGGAGGTCCAAAACTTGGAAATAGAGTTGCCAACCTCCAGGCGGGGCCTGGAGACCTCCCAGAATTACAATTGATCTCCAAACTATAGACATCAGTTCTTCTAGAGGCTGGACTCTATCACAGTATACCCCACTGAGGTCTCTTCCCCTCCTCAAACCCTGCCCTCCTCAGGGTCCACCCGCAAATCTTCAGGAACCCAGAGATGGCAACCCTACCTGGGAGCCATGGCTCAAGTGTCCTCTCCCAGAAGCTTACCAACTTTATTTAAGGCCAGCATCAGTAGAGGTTAGTGCCAACTGATCTTAAGGTATGAGTAGGTTCATACAGGTGAAGATGTCAGATACCCTCGTCCAAGGTTATGAACAACTGAAGCCAGTACAATTCTTATAAAACTGGGGCCATGTAGAATTCCCATCAACATTCCAGTTGCCATATTTTGCACTTGCTGAATTTTCCAAAACCCTTTTTTTCTCATTCATTTTTTATATTGATTGATTGATAAGATACAAGAATTAGAGAACATATAAGAATTTACAGTGTACATACAGAAACAACATGTAACAGATTATGAAAGATTTAACAATTGAAAATATTCATTACAACAATTCAAAGATAGATTTATATACTTTCGATTTAAACCAAACCTTATTATTTTCCAAATACCCAAAAAAAGGAAACCAAACCCTTTTTGAAGACAGTCACACATATTACATGCTATAGAAGTATAACCTAGATGTTACCAAGGCATGTGTAACTGAGAGCTGTCATTTTCAGAAACAACCACAGCTCAGACAAGCCTAAAAAGGCACCTAGCTACTTCAGCTACGATTTTCTCAAGAAAGCAGAGGAAGATCCAAGAGCTAGGCTGCAAACTTAATCTTTAGGGGAAGTGCAACCCCATCCAGGACAGAATGTAAACACTTGGTTTTACCTCCAACTAACAGTACTTCTGTCTTGTCTGTATTCAACAGTTTATTCTCCCACATTCAGCCCTTCACCACTTCCAGACATCGATTTAGTTATCTTTAGCTTGCCTCAGAATTAAGAAGGAAAGGAGAGAGAGAGAATTGGCGCTGTACTCCAAATCTCCCAATGACCTCTCCCAGTGCAATGGGAGACAAGCTGGGATCCTACGGCATCCCACAGGCAAAAATGTAAGGGATGGAATAATAATCTCTCAACACCACTTCTTGGAACCTATCAACTAGGTAGGACTGGAGCCACCTTGAGGCAGAACTTCCCAAGACCCATCCCAGCCAACAGACTCAGAATGATACTATGGTCAATGGCAATGAAGGCACAAGGGAGGCTAAAAACACTAACAGGTATGAACTCCTCCAGTTGGGTGCCCAGCAAAGATCAAAGGCAACTGAGGCAGTTTCCATTTCATAACCAGGCCAGAAGCCAGTCTGAAAGGTGTCTGAATTAGATTTCTGATTTTATTTTATTCCTTGTATTATCATTATCATTTATGCTTGTGGGGATGGTGGGCTAGAAATCAAATAAATAATAATAATGATGATAAATAAAATCCCTTGAGTTTTTTCCTTCATGGAGATTTTGTGCAGAGCGATTGCGCAATGCTCAACTGTAAAATGATAAATATGAGTTTCAGACTATCTTAAAGCCCGGGCTCTCATCATAGAGGCACAAGAGTTGGAAGGGGTGACAGACGCAAAAGCAAATACAGTTTTTGCACTTGATCAGATGCACTCCCCTCTTCAGTCAGACATGCAGTTTCATTAACGTAATGTAACAGGGGAAATGACAGTCCCCAATGAGCAAGCAAATCATAACAGTGGTCCACAGTGCAACAAAGGATAAGAATTACTGACTGAGCAAGCATTCACAAAGGACAAGAAAATAATTGCCCATTCCACATGGTCAGTTTAGGATGATTCAGATTCCATTCTGCTTCTCTCCATCTCCACATTTCTACAAGAGGAAAGGAGGCAGATGCAGAATCAACATTTCCCTGACTTTCCCGACTTTCTTCTGTGCGCACAGAAGGCGACTTTTTTTGGAAGCTGCTGTTGAATTACCACTTACCAGTGATACATTTTATGTATGTGCTGAATTCTTAGTCCCGAACTAGTTCTCTCCCCCCTCCCGTTTTCCTTTCCCTGGGTGCTGATTGGTTGGCCACATGATGGAAAATGCTCCCTCCCTCCCCAGCTCTCTACACACTTCTTCTTTATTATTATCAGCAAATACAGGGAAAGGGTGGGGGATAGCACAGGGTTTCAACATTGGAACATTACAACTAGACATGGGCACAATCGGAATTACGGTCTGAAAATTGCCCCGATTTTGGCGTTTGCGCCATCGGGACCGGGCTGATTGGTTCTGTCCGCGGCTCCCGGTTCAGCGGTCGGGTGGGGCGCTCTATCGGGTCTTGATCGGATCGATCAGTTTATGTTCTGGATTGCAGTCTGCAGACAGTCTGGCGCCAGCCATCTATTCCCGAGGGAATGGAGCCCCGTGGAAACGGAGCCTGGGGAATGCCGGAGCTGTTTGCCCTCCTTCTGTCACCCTGGAAACGTGAATGGAAGCCCAGCTTTCCTTGATCAGCAGGGCTTTCTTCCAACCATGGAGCAGCCAGAAAAGCACGTGCCCGTCTCGTCCATTTGGGAGAAGAGAGGGGAGGGCGGGGGAAGGGGGTGTTCTTCTGTAGCCATGGGCACTTGAACCTCATCCCTGCAAAGCCTGAGAGGCAGCTCTTACGGCCAAACACAGCCCTCCTGCGTAGCAGACCCAGGCTTTATAAATAGCCATGTGTTGCGCAACAAAGTTTCACTTTCCGCTCGCGAGTGGAGTGGGACAGAGGCGAGCTCTCGCTTGCCGCTTTTGGAGAGAGAAAGCGCAAGAGAGAGAGGGGGGGGCTTTAGCTTTGGGCTTCAGCGGATAGAGAATTAGGGAATAGGGAGCTATCTCCTCTGCTTCCAGGGCTGCTGCCTAGCTCTGGGGCCAAGCTCGGTGGGCACCTCGGCTGAGGGCTCAGGTCTGGGGGGGAGTGTTGCAGCTGGGGTTGGGCTCTATTCCTATTCTCTCTCTCTGCTTCCAGGGCTGCCGTCTAGCTCTGGGGCCAAGCTCAGTGGGCACCTCCTTGGCTGAGGGCTCACACAGTATTACACACTCTAGTGCCTGGTCACTCTAGTCTGGGGAAGCGTTGGTGGTGGGGCGCCCTCCCGCGTCGGCCTTCCCGATTCCCGATTCTGTATCGGAGACGGGACTTGATTGGCGAGGTTCGGGTACCTTGGTTCGGCGCCACCGCGGAATCACGATCAGCTAAATCAGGATTATTTTTTGGATCGTGCCCATGTCTAATTACAACGCATGCGCTGAATTTTTTTTAAAAAGTGAAGTTGGCTCCAAGAGACACATCTCAATATGTCTGCAGATGCCAGATCATGTTGGCATCATGCAGTGCAGAATGTGAGGACCTGAAGCCTATTTAGCACCAATTGGTGTGAATATCTAGAAGTGCCAGTTTAAAGTGTGCCTTGTGCAATGGGCCAGTATGTGCAGCAAAGAAAAAATGGTACAATACTATGCAAAATTTCACATGCCAACATTGGTCTCCATGAACCGTCTAGAATTCTTTTTGGAAAACACACTGTCACATGGGGGTTGGGAGATACCCACTGTGCCCAGAGCTCACAGATACTGGGCACCACAAAAAGCCCTATGCAGCAGTACCACTACCTGCTAGTACCAGTACAAACAGTGTTTCTTTGCGAACAATGTAGCATCTGGCCCTGTACTGCATGAGAGTGATTAAATATGCCCAGTATTTAATTACTGGGCATGTCCATATGCTCCTTCATTTTCTGTGACTAGGTCTTATAAATAACTTAACTCTCAGGTATCAGCAGCACTCTTTCAAGTTCACAGTGAAGCTGTGCTTTGCTCTTGGATGGTGACATCTGGAAGCTCATTGAGCACCCTGAGTCCCATTTGCCAGTGCTCACAGTTTCTATTTGCTTCAACACATAATTTGATTGCTTGTAAATGGAAGCTGTCAAGTTTTTCTGAAACTCCTACTCAAGTACTGAGACCTTGCCATCACTCTTTTCCCAACACTTATACACATGACAATGAGGTGTAAATTTAAATGTCCAGGACATACAGAGTGCTAAAAAATCAGTGTAATTATTAATATTCATAAAAAGAAAAGCAGTGAAGAGGAGACAGAGAACTCCATAAACCTCAGTTTACTAAATCCAAGGGATGTACCAGTTCACAAAACTGGACTTTGCTTGCACTCAGGCCACAGGGACAACAGGTCCAACTGTCAGAACCATCTCCAAGCTGCTGTTCTCTTCCCATGCAGGATATTCACAGAGTGAATTCTCACCGTTTAGAAAAATGTGAATTGGCCACTACTAGGTGACATCCTGACTTTTATAAAACATGCTGCATTCAGACTGTGTATACCCTACTAAAAGCAGGATTTTACATTAAGATAAATTTCATGTCTATACAGATTACTTATATTTGTTAGTATCTGTGTTTAACCATTAAACATCTAGAAGGTATAACCATCAACAAAATAAGAAACTATTCACTGAAGAAAACAAGTTGCTGGGAATTTTAGCACCATACAGTTCATGCACTTTAGTGGACACTTTTTTTAAGGACCTTAATCTTCAGTGTCAAGGATGCTGCTTTTCATCTCCATTGCGCCTGACAAACATTCATCCCAACCACTCTCAGCTGAGCCTTCTCATCTTCAATTGATTTCATGGTGAGTTAAGTGCTTGCAGCACCTAAAGTGACCAAGATCTATAGAATTCGCTCAAGGCCATGGAAGCTACTCTCAAAGTTCTCTATCATACTACCTAAGACACACCTAAAGCTTTCATGCATCAGTGTTGATATCAACAGGAACAGAACCTTTGAAATATCAGATAACGCACCATAAGTCTTGCTTGGTATTTCAACACAACAAGAGGAAACACAGCAAGCCAAACAAGTATTTTACCCAGTGATTTTGATATTATAGTAGACAGTCTTTTGTAATGCTCGGTGTTTTTTGTGGCATTATCACCAGTACTGGCATCTTTGGGGGGAGCTCTCCTGAGGGAGGAACTGATGGAAATCACTCAGTGCAACCTTATATAATGAGTTGAGTACCAACACTTTTTTTTCTTTTTACAATTACACAGTGCTTTTTTGCATCAGGTTTGCGCAGAGCTATCAATTATTTTCCAGGTTACAATACTGGTTTAAAGAAGTTATTGCTTTGCCTGTTGGAACTTTACTGAGTAAGTCCTCCACAGCAATTTACTAACAAATACCTGGTGTCAACACCCTTAATTGTATTTTAGCCACAGTAAACTCACTTCAGGGTCTGCTCAAAGTCACAAGAAGTTAGAGGATTGTTTAATCAAATGCAAGCCAGATTTTCTGGAAAATCAGTATGGAAGAATCCTGCCTGTAAATCCTTTTGCCTTATCTGGTGTACAATCCAAATGGTCTTTAGAATCTATCCAAATGTATACTTCATAATACCTCCAAACAGGCAGTCTCCTGGGAGATTGCCTGCTACCAGCAGCCACTGGTAACCTACTCACAATAGTGAATCTGTTTAGATTTAAGCCAACCGTTTGGTTGTGGTTATCGGCCCCATTTTACATATAGGAAATTGTGCCTTGAGCCCCTCCCTAGAGCCGCTAATTTTAACAGCTCTAAATGGAAGTTTACTAGCATAGAAGTAAAGTAGAATTACAGTAAGGAATTATAACTATTTTTTATAAATTTTCTATAGTTAAAATGATGTTCAACAGGTATTACTTCCTTGTGCACATATGCTCATTCTGTCTGTCTGTCTCTCTCTCACACACACACAGACACACAAAATGGACAACTTTCTAATAAGTCAGTTGTAATAAAAATGGATCACTACTCCATCTAATTCAGTATTATTTATTTGCAGGGACAAAGAGTAGTACCAGCAACCAATAGCTCCATTCAAGCAGAAGAAAGCAATATCTATCTGTGCCCTCATTTGGCCAAACAGTTGTGGCTCTCAAGAAGTTGTCAATGTTTTAGCTCCTATCACTTTGCAGCCTTAATCATAGAAGAACACTGACCTTTTTTACCACCTTCATTTGCCAATGAAAGGCTACAGTCCTAAGTTATCAAGTTCATCATAACCCCTGGAAAATTAGGTCCATCATATTAGAATGTAGTTTTATAAGCAATCTATAGTGTGCTAGTTGAAAATAAAGTTCATGCACATTTTAAGTGTATGTTGAAAATTTGACTATATAGGAAAATACGGTTTAAACGAAGACCTGAAATAAAATATTAAGGCTTTCAGAGATTATCACTTTCAAAGTTACTGAAATTTTAACATTAAAAGTACAAGCAGTACTCATCAACTGTCACAGCCAGTTACACAGACTGGTATCAGGAGAAAACAAGTATCACTGGACAAAAGAATTACAAAATAACATTGTCTCAGTTAACAAGATGAATGAAAACTGAAGTGGCTATTCATTTTATTTCCACAATAAAGCAAATAATTATAAATATGTTTTGTTGCAAATTCAGTGGGCAATACTAAACACTACAGACTAATGCAACCTACCAATATTTATTCTGTGAATCATCTTTATAATCAAAGGCAGACTGGACTTGTGGTACAAGTTTTATAATCTGGTGCTGCTACAGCAGCCAGTGAGGTGTAGCGGTTAGAGTGTCAGATTAGGATCTGGGAGATTCAGGTCTGAACCACCACTCCGCCATGGAAACTCACTGGATGACTCTAGGCCAGCCACGCACACAACCTAACATACCTTATAGGCCCGTTGTTGAAAGAATTAAATGGACTAAGAGAGATCAACATTTCAAGATGCCTTGAGTAGGAAGACAAGTGGCATATAAATATCGAAATAAATACATTTCTTCTCTTCCCCCATTCATTATAGCAGTGTAGAGAAGGCAGCTGCTGATTGGATTACAGCCTCTTGAAGCAGAAAGCAACACCAGATTGGGTTCTAAAAATCATATGTCCTTCAGCTTTTGAGAACTGTTGCTACTGATCACTTATATAGTGTCAACAGTATACTAGATGCTGCCCAGAGTATAAAGGGAAGGATAGGGAGCAAGAATTATGTTACATCCCAAGTATCTTAAGTTTATTAACAACAATACTTAGTATTTATATAGCACTTTCAAGGTTCAAAGTACTTCATAGACATCATCTTACTGCATCCTTACAACTGCCCTGCAAAACAGGCCAATATTACTATTCTCATGTTGTAGATGGCATGGAAGACAGGGAGGCCATCTTAAACCTAAATCACTTCATTGGCAGAGGCAGAATTGGAACTAGACATATTCTAGATCATAGTGGCAGGTAAGTATCTTCGGGAAACTGTGTGTGTGTAGCTCCTGGGTTGCGGAATTCCCTGCCTCAGGAATTCACTTTGCCTGCCCTCTTCACCCTTAGCCTTACAGAAGTTCAACCTGACTTTTCCATTCTAGAGAGCTTTTGACAGTTTTATTCCATGAGTTGTTTGTTTTGTTCTGTTCTTTCATTTGTGTTTACTGCTGGCTGTTTTATCAGTTGTATTTTTGTACTGGCTGTTTCTTTATGAGTTTTTTTAGCTGTTGCCATGAATAAATGGTTGTTTAACTGTTATTTTTAGCTTGTTATAAGTTACCTGTCATTTTTATCTTGTTGTAAGTTATCTTTAGAACTGTTTTAAATAAATAAAAAGGGTGATGTGTATTTCTTAAAATAAAAATCTAGACATCTACTCAGAAGTAAGTCCCAGTATTTTCAATGCAGCTTACTCCCAGATAGGTTGCATAGGATCACTGCCTGAGTATAGAAAATTATCTGAAAACGTTCTGGTATTATATCCAAGTAATTAACCTGCTTGACAAAATTCTAATATTCAGCCATGTTGATCTCAGAGGAATGTGTGTATGCATCTTTACTTTGTAACCTTGCTTGATCCGCTGCTGTGCAGAGTATGTATGTGGACATTTTCTCTTTAATACATTTCTTACTATTTTGAATTCTGGCAATTTGTTCTCCAAAACCATTTTAAGACCCACGCAAACACATTACTAAAAGCAGGTGGTTGGTCAAGAGATCATTATATCCCCAGGAGTACACAAGTGCTAGGCACAAGTGCTATGAGTGCTGGCCATCTTAGCAGGAAATACTGTAATTGACCAGCTGGTGGCAGCATAGATACCCAGAGAGAAGCGAGGAACTCTTCCAGGAGTTGGGTGGGCTCATGTGGGACAACCACTAACTGTCATGACCTCTCCGAGGGCCTAAAGCAGGTTGGTTTGTCAAGGAGATAGAAAGATAGAAAGAGATGTGTGTAAAGTGCACAGAATTACACACTTAACTTCACCATGCTTTTTAACCCCCCTCCCTCTGCCCATATGCTGCAGGTATGGAAAGAAGTCATTAGCTGTGTAATAACATGGGATGATGAGCTGGGGGAACAAGGCTGAGTTCCACCAAACTTCCCAAAGACCTGACAATTTCCCTTCTATTAAAGGAGCAGAATTTGACCTATGGAAAAAGAAGGGGGATAGCTGCTACAGCATTTAGTGAGAAACGTTGGATTTCCCCTGCTTTCTTCCCTTAGCCTCTGCAAGTATGCTGGGCTTATAGCTAGTTATTAATTTAAATAGTAAACTGTATTTTAGTGAAATGGTATTAACCAGGGGTCATTTCGTAGAAAAAGAGCTGGAGGAATTCATTAGCATAACTCATTAGCATATGCCACGTCTCTTGCCATCACCGGAAGTGTGTCATTAGTATAACTGATTTGCGTATGCCACACCCCCTGGCATCACCTATTCTGGCTGTTTTGGACCCAATCCTGGTCATTCAGGGCCGAAATTGGGCCCAAAATGTCAAAAAAGGGGCTGAAAATGGCTGAAAAGGAGCCCAAAATGGTCAGGATCCGGCCATTGATGAGTGGGCGAGTGATCCACCACATGTCAGAGGCCTGATCCAGGCCATTTTGGCCCCAATCCAGACCAAAACGGGCCCAAAATGGCCGAGAGTCAGGTGGGTGGGGCCACCTGACATGTGACCTCTTTGGGGAACTGCCGGAACTGCATTCCTGTGGGTTCCCCCTTGAAATGAGCCCTGGTATTAACCATAACTTTGACTTGAAACATGTTATGGGACTGTAGTGAATAATTTCTTAAGGCATATGGGTATGACATAATCAGAAAGATTTTTTTATTTTATTTATTTCAAATTTGTATTCCGCCCTCCCTGCAAGCGGGCTCAGGGCAGATACCAACATATTAAAAATACAATTAAAATACAATTAAAAATTCATATTCATTAAAAACAACACATTTAAAACAAGATGTGCATAATTATCTACCTATGAGATGAAAATTCTGTACAACTAATAGTTAATAGTTTATATCCTGCACATTTCAATTATGATCCCATAGCAGAAAGGCCTTAACATTGATGATTAACTGAAAAGTATTGTTTAAATTTAAACCGATGCATTAAATTTCTATGTAGCCTTAGTATATTTAGAACAAATAACAAATGTACCCTTTTCACTTTTTTTCTTTTGGCAAGCCATCCACTTTCCTCAAACATTTCATTATTTATGTGGTCTTTATTTTCCCGTCATATCAAATTATGAAATTCAGTATTGAATTGGGCTGTAAAAGAATTACTCTTTCAGAGCCAAACCATGATACATTTTTCCTGGGAACACTGATGGGCTAGATTAGCAGATGTGGTTGTATCTGCTGGGACAGGGTGCTTAAGCCTCCACCCTGTGCCATGTTCCTGACCTGCAATGTCCATGGGGGAGCTATTTGTCCCACTGGGGGATCCCTGTGTACACGTTTTCCCAATAGGTCAATAGGCAAGGTGGAAGAAATGTTTCATACACCCATCATACAATGATGGATGTTGACAAGATCCTGGCATCTGTGAAGGCCACTACTTGTGTGCTGCATCCTTACCCATCTTGGCTGTTAAAATCATGCAAGGACCAATGAACCCTAGAGGTCTATCCAGGGCCAGCGTGCCCATAGAGGCCAGGTAGGCGGTGGCCTCAGGCGCAAGGGCACTGGAGAGGCACCGGAGGGGGTGTCGGGGGCGGAGGCGCGCGCCACGGAGCTGGCGTGGTTGGCCCGCAGCTGGTGCAGCCAGCCAGCCCTGTGCTGCTGCTGCCGCCACCACACAACCCAGCCAGGCGCAGCAGCCACAAGCCGCTGCTGGGGCGGCGTGCGGAGCGCGGAGCAGCCTCCGCCCAACACCCCAGCCATCTGCCAGCGAATGCCCCCGGCTTGCACTGTGCGATGACATCATCGCGTGATGACATCATCGCACAGTCCGTGGTGCACGTGCTGCGCGCACACGCGGAGGGGGTTCCACAGGCGCCAGAAACTCTGGCATCGGCAGTGGGTCTATCATAAATCAGCCAGTTACTCAGGGCACCTTCACTCAGCCAAACAGGTAGTTATCCACTCACTAATTTTAAAAAATCCCTAGACAAAAATGACATGGCCAATTATTGTCCAGTCTCCAATCTTCTCTTTTGGGACAAAGTGATAGAGAAGAATAGCTGACCCACTCCAGGTTGAGGAACTAAATAAAAACAGAGAAACATGGACTATTCAGGCATTTGGCAGCACATCATCTTCTTATGCTTAGTCAGGGTTACCATACTTTGCATCACCTTTTCGCTGAGGCAGCTTTGTCTGAAGTAACAAAAGCCAGAGATACATGACAACTCAACACATCACATCACAACTGATGAAACGATGACGTACAATTATGAGAACTGCAAACCTCACAAATACTTCAGTAACTTTTAACTCACTGAGTAAACATGTTGAAGTCTGGGGTAGGCATGCATCCCTGAATATTTTATGAACGGGCAAGACCCAACAATGAATCTGATAGGATAGTTCAATTCTCAAGTTCTACCTCTATTCACAAACAATACAACTAATTCTGTCAACAGTCAGAATCCTATTTCATAATAGTTTACCTTAATGGGCTAGGTTTTATTGAATAGGTCCTTGAGGCTACTGTAAGAACACCATTTAGGACTTTCAGAATTTCAGGTCAAATTCATTCTTTGAAAAAACTGTTCCATAGGAATTTTTTTTAAAAGAAGAAGATTATTCCCATATGTGGCTGAATCCACATTACCTTGGCGCGTCCTGGTGTTGCACTAAATGTTCACTAAACACCCGGAAGTATAGTGTCTTTCACGCGCGATTTCTGAATCGTGCTAGAAAGACGCTATACTTCCGGGTGTTTAGCGAACATTTAATGCAACACCGGGATGTGCCGAGGTAACGTGGATTCAGCCTGTGTTACCTTAGTTGTGTGGATTCTGGTTTCTTTCCAAAACACAGGCTATCAGTCTGCTCAGCCAGGACTGAACCCTTCTTCCAGCAGGAGAGGAAGGCTTCAAACTTGGCTGAACAGAGTGATGCAATACAAGCCATTTGTGTGTTAGGGTTTTTTTCTGCACAGCCAGTAGAAGAAACTACAGCTTAAATACCAGTTAGACAAAATTGAGTGAAGTGGTTTTGTCCATTATTCAAATGAAACTATGCACTTACTAAGACCAACATCAATTTTTTGTTCTTAAATCTGAAACCATTTATATTTGGCAACAAGAATTTTGAAGCATGTATGACGTAGTTTATGATACAGGAAGAATCAACCAATAAAATTGAAGGTCAAAATATTTGGTTTTGGAATCAGAACTGACTGGCTTTTTACTGGGCTTTTAAACTTACTAATAAAATAAAAATTAAAAAAAAGAACTGACTTGCTTATGTGAAAACTGAAATGCATCTCTTTCGTAATACAGGACTTTTGTTGATCATGCATCTTACTTTTTGGTTCTCTCATTCTGAATGACCAAGTGCATACTAGATGCTCCTCTTTATTTTACTTTTCATCTTTCTTCAGCCCAGCATTATGAATGTCTTTTGCTGGTTTTGAAAACTTTAGCTGGCACCATCTAAATTACAGCAATTGTCTTAACACATTCCACTGACCTATTGCTTAACTCATTACTCCTACTATGTACACAGCCATTCATGCATTTGTCCAAAGCAATTTTGAATCAGCTTAGAAGAAGCTGGAAAGATAACTTCAAGGTTACTTGAAGCAACCTTGTTTTTGTTGCAACAGACTAATCTTATGGCTCCTTAATTACAAATATTTATTGAAGTACAAGCTTTGGGAACTGGATTGTAACCCAATAAATGTATTAAGTCTATAAAGTGCCTTAAGGCTCCTTTTGTTTTGTTTTTAATTAGAAGAGGGGTGAATAGATGGGGGTTATCAAAAAGGAAGCAAATCTCTATCAGAAGCAGTTTATGAAATTTCTAGTCAAGAACTGATCCCCCCATAAACAAATAATTAATCCCAGCAAGTAATTAAACTACAAGTTCTTCCTAGGCAGTAGGACTAAAGTATACAAGAGAAATCTGTGATCCAATTTCCCACAGTTTTTTTAAAGCTCAGTCATCTGGGAAGAAGGCGATTTAGATTAGGACTTCAGTGGGGGAGCATGATTTAACTCTTTTTGTGGTTCTTTTTCCCAGATGCACATTGCTTCCTCAGCTGCTGTTTGGCTTGTGGGAAAAAACAAGAAGTATTCATGAAGCAGAAACACAAGCTAGAAGAGAATAACAAAATGAATATGCTAAATAATGCATTTCTAAGTCATGAGGAACAGTGGAAATATTATTTAGCCATACAAAACAAAATTAATAACAGAAGTCACAAATTACAGCCATATATTTTATTGCTGCAATAGACAAAACACAAAAATGCCATGCTTAAAGTTATTTCCTCCTCATTGCCATGATCCAGTTTGGTGTTGTGGTTAAGAGTGCGGGACTCTAATCTGGAGAACCAGGTTTGATTCCCCATTCCTCCAGCTGGGTGATCTTGGGTCAGTCACAGCTCTCTCAGAGCTCTCTCAGCCCCATCCACCTCACAGGGTGTTTTGTTGTGGAAATAATAACAACATACTTTGTAAACCGCTCTTGTCCTGAAGGGCGGTATATAAATCAAATGTTGTTGCTGTTATTATTATTATCTAGTCATCGCTCTCCTTCATTCTGCACACAGACTTTCTGTAATACTGCACATCAACTTCAAGTTCATGATCCTTCTATTCAAAACTGTCTGCTGTCCTGGTCCCAAGAACCTCGCTTCTCCAATCTTCCCTCCCCCAGCATTTTGATGTCTTCCTTTGGGCAAGCTCATCTGCAGTATTCCACCTCTATGTAGTGCTCTCAGAGTGCTCTGTGCTGAACAGAAGGAATTGAGGAAGCCCATGCCCACAGGTTTTACAAGACTCCAAGAGACAAAACAGGGTCAGGAGTGCCTTCCATTGTGCCCATCTTTGGGTGTTTCCATGTGTTATTTGTCCCAGGACCAAGTCTGTTGGGAAATAGGTTTTCTTTCCTGCAGCAAAGCCTGGATAGCAGACCTGTGGGTAGGAAAGTTCAGCTTTTCCCAGTCCTGCCCACATGACATACAATTTTGCTTCCTCCACAGCTCAGAGTGCTTGGGGAGGGCAACATTGATTTATTCATGCTGCACTGTCTACTACTCTAATGTTCTTTTATCAAATAAAGACCTCTTCTCTTGTCATGTCCATTAGATTATAACCCTACTGGGTGAGCAACCCTGTTATTTCTGGGTTCTGTGTGATGTCTGGCACACATTGTGATAGGCTATTATTAGTTACCTAACCTTGAAAACACAAGCACCAGACAGTTGACAGATTGCCAAGAAAAACTATTTTAAGTCAGATTTCACTCTTACCCATATTATTAAACGGAAAGTTCTTATGCAGCTGGAAGATAAGAGCTCTCTTTCATACAGGCAAATTAACTTATGACCGACATACTCCAAGAAGTGAACCAAGGCAAACGCTTGTCTTCCTGTGTCCCGAAGCACACCCAAGACTCGATGTAGCACTGCTTTTTGTTACTTCCTCCTTCTGCAAGCTATTTAGTTCTCCAAAGTGGTAATGAACACATTATACCCTTACCTTGTCACTACTCTATATAGAGGAAGCTGTCCAAAGAACATGAATTTTTAAAAATAACGTAATTTTAAAAATATTGTGGGCATTTTCCATTGTTGTTCTTCCTCCACCACCACCACCCATTCTTATCTTTCAGTAAATGGTCAAAGTCCCCACCCCTTTGTGCAACTAGGAGTAATAGCTATCATGGACAGTAAGATTCAATGTGGTCCAACAAGTTCTCATATCTGAATTCTAGCTCAAAGTAATTTCTTGGGACAGTAACATGTAGACTTCACCTACTGTAAGAGCAGACCCTCCTTTTTGACAGGTTCATGAGGTATTGTATTCTGACTGGAGGTATCCAGTACAAGGCATGAAGGCAAGTTATTGAAAAGCAAGTCCTAGAGTGTCTGGCATAATTCACACTTATCAGGGTGAAGACAGACATTCTAGGTATGGTAAAAATAGTTTGGTCACACATTCTTAGTCATGAAAATAAATGCCTGGGAATGCAGGGAGTGTGCTTATCTGTCTTCAGCCTTAGTTTCAGTTTTACCACCGGACACTCTGTTCTTTGTAAATTTCCCTAAAAGGAATCTATAGCATTTGATAAGTATCACAGAAGTGCTGATTGAGTTAACAACGTATTTAAATATTTCTCTAACTATAATTTATAAGACTTAGTATAAACAAAAGAGAAGTGAGCTGTATAGTCAGCTGCTCCAAAATGGAGCAAAAAACAGATGGCAGCAAATTGAAGGACTGAAAGTAATCTGCATATTCTTTATTTTGAAAGAAAGTTTTAGTCTGCTTATACTACTGTTACTAAATTGACTATAAAGAGTACAGTTGAGGAGCTCATAAATATTCCAAACACTAGTAGGAATCATGAGATGTTAAACAAATCTTCCTTGGCCTCTTCTCCCTACAATTATACCTCCACACTGTTCTTTACCACTCTTCCATGCTCAGGATAAAACACTCCCAAAGCTTGCATGAATGATCTTCAATCACATTCCTCCTCCACCCTGAAACTTTCTGTTAGTTATGTGTCCAATAAAATGACTATTTTACAAAAGATATATTATTCTTATCTAGGGTTTTTTAAAATTTCCCATGTCAATTGAAATAATGGCATCAATAGACTGATTTAAACTTCTTCCATAGTTTAGAAGTAGAACAAACACAATACAAGCTAGAGAATGTGCAAGTAAGTGCAACAGGTGTAACTCAGGCTGCCACATACACAGGCATTGTAAGATTAACATTGTCTCTCTAAAGGCTGCAGTGCATGTTCTAAAATGTAAAGCTGTTTGAAATTATTGCTGCAATTAGCAGATATCCTCTGTAGGAAATAGGATTTCAGAGTTAATAATTGAACCAAATAGATTCTTCCTCCGAGTTGGTGATTTATTTTGATCCATGAGGTCAGTCACTTTGGTGTCTTCTGACTAAGCCCCACTGAAAGCAAAGTGCTGGTTGTGCACTCTAATGATGCGAATTCAGTCAGTTAACTTTAGCTGAACCAGAACCTCTGAATTTTACTTTATGAATCGTAAACTCTATCTTTCTCCCAATAAAATGTGTGAGTGTTTTCAGTGGGAAAATGGTTTGGGTAAAGGTTAAGATGCCTTTCTCCCTATGTGAGGAAAAGCCCAGCTAAAATAAAATACCATGTACTTTGATAACACTGTCCTTATTGTATTGTCGAAGGCTTTCACGGCCGGAGAACGATGGTTGTTGTGGGTTTTCCGGGCTGTATTGCCGTGGTCTTGGCATTGTAGTTCCTGACGTTTCGCCAGCAGCTGTGGCTGGCATCTTCAGAGGTGTAGCACCAAAAGACAGGGATCTCTCAGTGTCACAGTGTGACACTGAGAGATCCCTGTCTTTTGGTGCTACACCTCTGAAGATGCCAGCCACAGCTGCTGGCGAAACGTCAGGAACTACAATGCCAAGACCACGGCAATACAGCCCGGAAAACCCACAACAACCACTGTCCTTATTCTTCAGCAATTTTGTTATAGGAAGGATTTCCACCACTCACAAAAGCCCTTAATTTAACACACTATCACAGTAGTTACAGCTGCTTTCTATATAACAGCATCGGCCAAGGCATTTTTAAAAAAAGCTTCCATTTAACAAGATTTAGCATTAGCAACCAATGATTCTTGCTATTAGGCAACATGCCTCGTCTGTACCTTCCCTGTGATTACTTCCTTGCTTTCAGATATCTGCTTGGCATGCTGATATATTGACCTTCCAAAAGCCAGGCATCAACGATACCAATTTCAATGTAACATGCTAGCCTGCTCAGCACATGAGGTCACAGCAATCATCTCACAAACCTTAAGACAGTGGCGCCAAACCCCTTTGCTAACAGGCAATTATTCTATGAGGTGGTAACCAGTTTACAGCTATTGTCTCGGAGGAAGCCAACATGCTGAAGAACCCTTATTCCTTCTGGCAGTTTACTTTTTTAACCTGTTTTCTTCCTTTCCATATAAACAACTCCAACTGTGTTAGGATAATAATCTAAGCGGGATATACACACAACTGCACTATATTTTTAATGTAAAATTTAAGGGAGTATTCATAAAATCTTGTCCCTATCTGTTGTTTTAGTGCTGATTGTGATTATGTGAGCTGATTGCACAACACCTCCATAAGGCCTTGAGAAATAGCTTGGTGTTATGAGGGATTCTACCCTACAAATGGATGCAGAATTATCTAGTATGGGCATGACCAAAAGGACTGTAACCGTGACAGGATTGGGTTATATGCAGTCACCAGTTCACTTGGTAATAGTCTGTGGCAATAGAATAGCCTATGAAATTATTAATGAAATAGCATTGATGGTATGACATTAGCTGTGAGATCCAAGCTACAGGTTCTTGGTTTTGTAAGCAATGAATCTCATATATTAACCACATAGTATAATAAACTGTGCTTCATTTCTGGATAATATGGGTTAACAAAAGTTGAAAAAGATGTGGAAGTGGAGTCTAGCTATTTCAAGAACATAAATTCTTGTAAAAGTATAATGTTGTACATGAAATCTGTTGCCGTTTTATGATTACATGTTTAACTATATTGAATTTCACTGCTGCTGTTTATTATTGTTAGTGATATATTATAACAGTTTTTATTTAAAGTAATGCACCTCTAAAACAATTGTTTGCTATGAGGTAATATATAAACATTCTGAATACATAAAACAAGTACTCTAAGATATAAGGATTATCTACATGAATATCCCATTATACTCAAAACATAAATCTTTGTGGCTAGAGTTAAATCTATATAATCTGGATTACGGAACATCAAAGTAGAAAGGAGCTTCATATTAGAGATACCACAAATAAAAGGTATTATTCTGTAAATTAATCTGGGTGATTTAAATATCAGCACAGAACTTGGAAAGTTAATTGCATGTTTTGAAGAATGAATAGCTTCTGCACATTTCATACAACTGAATATAAGAGGTTGTATATATTATGTGAAGCAGAGGCTTGGCCGATGACAGTGTTAAATTAAAGGGAGTCCATCACAGATGGCTGAGGAAAATATGGCACAAAATATCCTTACAAATGGCTTGTGCTTCAGTGCTAAGATTACTAGAAAATGAATTCCAGTGAGTCAAGTAGGAATAATTTCTGACAAAATGTGTTCAGTTTCAGACCATGCAAATGTTGCACCATGAATGCTGAATGGAAGATAAGGTTTGCCAAGTAAATATTGAACTCGATATCCGTTGGGAAAAAGAAAGGGGAAAAGTCACAGTATTGGCCAAAATAGCAAAAGTTAATTCTGCTACCACTCAAGTACTGCAAATAGTGAATAACTGGTAAGCTCTTGGACTGTCCAATAAAATAGTTTCAGGTAGGCAACTGTGTCGGTCTGCAGTATAACAGCAGGATTTGAGTTCAGAGGCCCCTTAAAGAATAACAAGATTTTGGTATAAGCTTTCAAGAATCAAAGCTCTTAAGTAGGAAGCTTCGACTCTCAAAAGCTTATGCCTCAGAGCATCTTGTTGGTCTGAAAGATGCCATTGGACTCAAATCCTGCTGTTCCAATAAAAGAGATACCTAAGAAGAATTAAGTGGTGTGTGGGTAATGCAGTGGACATGGGTGATACTCATAATATAGTGCGCTATATTTCTTCATCTTCTGTGAATATACTGTCACATAGAAATTAGTGTCTGGCACAGAATGTGGATCCATTAAATATATAGATCTCACGGTTGCTTATGGAGGCAGTACCTCTGGTATTCAGGAGGGAACGTTTCAACATTCTGCACTGTCATATATTCCAAGCCTAAAGCTCTACTAGGCTTTACAAGCATATCACTTATAGCACTACACAGCTCTTTAAGCAAAAAGTTCACATACTGATATCCAAATGAAATGATCAGGCTGTTACTATTAAAGATAGGTCAGTCAAGTTATCTTCTGGCTTTTAAACCGATTTAAATATAAATATTAAATATAACTATTTTAGAATGAAAAATAAATATGTCATCCACAATAAGATGGCTGAAATTTTAAACACAACAAAATACGAAGTATCCCAGTTCCAAACATATATTATATAGAGAAAGGTCTAAATAATAGGAATATGCAAAATGTTTTTTCTCCCCAATTTTTTGTTGTTTTTAAAACTTGGTTTGGCTTCATTACTT
Source organism: Eublepharis macularius (assembly GCF_028583425.1). Lineage (NCBI taxonomy): Eukaryota > Metazoa > Chordata > Lepidosauria > Squamata > Eublepharidae > Eublepharis > Eublepharis macularius. The sequence goes on along the minus strand of NC_072796.1, from coordinate 82,759,627 downwards.
GGTGTGGAGAGAGCAAGCGAGAATTCCTTTATATTTATACTGTTGTGAGGTTGTCTACTAAGGAATTTCTTCCGGGAGAAGATGCTGTCTGCACCTTTGGCACTTCCATGGACACAGGGGCTTGTGGCTGTATTGGCTAAACTCCCACAAAGGTTCTGCTATGATTGTTAGAAGCCTTTTTTTTTGTAGAGACAACATAGGAAAGAGGACAGTTTACTAAGTATTTAAGGGACCAAGCCTAGTGTAAGCTTACTGAGAATGATGACAACTTTTAGTTTTAGGCACACATTTTAAATTTACTGTAATGCGAATTTCTTTAGAGCAGAACTAGGCACCTGTGTGGAATGCACAAACAGAAGTATCTGTGTAGACCTTGTACAAGATTTCTCTAATTCTGTCTGTACTTCCATCTGCTATGAAACAAAAATATTGTGTAGCATCCAAATTTTGTACGCAGTATATTTTTGTCGAGTTTTTTGCACATACCTTCCCTAGAATCCCCAGCTGTGGCTAGCCTTGGTGACACAGAGCAGAGCAGGCAGAACTAGACTTCTGGGGGAAACCTATCCTATATATTCACTGCTTCTGAGAGCAGCTGGAAATAACATATACATCAGAGTGTTTCAGGGCACAAGGGAATCTTGGATGTTAACTAGCTGCTGAGGTCACACCAGTTAATGTTCAGTTCAAACAGCTGTGCACTTTATCCACTGAATATTTTATTAAACACTCTCTCACGCTCTTCTAGCTCAGCAACTAAATCTAATTAAAACATTTAGCATAAATAAAACAGCAGTCTTTTACTTTAAACTAGAATAATCCTGAAATTCACTGTAAGTTAAAGCAGCCAAAGATACGTAAATTATCTATTTAGGAGTTCAACCCCTATACAAATGCTTGGCTGTGAGTACCTTAACTATGAAAAATGGGGTGGTGGGGAGTAAACTGCCAGTACGAGGGACTCTTTTCTTCACTGCTGTGCTCATTTGTATGAAATCTAGGACCACCATTCCTACTGGGCTTCATTTTAAAGGTGATTTCTGAACAGATCAGCCTGAAGTAATCCCCCCATCCCCTTATGTATATGTGAAACAAGAAGCTGAATCTTGCCTGCCTCCAAATCGTATTTAGCCTTTAAATATGAATTAGCTGTTCTCAGTCATGAATGCATGTCTTAAAATAGATAACTCGCAAGTAAGTCCCAATGCCCAATGAAATCAAATACTCATATACCAGGTTATGCTGCTGCCTGTCAGAAGTATTTGTGTTTGCATGCATTTGCCCACCCACAGAAAAAAATCCCTGTAGCCATGACCAGGATGGCTTAGGTTTATACCATTTTCTCTGATGCAGAGCCCTCTCCCCTCTATGCAAAACCCCTGGTAAGGTGAGAAATACAGAGAAGCACTGCAGCTATCAAAACTGCTATGCCAACCATAGAAGAGGCTCCCTCTCCTGTTCTTTCCCAGCTGGCTTGATTTAGGAGGGAATTTGAGATGTTTTTTCTAGTTTCTACACTAGGCTTGGATCAGTGCCACAGTTCACAAATTCTTATGCACACAGCAATAGGCTGCAGAACTGCATGTTAAGATTCTGTCTGTCAAATGATGGGGGGGGTATCCATGGTAAAGTAAGTTTAGAAGGGAGGTTTAAGTTCACAGACTTGGTACACACAGACAACAGCCAGTCTTAAGTGTAACAGCTCAACAAAAACATCAAGCAGTTGTGGCCTAGATTAAGCAGTGCTACCATTACAATGGGAACCGTGGCATAGCCAGCCGGCAAAGACTTTATCTGCTCATTTGCAAGGGGGCAATTTGTGGAAGATCCCGGTAAAGAGTCCCCCACCACTGATCCCACATCTTGGTCCCCTAAACTATACCCAACCCATGGCTCAACCTGCTAGGCTCTGCCCCGACGTGACGGCCCCGGCCCTGACACAACAGACTGGCCAGCTATTTTCAAACTCACAAGTTGGCAGAATGGGAGAAAGAGGTGCCACCCCGGCCCAGGCAGCTTTGTTCCCAGAGGCTCCTGCCGGGGCTGGCAGCAGCTTCGCGCCTCTGCAGACAGGGCTTCTTTGTACCTCAGCAGCCTCTTGCCAGCTGCACAGCGCCTAGCGACCAGTCCCTCCCTCCCCGCCCAGGCGAGAGCCTCCCTGTTCCTCCTCTGGACGCCTCCGCTTCACTTTCCGCCACGAACGGCCCTCTCCTTTCCCGAGGCCGCAGCGAGCTCCAGCCGGGCGTCCCCGCTGCCAGCGTGGCAAGCCCTGTCCGCACGGCCAAGAGAGCCCGAAGCCAGCCCGTGCGCCGCCGGCCAGGTGCGAGGCTCGCTCTCTCGACAACTTCTCGGCGCTCGGGCACTGCCGGAGAGCTCCCCCTGCCGCCGGCCGCTCCCTGTGCCCGCCGTTCCGGGCGCTGCGCCAGCAGAGGTGGGCTACGAACCGCCTCGCTTGTACTTCGCTCACCTGCTCCTGCCGGGCCGCCGCCGCTCGCACCGCGTTCCCTTTGACAGCTCCCTTTTGTTTTCCCCTCCTCCGTCTCCGCTTCGGCTGCCGCTCCGCCCCGAGAGCCACGTGAATCAGCCGGGTGGGCCAGCTGGGCTGCTCTGGGGATGGGCGGTCCAGGCGCGCAGCGGCAGCGAAGCAAGGAAAGCGGAGGGAAACGGGGCCAATTATAATGGCCCAGCCGGCAGGAGGAGGAGCGTGCCGAGCGACGGTGGGGCTGCGAGTGGAGGCGGGAGAGTTCTGTCACACCAGCGACCAACCAAGCCTGCCTGAGCTTCCTGTTTGCTCCGTCATTGCCTCAGCTTGCGACAGCAACGCTGCTGCGGAGTTTGGGCTCGTTTGTTTTACTGTGGTGATGCTGTGGCAACAGTTTTACAGTAATCGCTAAAGCAACAGAGGATTGTACTGAGACTTGGAAGACCCAGCCAGATTCGCTTCTTCCCTTTGCGATGGAAACTTGGTGGTGGGTGACCTTGGGCCAGCCATATGTTCTCAGCCGTTATCTACCTCACAAGGTTGTTGTGAGGGGAGCAGTGGAGGAGAGGAGAATGATCTACACCACTCTGAATTACGGGCATAGATTTATTAATTTTGGGATTGGGGCTGGACCAAAGACATTGCTATGCTAGGACCTTAAAAAGAACTCTGGCCAAGTGACCTCATAGGGAGGAGCCAGTGACATCACAGAGAGGGGCCTCCATTGCCACTATCTATAGAGGCAGAGGCATGAGGGATTTGGGGAGGGGCGCCTCAGAAACTTTGGGTGGCCTGGGCATTCCTGGACATTCCCCCCCCCAACAATGCTTCTTGGCTGGGCCAAACCTAGGAAAAGGTGGGAGTTGGTCAGTGGTTATAGTGGTATCTCAGCAATTTCCTGCTGTGTCCTGTTTTTGAAATTCATTTTTAGGATAGTCACTTTAAGATCGGCAAATATACATACCATGTGCTTAGGACAAATTAATGGTCACAAATTTGACACTAAGGCAACACAGAAAAGCCTGTAGGGGAACATTTTTAAAGTTTTCCTGGACATTCGTTTATAGGAGTTTTGTTTCTGCCTTATTCATAAGGGTGACTTAGTACTGAAATTTACTAAATTATAGCATCACAGACACTTTCGTTTGGTAAACACATGGTTGACATCTCGGAGTCAGGGCAGAATACAAAATATTTGCAGTGCACAAAATTTCTGAGCAATGTACAGAGTTCAGAGTAGTAGCAATCTTCTCACTTCAAACTCATATCCTATAAGTGAGTACAAGCACATTTTCAAATAATATATATAGTATATTATTTTATTTTGAAATAAAATAAAAAAGAATCTTGGATGTAGTCTGAATATTCTGGCCTGTACACATTAGATGTTATACTTAGGCCCTTGGCAAATACAGTAGGTGCGAATGTCTACTGGGACAGCTTTGCCTGGGTTGTGCATGCAGGGTGTAATCCCTGCAGCTTCTAACTTTTTGTAATAGCATTTCAGATTTGCCCAAGTGTTTTATAGCTTTTTATCCAAACAACCACCGTGCAAAGCAAGCCACAGTGCAATGATACTATTATCTGCTTGAAACCAGTTCATGTTGGTTGTAGCTGCCAAGGTGGTGCACAATTGTCAATACACACCTACTGGCTACGAGCAACTCTTCAGAGTGTAGACATTTTAAAAAGAATGCTTGACAGGCTTGCTGGGGCCATTAATTAATTTTTAAAAAGAACTGGTTCAGCATCCACTTCAGCAAACATAGAAAATTGTAGGTTTGAAGAAGACACAAAACATCTATCTACCAAAAGAATCCCAAAATCATATAGCTACATATTTGCTGTCATTTTGAAAGTGCTACTCAAGTGTGTTTTTCAATTTCTTCTCTAAACATTAACTAGATGGTTGTACTCTTGAAACTGTACCACACTATTTTAGGTAACAGCAAAATGAAGAGCATGGACATGAACGTTCCTTGCCAATGTTCTCTCTGGGCTGCACACAGGACAAAAGGAAATTTTAAAAAGGCCTCAGATCTGCATTCCCTCCTTCCCCCCCCCACACACATCTTGTTAATGCAGATGGGTTTTCTCATTGCTTCAGAGAGACAGCACCCAGGCTGCCATTTTAGGAATAGATACCACCTCACCATTTAAAAATGAAATAGAAATTGAAAGCAGAGCTTAAGAGTGGCTGAAGCAGCCTCCCCCACACTACCATGGAAGAACTAACTGTTCTCAATCAAAGATATATAGACCCATCCCAAACCCAGCAAAAAACAACAGCAGCAGCAAGCAAGCAAACAAATAAAGCTATTTCAACAAGGAAACAGGCCCTAACCCACTCCGGTGTTCCATTCCCAAATTACAATGTAACAATAGTGTAACTGCAAAGTAATTTAAAATAGAGACCCACTTTTCCTCTATTAAAAGGGGCCCCCCTATCCTATGCTCCTTCAGGTCACGGGGGCAGGGCTGGGCACTCGGAGAGGGGGCCGAGTTTTCGCCGTTTCATGGGCACCTACGGGCTATGCTTTCTTCTTCCATGGCATAGCTCTTTTGTGCCGCTGTGGGCGTTCCTGCTTCTGGAAGGGCTTAGGGAACGAACTAACTGTGGCCCCGACCTCCTCCCTGCCCCCTCCTGCGCCAACGCGGGGCTCTACACCGCTTCTCCGCCTCCGCCCAGCCGCCCCTTGCTTGCGCCAGTGCCAGCCCACCAGCGCTGCTGCACCTTGTGCCACCACCGATGGAAGGCCATTTATGCACACCCAAGAGCCTATTCTGCCGTCGCAAGCCTTAGTTCAGCTCCTATTCACTTTCCCCACCCCCGTTAGGATTGCACTGTTAAACACTAGCAATAATATATACCCCAAACAATGCAAGAGAAAAAATTATGAAAATGTTTTCCAATCCGTTATAGATATTCAAAAAAGAGATATTATCTTTCGAGACATGAATGGGGTAATGGATCTTTTAAAAGATAGGTGGGAAAAAAACAAAGAAGGCAAACTCCCCCAAAATGTGTTTAATTCTATGGGAATGTTACAATTGGAAGATGCTTGGAGGATCAAAAATCCGAATACTAGAGACTATATTTTCTTTTCTGAGGAACACCAAACATATTCAAGGATTGATATATGCTAGATATCAAAAACGTTAGCTATTAATCTAGAGAATGCAAAGATACAATCAAAAACCTTTGCAGATCACAATCAGTTAGTGGCAACAAAACAGAGGCAGAAGGGGAAGATAGAGATTAAATTATAATCTTTTATTACAAGAAGACATGGGCCCTTTTTGCACTTACGCCTTAAACCGCCATTTATGAGCATTCAATGTGATTGCAATGATTTCGGCATGGCGCCCCCACATTCCACACTGTCTGTGACAGTTTTGATTTGGTGTCTTGTTTTCATTTTAGACGGGCTTTGAAGTCTCGGTGCAGTTTCGGGCTTTTGGGGCTTTGCAATTCATGTCACACTTTTTTAAAAAAAAAAACTTTGAGCAGGTGTAGTAACGTTGCAATGTTGGAACCCATCCCCCCACCCCCGTATTTGCTGATTGGGCTCTCCTGTGCCTACGGGAGAGGAAATTGGCGGCAGAGTTCGGGGGGGGAACATGTACTTTTAGTGCTTGTTCCAGTATCATTTTTTTTAAGCCAAGCCAGGAAAGGGTTAAAATACTCTTGCTTCATCCCCTCCCCGCAGCTTCCCTGCTGCTTTGTTTCCAAAGAGCTGTGCAAAACACTTGGGTGTTTTTTTCTCTTTGGCAAAGCCCAAAACATACCTGGGAAGGAGGGGAAAGCAGCCATTTAATCCTTTCCTGGCTTTTAAAGTCAGGAGGAATGTGCACTATATAATGTTACAACCTATTCTTGCCTTTGGGAAAAAAGAGTGTATGCATACCCCAAGGAAGGAAGGGGAAAGCAGCCATTTAACCCTTTCCTCCCAAAGCCAAAAGGGAAGCCCCCGGGGGCTACAAGATATACAACAACAACAACCGGAGGATGCCACAACAGTAATAGTTATATAATACTTTATAATAAAGTGCAAAGGTGCAAAGTGTGTAAACAAAGTACAAAACTTCAAAAGGTACAATAATTACAATAAATACAAAACAGCAGTCTGTCGCCAAGGTAATTAATTTTACAGCCATTCAATGATGGGCTCAACTGGAGGTGGAGAGTGCAGTAAGGAAGGGTTGGAGAGAACAGTCCAAAGGATCACGCAAAGGGTAAAAGGGACCACGCTAGCCGACGGGCTAAAGCTTCCATTTACAATTCCCGTTTCGGAGCTTCTTCTTCCAGGGCTAGTCTCTAGGGGTTATTAAATACAATATAATAATAAATAATCACAAATGGACCACATTCCTACATATACCCCCCAAACTGTAAACATATATAACAATAAATACTCACTATCCGTAACCAACACTCCTCACACACCCACCAGTACAGAGCAGAAATTCAATCAACAGATGTAAGAACTCAACGACACGCCCCTCCATTTATACTCACTCTCCTGGGTCACCGAGTCATACAGAATTAAAGGGGTCGTACTACACTGAACTGCAAATATACAACCATACAGCAAAAATACCGAAAATAAAGCTAGACTCACACAAAGAACTGGATACACTGATAATTCATTAGCCAAGAAAACAGGTATAGTCAATAGAGAGGTTTAAACCCCCTGGGCTCATACTCTGGAGTGCGAAGATCCATTTAGACTCGGATCGTAAAAGGTTGGAGGTGCAACCAGCATCCAGCACCTCCAGTACCGAGACAGACAACTCCCTGGGATCATTATGGTAAGATATAAAATGTTCAACCAAGGGGGCCTCCCTAACTTGGTTTTTAATTCTAGACAGGTGCTCCTGTATCCGGACACGTAGCTGCCGTGTGGTGCTGCCAACATAATTGAGGCCACACCCACATTGAATGATGTACACCACATTGGGGGATTTGCATGTGGAAAATTTAATCGGGAGAGTTCTCCTGGGAGTTATTAAACTCGATAAGTCCACCATCAAATTGCAAACTGAACAGTCACCACAAGGAAAATGTCCAGATGGAAGAGAGCGACCAGGAGTAGGTCTACTAAACTCCGATCTGACCAAAATATCTTTAAGGCTTCTAGTTCTTCTAAGACCCATTAGGGGGTATTGCTCACAGCCAGGGATCCCGCTCACCAAATGCCAGTGTCTCCTAATGATTTTATTTATGGCACCCGTCATAGAAGTATATTCCATGGACCACTTAATTCTAGGGTCCCGCAGGCGGGGTCTCGGCTGTAAGAGTAATTCACGCGGAGTAGAAGCCGCTCTCCTAATGGCTGGTCGTGTAACCGCTGCTGGGTAGCCTCTTAAAGCAAAACAAGCATCCATTGCTCGACAGTGCAGATTGAAGTCGAAGGGATTGGTGGAATTCCGTCTGACTCTTAAAAATTGACCAATAGGAATGTTATTTTTCAAACGTCTAGGATGAAACGAGTCATAATGTAAATAGGAATTCCTATCCGTTGGTTTTACAAAAGGCCGCACACCAAGCGAGCCAGCTGTGCGTTTGTATATGGTGACATCTAAGTAATTAATACAACTCATACTCCCAACCCAGGAAAACTCAATGTCCGGGTCAAGAGTGTTAAGCCAGTGTCCGAATTCTTCCGCGGGGGAGGGGGAGTCAAGAATGGCTATGACATCATCAATGTATCGTTTGTAGAAAACAATGGACCTCTTAAAGGGGTTGGACTCAGAAAAAACGTGTTGCTGTTCCAAACGTGACATATAAAGATTGGCAATGCTAGGGGCCGCAGCACACCCCATTGCCACGCCTTTGACCTGGTAGTAATATGTATGGTCAAACTTGAAGTAATTTTTTTCAAGAATAATGTCCAAAAGGCTAAGCAAAAATGGGGTGGAGGGACTCTGTACAGTCCGTGACCAAAGCGCGGTTTCAACCACGGCTCTAGCGCCCTCGTGCGGTATAGATGTATACAGGGACCTAACATCTAAGGTCATCAAATAAGCTGTCTCAGGCACCTTCAAAGATTCTAAAAGAGATATAAGGGACATGGTGTCCTTAAGGTAAGCCGCAGTTGCAAATACCAAGGGCTGGAGAAAAAAATCAATGTAAATGGATAGAGGCTCCAAAACGGAATTGGACCCTGATATTATTGGTCTGCCAGGCGGCGGCCACCCCGGTTTGTGTACCTTAGGTAAAATGTAAAAAACCGGGGTACGGGGTTGTTTATTAATTAAGGCTTCATAGGTTTTTTGATCAATCTCATTAGAGAGTAAACCTTCCTCCAACACAATCTTTACAATCCGTTGGATATGCGCTAAGGGGTTACTAGGGATCCGTTGGTAATCAGTGCGGATATTAAGCTGACGTTCAGCCTCCTGCACGTAATGGTCGGTATCTTGAACTACCACCCCACCCCCCTTATCGGCAGCCTTAATTATAATGCCATCGTCGTCCCTCAGGGACTGTAGGGCGAGCCATTCCTGTTTAGTCAAATTATGATTGCAATGAATTTTATTCTGTTCCATGCGGCCGATATCCCTGAGGACAACCTGCTCAAAAGAGTCGATCAATGGGTCCGAAATGGACGGACAAAACGTAGATCTGGCCCTAATCCCGGTGGTAGGTGCCGGGTCCCCAACATTGTCAAAAAACCTTCTTAATTTAATAAGTCTGATCAATTTAAAGAAGTCCACACGTGTATGGAAAGCATCATAACGTGGAGCTGGAACAAAGCCCAGCCCCTTATTTAGAACCGTTTTCTCTACATCTGTCAAAACTCTCGATGACAAGTTAAATATCAAGTCCGGGTTCTGTTGTTCCGTATGAACCGGGACGAAGGTTTCCCTAAAAAATGTCCCCCCGGCTGGCGAGGAATCTCCCGGTTCCTTAGTGTCCTGATACTAGACCCTTCATCTCCGGAGGTGTCTGGCTCGGAAGGTTCAGTGGTCTCGTATTCAGATCCCTGTTGTAAACTACTGGCCCATGTCACTCTCTTGCGGGGTTTCACAGAAATATCATCCCTCCACTGATAGATACGCCCAGAGGTATAATCCTTTCTGTCCCTTTCAAATTTCTTGAGTTTAATTGCTTTCAAACGCTCTTGGCTGTCAGCAATGCATTGATCCAATTCGGCTTTCTTACGGTTAAACTCCTCAAGAGTAACCTTGGATTTTAAATCTTCCTCCATCTTTGCGGTGTCTAGCTTTATTTTTTCCAATTCAGCATTAGAGGTTTGAATGAGGAGTAACATTAAATCAAAAGAACACTTATTAAGAATCGCTGCCCAACGGGTCTTAAAATCCGCATTATCTTTAAACATCCCCGGGGGCTTGTGGACTCGCAAGCCCCTCGGGATGAACTTATTAACGGAATAGTCCGTTAAAGAAGCCGCGTTAAGAGACAAGCGACATTTTTTCATTTCAAGTTGCTCCAGGGTAGACCAATCCTCAAGTGGTACCGAAGTGGTAGACCCACTCTTCCATCTGGACATTTTCCTTGTGGTGACTGTTCAGTTTGCAATTTGATGGTGGACTTATCGAGTTTAATAACTCCCAGGAGAACTCTCCCGATTAAATTTTCCACATGCAAATCCCCCAATGTGGTGTACATCATTCAATGTGGGTGTGGCCTCAATTATGTTGGCAGCACCACACGGCAGCTACGTGTCCGGATACAGGAGCACCTGTCTAGAATTAAAAACCAAGTTAGGGAGGCCCCCTTGGTTGAACATTTTATATCTTACCATAATGATCCCAGGGAGTTGTCTGTCTCGGTACTGGAGGTGCTGGATGCTGGTTGCACCTCCAACCTTTTACGATCCGAGTCTAAATGGATCTTCGCACTCCAGAGTATGAGCCCAGGGGGTTTAAACCTCTCTATTGACTATACCTGTTTTCTTGGCTAATGAATTATCAGTGTATCCAGTTCTTTGTGTGAGTCTAGCTTTATTTTCGGTATTTTTGCTGTATGGTTGTATATTTGCAGTTCAGTGTAGTACGACCCCTTTAATTCTGTATGACTCGGTGACCCAGGAGAGTGAGTATAAATGGAGGGGCGTGTCGTTGAGTTCTTACATCTGTTGATTGAATTTCTGCTCTGTACTGGTGGGTGTGTGAGGAGTGTTGGTTACGGATAGTGAGTATTTATTGTTATATATGTTTACAGTTTGGGGGGTATATGTAGGAATGTGGTCCATTTGTGATTATTTATTATTATATTGTATTTAATAACCCCTAGAGACTAGCCCTGGAAGAAGAAGCTCCGAAACGGGAATTGTAAATGGAAGCTTTAGCCTGTCGGCTAGCGTGGTCCCTTTTACCCTTTGCGTGATCCTTTGGACTGTTCTCTCCAACCCTTCCTTACTGCACTCTCCACCTCCAGTTGAGCCCATCATTGAATGGCTGTAAAATTAATTACCTTGGCGACAGACTGCTGTTTTGTATTTATTGTAATTATTGTACCTTTTGAAGTTTTGTACTTTGTTTACACACTTTGCACCTTTGCACTTTATTATAAAGTATTATATAACTATTACTGTTGTGGCATCCTCCGGTTGTTGTTGTTGTATATCTTGTAGCCCCCGGGGGCTTCCCTTTTGGCTTTGGGAGGAAAGGGTTAAATGGCTGCTTTCCCCTTCCTTCCTTGGGGTATGCATACACTCTTTTTTCCCAAAGGCAAGAATAGGTTGTAACATTATATAGTGCACATTCCTCCTGACTTTAAAAGCCAGGAAAGGATTAAATGGCTGCTTTCCCCTCCTTCCCAGGTATGTTTTGGGCTTTGCCAAAGAGAAAAAAACACCCAAGTGTTTTGCACAGCTCTTTGGAAACAAAGCAGCAGGGAAGCTGCGGGGAGGGGATGAAGCAAGAGTATTTTAACCCTTTCCTGGCTTGGCTTAAAAAAAATGATACTGGAACAAGCACTAAAAGTACATGTTCCCCCCCCGAACTCTGCCGCCAATTTCCTCTCCCGTAGGCACAGGAGAGCCCAATCAGCAAATACGGGGGTGGGGGGATGGGTTCCAACATTGCAACGTTACTACACCTGCTCAAAGTTTTTTTTTTTAAAAAAGTGTGACATGAATTGCAAAGCCCCAAAAGCCCGAAACTGCACCGAGACTTCAAAGCCCGTCTAAAATGAAAACAAGACACCAAATCAAAACTGTCACAGACAGTGTGGAATGTGGGGGCGCCATGCCGAAATCATTGCAATCACATTGAATGCTCATAAATGGCGGTTTAAGGCGTAAGTGCAAAAAGGGCCCATGTCTTCTTGTAATAAAAGATTATAATTTAATCTCTATCTTCCCCTTCTGCCTCTGTTTTGTTGCCACTAACTGATTGTGATCTGCAAAGGTTTTTGATTGTATCTTTGCATTCTCTAGATTAATAGCTAACGTTTTTGATATCTAGCATATATCAATCCTTGAATATGTTTGGTGTTCCTCAGAAAAGAAAATATAGTCTCTAGTATTCGGATTTTTGATCCTCCAAGCATCTTCCAATTGTAACATTCCCATAGAATTAAACACATTTTGGGGGAGTTTGCCTTCTTTGTTTTTTTCCCACCTATCTTTTAAAAGATCCATTACCCCATTCATGTCTCGAAAGATAATATCTCTTTTTTGAATATCTATAACGGATTGGAAAACATTTTCATAATTTTTTCTCTTGCATTGTTTGGGGTATATATTATTGCTAGTGTTTAACAGTGCAATCCTAACGGGGGTGGGGAAAGTGAATAGGAGCTGAACTAAGGCTTGCGACGGCAGAATAGGCTCTTGGGTGTGCATAAATGGCCTTCCATCGGTGGTGGCACAAGGCGCAGCAGCGCTGGTGGGCTGGCACTGGCGCAAGCAAGGGGCGGCTGGGCGGAGGCGGAGAAGCGGTGTAGAGCCCCGCGTTGGCGCAGGAGGGGGCAGGGAGGAGGTCGGGGCCACAGTTAGTTCGTTCCCTAAGCCCTTCCAGAAGCAGGAACGCCCACAGCGGCACAAAAGAGCTATGCCATGGAAGAAGAAAGCATAGCCCGTAGGTGCCCATGAAACGGCGAAAACTCGGCCCCCTCTCCGAGTGCCCAGCCCTGCCCCCGTGACCTGAAGGAGCATAGGATAGGAACTATCCTGGGGACCAATCAGTGTGCGCTCCCGGCATGGATGAGACCTCCTCCCCAGACCCAATCACCCGTGAATGCACCCTATAAAACATCCCGCCAGTGCCACCCACACTCCTCAGGTAAGTGAGCACATGGCCTGAAGCTCTGCCTGTTTGCTGTGTGCCATGGCCACTTTGAACACAGGGCGGGGGAGAGGGTGCTCACGGTGGTAGGCACTGAGTGCACTTTGGGGACTTTGTCAGAAAAGATGGAGAACTGTGCACTCGCTGAGGGGAAGAAGGGCAAAGTCCAGAATGTCTGGCTAACTAAAAGCATCCACTCCTGTTTCCCTGCAGGTGTCCTGACTCTGGAGTTCCAGCTCGGTAAGGAGCGAGGGAGCACTGACAGGTAAGGAGGAGATGGGTCGACAGCAAACCCGTCCCGCTGATTAGTGCTAACCGCCCCATCACCTGAACCTACTTGATCACTAGCCGCTTCAGGTGCGGCTCAGCAGGAGAGGGGGCGATGGCAGCCATCCCTGCCCGCCCCAGAGGCAGTTGCCCAGAAAACTACTCTTGACCAGGCGTTTGTAACTATCAGCTCGTTTCCTCCCTTAAAGGTAAAGGCACCCCAAGGCAGAGTGCATCCTCGCCAGATGATCTTGCATCAGCTGGTCACTGCCGCTGCCGCTCTCTACTATGTGCATCTTCTCAGATGTTGGAGTGTGGGGTTCGCCTTGGCCGTGGACCGAGGCAAAGCCCACATGTGTTTCTTTCTCTTGCAGGCATGTCCCGAACATGTCCACTCCTCCCCGCCCTGCCCCCCCAATCCTCTGCGAGTGTCATTCGGATCCAGCCCAGGAGGCAATATCGCACAGCAGCCCGCATCTCAGCCTCGCCCCTGGGAGCGGGAAGGAGGGCTGTGTGAAATGCCTTGGCTCCCTTTCCAGCCGAGAAACAATGGCGCTTTTTCCAGTTTAATAAAACGAGTTGAAAAACAACAAACTTCTGTGTTTGCATGCCTGACTTTGTCCTTAGCCCCTCTCCCAACACCCCCGTCACATATTTCCACTCGCACATGCCTACAAATGTATCAAGCAGCCCCCTTCCTCCACCCAATGTAATGTCAGGCAGAGGGGTGGGAACTGAACCGTGGCCCATATATGTCTGCGGGGGCGGGGGCACTGAGGACTTTCATTCTCTGATAGGCTGAGCGGCTGGCATCTGATAAGCCAGGAAGACGGGGTGCAGGTGGAAAGCTGCTGCCAGGGGGTGGGGGTTGTGTTTGCGGAGGCAGGGATGGGCTTGGCATGGGGAGGGTCTCTCATTTCACTCTGGGGGAGCATCTCCCCAGTACTGGAACATGGCTGTCAAGGTCTGGCCCCCGCTCTCACTTTGTAGAGATGCAGTGATATGTTCCCGTTGCGCGGCAACAAGTCTGAGCGCGCGTATCATTCCCCTCGTTTCCAAATGGCTTCCTGGCCTCCCACGTGGTTCCCAATGGACATTCCTGTCACTCATTGGCGGCCCCGCCTCCCCCCACCTGCTTCTCTGGAACCTGGGGACTGATTAGGGTTGCTGGTCTCCAGGTGGTAGCTGGAGCTCTCCTGGAAGTACAACTGCTCTCTAGGAACAGAGATCAGCTCCCTACTGTCTGGCCCTTCTTTTCAGAGGGGGGGAAACCCCTTTTTCTTTTGGTGGTGGCAGTGGAAGTGGGTATGTGCAGGCGCACTGAGCTGCGGCTACCGGCCTGGCCCTCATCAGAAATGGAGGCTGGACGGGCAAGGGGGGGTGTTCAATCTGGACCTTCACTGTCACCTCTGCCTGCCTCCCTGGCAGGGATGCCTGCCCTCTGACGGGGGCCTATTGGCGGCGGCGGTGGCGGCGGGGGTGGGGATCGCAGCCTCCCCATTGGCTGCGCCACCGCTGTTCTCTCGCCTGTATGTGAGGGGCGGGGTGTGGCCATTGGCTGGTGTGAGCGGGGTTGTCAGGGGAACGGTGGGCGGAACCTCCCAGGGGCCACTGCATTTCACCTTGCTATGCTCAGGTGCTGGCGGGACTATCCTGCGAAAGTCATTAGGGTGCCGTCCAGCGCCGCCCCATTTACACCAGCTCACGAGTGACGGTGCAGCCTGGGGGGGGGTTAGGATTGTACTGTAAATCTTGCCTCCCAGGAGCCTGATTTGCAAAATCATATATCTTCCTTCAGAGTCTCTTAATTCTTCTGTAACATTTATTTGTAAATTGTTTATAAAAACCATGGCTCCTTTTTTAAATTATACATTCCTAATAAACTCACAAATACATACTAGCAAACAGGAACAAAGCCTCCAAAAATAATCGAAACTGTAATATGATACAACAGGGAGGGTAGGCAGTCCTGTGCTTCAGCTGCCATTATATAACTGAGTCCCTCGTGTCCCTGCTTGCCTGGGGGTGGGGGAGCTTAGCCTCCCTGGCCAAATTTGTGGAGGGTGGGGGGGGAACTTGAGCCACTGAGTCCCCCAAAGTTTATGCCTATGCTCTGAACTCCTTCGAAGAGGGGTAGTATAAAAATGTAGCAATGGTACAACGGTAGTTTCATATCTTGTTTATGACTAGCTGAAACCATTACAGTGCTGAATGCATGCTTTCAAGTTAAGGAGAGCTCTTTTGCATGCTGTTAAGCAAAAATATAGTAGGTAGGGGAGATGCTGGTGGTAGGGTTGCCAGGACTAGGTTGAGAAATTCTGGGAAGCTTGAGAGCAGAGCCTGGGGAGGGCAGGGTTTGAAGGGGGCGGAGGGGCTTCAGAGGGGTATAAAGCTGTAAAGTTCACCCTCCAAAGCAGCCATTTTCTTCAGGGAAGCTGATCTGTGTAGTCTAGATATCAGTTGTAATTCTGGGAGGAATCCATACCCCAACTGGAAGTTGGCAACCCTAGTTAGTAGAAAGGAAGGATCCCCCCCATATGTAGTTCAAAGGTCTTAAGATGAGGTGTTATGCAGACTTAATACTAAATGCAAAAAAAAAATCAAGTTGTTCCAAAAACTTGTGTATCAAAGAAGCTCCTGCATAGTACAGAATCTGACTATCTTAATGTCAATTATTTTGTCAGGCTGTTGTGTGTATTCTACTGATCTTGATTGCATTGTTTTCTAATTCTGTAATGTGCCTTGAGTCTGTATGAAAAAGGTGGGCTAGCAATGAAGTAAAAAAACATTGTTTACCTTTAAACATGTTTATCTAACGCCAGATTTGCCTGGTGATGCCTTTTTGAAGATCTTGATGGGAAGGAACTGTTGGTCTTAAGTTTTCAACTATTTCTGCAAGTTGCAGTTTCAGTCTGCTGTGGCAGCCTCTGAGAAGCCAGTCTGTGCCTACATGTGCATGATTTGGCTTTTGATCTGGTTGTAGCACGCTGAAGCCAAATCCAGTGTACTCCACCAGTAGACTGTGCACATTAAGCTAATGGTGCCATCACGTGCTGCAGTACTGAGAAGAAAAACTACACTCATTGAAAGGAGAAGTTGTATTTAATCACATTATTTACAAATCCTGTTGCTTCTTTTTATCTGTTATTACCTAATAGAACTTATTTGTAATAGTGTCCCCTCAGCATCTGTTGAAGTTACAACTATTTGTCCACGTTGTATCTTTAAAAAAAATTATTCATCCCTCACTTTTCTCCTGAATGTCATGTGTAGTGGTTAAAAGCAGCAGGATTCTAGTCTGGAGAACTGAGTTTGATTCTCCACTCCTCAGCTTAAAGCCAGCTGAGTGACCTTGAGCCAGTCACAGCTCTCAGAGCTCTCTCAGCCCCATCCACCTCACAGGGTGATTGTCATGAGGATAATAATAACACACTTTGTAAACCACTCTGAGTGTGGCATTAAGTTGTCCTGAAGGGCAGTATATAAATTGAATGTTGTTGTTGTTATTATTATCTCCTCAATTTTATCCTCAGAACAACAATAACCCTCTGTGTAAGTATAGGTTAAGCTGAAAGAGGATGACTGGCCCAGGTCACTCAGTAAGCTTCATGGCAGAGTGGGGATTTAAATCTGGTTCTGGTCTCTTAAATGCTACACTGTCTTTCCACCATCATCTTAAAAGCTGACATCAACACAGTCTTTTCATTAGCGGTATAAAATGCACTTTTGAGCATTCATTGTGTTTGCTGATGCTGAACTTCCAGAGTGGCCAGGGGCTGGAGGGACCAAATTCTCCCCTAATAATTATGCACCCCAGGGAACCAGTTGCTTCAGATGGGATTCAGGTGGCTTTGATCAAGCTCACCTGGGCTGATGAAATCAGAAAAATACTCCCCCCCCCCGCTCCCTATGGTGATCTGACTCCTTAAACTTGAATCTACCTGAGCTATATATTGTTTCAGATGGCCTGGGGAGGTGTTGAAGAAACGATCCTCTACCAAAAGCCAATGTGATCTGGTTGCTGTTGTGCTACAGGCAGTTGATCACAAAGACAGTAAACTTGAGAGCAGAACTACAAGTGACAAAAGGCACAGATTGGACACTTGTCAGCTTCCCTCAAGTTTTGATGGGAAATGTAG
Organism: Eublepharis macularius; assembly: GCF_028583425.1. Lineage (NCBI taxonomy): Eukaryota > Metazoa > Chordata > Lepidosauria > Squamata > Eublepharidae > Eublepharis > Eublepharis macularius. The sequence goes on along the minus strand of NC_072796.1, from coordinate 82,742,479 downwards.
GCATCCTGGTCTCGCAGCTTGGCTCTCTGACTGCTGTCCAATGGACTTTTCAACTGTCACTTGTCCAACATTCCGCCAAGCTGCCTACATTTCCCATCAAAACTTGAGGGAAGCTGACAAGTGTCCAATCTGTGCCTTTTGTCACTTGTAGTTCTGCTCAAAGGAGAGTTTAGTGGGGAGCAAAACAAGACTACTTTTTTTTGGTCCTTCTGCCAAATAAAACAGAAGTCTAGTGCCACCCAAATGATTACCAGAATTTATTCCAGCATGAGCTTTCATGAATCAGACAATTCATCTTCTGAAACCGTTTGATTCTATCCAGTTCATCTTGTTGTTTTATCACTTGTGGTAGCACTAAAGAGAATACTTCAGCCCATAAATTGTCCAAATAGTTTGTCTATGCAATAGTAATCTCAATCAGTGACAATTGTAAAGCATCCTTGAACTCTAAACCTCTGTCAGTAGATCCCTAACTCCCACCTCCACCTGGACCTTCTGTGCTCTCTCTTTAAAATTCACCATACTGGGTCATCCGCTGTCTCATCTCCTGCCCCTGTTCCATTTCTCTGGGCTCTGAGTTGCTACTTCTCTAAGAAAAGTTGCCACAAAGGAGGAGTACAAAACTGTGTTGTTGGGGAAGGTGGAGTGTTTAAACCCCTGCCCCCCTCATAAAAGCAGAGGCCAGCTTGGGCCTCTTTAAGTGGGAAGGGAAGATGGAAACAATATGGTCACATGTCTTTTCTCCTTAGCAAGACTTACAGCAGAATGTCCCTGCTGTATTGACTTACGTAATCTGCTTTGAGTCTTAGAGAGAAAGGAAACTATAAAAACATAAATAAAAATAAATAAATATATAAATAAAAATAAATGGGAGTATCTGAATGATGCTAGGAGCTTATGTGAGTGTTGGTACCTGAAGAAATACCTAGAGGCAAAAGGCTTCTAGAAGAGCACTCACAGGGCTATTGTCAGATCTGATGTATTCATTTCTAAGGCTGAGGTCAGGAAAATAAGTCCTGTGAGTTGGAAGCAGATGTCCAACATATATCGTCTAGTGGGTTTGATGCCATGATCTTCCTTTCCTATGGAAAAATTTGGTAATTTAAAATGAGTTTTTAAAAAATATTCCTCATTAACTTCGGGTCACAGAAATATTCAAGTGGTGCTTAAACAATTAAAAAGCATTATCTGAAGCATGAGGGAGCGGAGGGTAAAAGCCAGTCCATCCATGAGTTGCAGCACAAAAGCAGAGGAAGAAACTAAGCCTGCTCTTATTTTTAGGTATGCTTTAAATGGCTTTTTAAATTAAAGCAGAGATTCTGAGAATCCATTCTTTGTCTGATTCCCTTCTCAACCTGTATTGTACCCGTCATGAACCTAGGATACTTTGATTATGCAAAGGTTAAAGTCAATTATTCGTTTTATTTATTGACTTCTCTTATATTCCAGTTTTCTAATTCATGGGGATCCGAAGCAGCTTACATCATTCTCCTCTCCTCCATTTTATCAAGTAAAGTTACAGCCATGCACTTTGACCTGAAGCTTGCACAGAAAATCCTTAGTCCAAAGATTTTCAAAAGAGAAATAAACAGGTACAATTTAGTATGTTAGCATAAAATGGGAGAAGAGAAAAACTTAAAATAGCTCAAATTTCTAGAATGGCTTAGTTAGTACAAATATATGTATTGCTGAAATTAAAGAACAAACATGTTCATTATATATTTTGTGGAGCGCACTGAAAGTCAGCTAGGGAAGGATACAGTAATTTAAGACGATATTCAATAACTAAGATCCTGGGACATTTTGTTTTCCAGCTACAAATAAAACACCATTAATCCTTCTAAATAGATCACAAAATTATTTTTTTCTGATTGCTCATAAAATGTGCTATTAATTCCCAAATTATTATTTATTCTCAAATTATTGTAGGTTTCCCTGGTGCTTGTGGAACAGTAGATTGAAAATGAGAAAAAACACAAATCAAATAAAAGAGTCTACTTTCTAAACAAATTGGAAAAATATCTGTGACTGCTGGGAGGATGGGAGGAAATGGAGAAAAACTGTACAGAATTGGCTTACCGAACAGTAGTTCCTTTGTGGGTGCATCACATTCACAAACAAGACTGTTTAAAGCTGTAGTCTTGATGTCAAAATAAAAGTGCTTGTCATTATCTGTTTACTTGCCCCTAATACATGTGATAGAATTGCTAGGAAAGAAGAAGAAAAACCTCTCTTTGAACACTGAAAATTGAAAAGACATTCTTCCCTATAGGCCCTTTACCTTTAAGGCTCTAAATGGCTTGGGGTCAGGGTGGGTACCTGAAGTATTATCTACTCTCATAACTATCCAGCCTGCCAGTTAACATCCACCTCTCAAGCCCTGACAGGGCATTTTCTGTGGTGGCATTATGGTTGCTAGTCCCCTCTCTGGGTTATGGGGCATTCCCCAACTGCTGTTCTCTGCCCCACTCACCTAGTTGATGGAGGGGGAAAAGAAGCGGAAATTGAGAGTACTCACCAGCTTCCTCAGGCCCTCACTGGCAACATTGTCAGGTTGCTGACAGAATGATATTTCTTTTGAGCATGGAAATGACATCATCATGTTGGCAACGAAGGCCTGGGTTTGGGGGTAAAAGCTGTAGAGGTTTTGCCCCAAAACCAGAGCAGCTCTAGCACGGCGATGGTATAAAGACATAACTTCAACAAGTTACATTGTTAGCGCATGCAGGTAAGTCTCACCCCCCCATCAACCCCGCCCCCCACCTCTGTTGGTTGCAGGGGTGACTTGGCATCTCTGAAAGGCAACTTGTCTTTGGAATGTCCTCCCCCTGGTGCCTATTTTACTTTCTTTTAAGTGCCAGGCTAAAACACATCTTTTTACTCAAAATTTTAATTAGGGGTTTTATCTTATTAGCTTTTAAACAATCTGCTTCTATATTATGGACAGTTTTTATTCTTGTTAAGGTCTAATGCCACCCTGGGCATCTCAATGGCTGACTTCAAGTTGCCTGAAGTGGTGGCTACCCGTGGGCCCATGAACGGAATAGGGAAGCCCGAGGAAAAACCCTCGGCCAAATACCGGGCCGCACGCTTGTTGGGGTATCGGAGTAGGAGGGGGAGCAAGGACCTGAGCCTTATTGGCGTGGGGGCCAGGCCCCCGACCCCGCTGCCCGCGCTACTTGCTTGCTGCGGCAGGCTGGGGGGTGGCCGTGCCGGAACCTCCCTCCTTGCGAGGGCCACCTTGGGAGGGCCGGCCACCCCGAAAGGGCTGCGCGGAGGTGCTCCCCCGTGTGCAAGAGGCACGGGGGTGAGGACCAAAACAGGAGTCACAGCTGTGGTCGTACTTGCACCTGGGCCGCAAACACCTCCCCTGGTTGTATTCCCAGCAGATGCCCCGGTTCCTGTCCCGGCGGCTGGATGCCTTCCAGCCTCGAGCCCCCTCCGCCCGACCCCTGATGTGGGGTCCGACCAGCCACAACCACAGTTTCTGATTAATGAGGTCCCACCTGGCCCGGGGGTTGTGGGACGCCCTCTTGCGGAAGGCCTCGTCATAGTCTATGGCTGCTGCCTCCCCTGCCAGGGCCCTTGCCCTGAGCACGTTTCCCTGGTGGTTGGTCAGGTGCCAGCCCCTCTCGGGGTAGGCCGCCTGGACCACCCCCATGTAGACAGTGTACCCCTCCAGCCAGTTGCTGAAGGTGCGCTCTGCCACCTCCCCCTTGCTGGATTTCTTCTCCCTTTTGGCAGGGGGGGCGCTCCTGCCATCCTCCGCCTCGGGCCTGATAAGGGCGAAGACGTCCACATAGTAGCCCCCCAGTATGCGCTCTCTTACCCTTCTCGATAAGTGGATGCCCGGGGGGTCCTCGTCGTCCGTAAAGGACGCTGCTGTCCTGGGGGGCTCCCCAGACTGGCCCGCGGACCAAACCTCTGCTGCCCCCCCTTGCCCCCGTGCCAGCCCCAGCCTGCGTTTTAATGCCCACCTTGGGAGGCCCGGGGTCTGTGCAGCCACCCCCCAGTAGTCATCCCCCGCGTCATCCTCGGAGGAGGAGGTGGAAGACGTACCTGAGGATCCCTCGCTGTCTGTGTGATCCCTGCTCCGGTGGGCTCTGCGCCTCCTCTTCCTCCTTTTGCTCTTCTGCTTGTGCGGTGGGCTCCTGGAGGCATCCTCACTGGAGGTTGACTGATCTCTGCCCCTTCTTTGCTGCTGGGGCTGGTTCCCCCCGCCCCTGTTGCGGGCTTGCTCGCTGGATGCCTGGGCGCCCCTGATGCCAGAGGCCTCCATAAGCTCCACCTTTGAGGTGAGCTGCTGTAGGGCCCTTGAGATCCCTTGCAGGGTGCTATCCTCCGCCTGCCCAGTGCCCCTGCCTCCCGTGTGCCGTCCCATCCTGCCTGAGCCTTTCCCCTTGGCTGGCCTTGGGGGGCTCCCAGAAGCCTCGGCCGCCCTTCTGCCTGCCCGGGTGGCGAGGCGACTTGATGGGCCTGCCGCGGCCTGTCGTGTCCCTCTTTTGGCCCCCCTTTCCCCCCCTTTGGGCCCCTTGGGGGTTGCAGCGGCCGCGGCTAGGCGCCGCCTGGGTTGGGGAGGGCCGTCCATGGCCTTCCTTGCCCTGTTCCGACCTCCACCGGTTGGAGCAGATGGGCCCGCCGCCGTCTTCCTGCTTGCTGCTGGAGCCATGCTTTTCCCCTTTCTTCGTGCTCCCAAGCAGCTGGACTGTCTCCTCGGCCCCGCTCGAGTGGCCGCGCCTTCACCGGGGCCCCCCGCCGTTCGCCGTTCGCCGCCGCTGCCGCAAGCCCTCGTCCACCGCGTGGGGCTCCCCTTCGCTCCAGGAACCGTCGACTTGTTCGTTCCGCAGCTGAAGATCAGGCCGTCGCACCGCGTGCTGTGAAGTGATTTCAGCTACAGCCACGGGGACGACCTGCTCTCTTCGCCGGCTGGAACAAACAGGAAGCGGCCCGGCCGGCTGCCTGGGTAAATACCCACGAGGCGGACCAGAGGGAAGACTGCTCCCCTCAGGTCCGCCCCCCCGGCGCCCCGCCCGCCTGGCCCCCGCGGCCCATGCTGATTGGCCGGGCGGAATTCAAACCGATTGGCCGGGGCGCCGAGAGGCAGCCGGGAGCCGGCGCGAGCCCCGGCTTCCCCTCCGAGCCTGCTGCCCCGCCGCCGGCAAACTGGGCGCCCAGGTAAGTCTGGGGGCCCTTGCTTTTAGTGGTGTTTAATGGCTTGTTTTTTATACTGTGGTTTTTAATTGTAAGCTTCCTCAAGCCGATCTAGAGATGACATAGAAATATTTTAAATAAATAAATACAGTTTATCTTATACTATCTTCAATCAGATAGATATTTTTAGACTTTTCTTGTAAATATTACAGCTGTCTACCATTAGCCATTCTGCTCTGGAATGCGGAATTTGGGCAATTAGCATGTCTCTTTAGGTAACATCCACTGTGCCACTGAAGTAAAGGAATAAATGAAATTTATCTGGGCTCTGTTCAGCGTTATGACTAATTTTCGCTAAAACCAGTGAGACTTAAGTCTCATTCTTTCATTTGGGCTTGGATGAAATTGGCTTTAGCCAGATTGGGGCCTAAGCGTTTACATTATTATTATTTGAGGGGAAATCCATAAGCTATGCACAAGTCTGTTTTATTACCAGTCTAGTAAAATGCCTGTCATTATAACAGGTAGACTAGAAAGAGCATTTGCAAGGCCTTTTGGGAAGTGTGAATGAGCTTTGCAGGAGGACACACATTGCGTTGACTATGAGGTTTTTTAGTGGAGGTTAACCCGTTACAAGACACAGACTGGGGAACTGAAATTAGTTAAGACTTTTTGTTTGCCTTTGCAGCTGAAATAATATAAGTTCAGCAAAAAAGTTTCACCACTTGCTTAGCATCTTTACAGGTATGAGGATGGTGGTGATGAAACAAAATTTGGAATGCGAAACTAGCTAAAGTAGGGAACACCCTTTTTTATAAAGGAAATGTTACATACCTGAATTATTGTAGCTCAGAAGTGAATGCCCAGTGAATACTTGCTGATGTCTATTGGGAAGTAAACCCCATTTATTATTTGGAGGATTCATTAATTGCCTTTCTACAAAGTATTCAAGATGACTTTTAATATAAATTGGAAATAAGTAAAAACAATCAGCCATTGAGTTCAATTGGGATTCCCAGTAAGTATGTTTGGGAGTAGAGCTAAAATATAATTAATAAAATGCTACTTTTTCCTGGCATCAGTATGATTATATTGACTGTGAATTTTAAGACCAAAACTAGAGCAAAAAAATCTAAATGCGTCACATAATTAGTAAATAAATAATTCAAGACAAAGGTGTAAATTGTTTAATGTAATACTCAAAATTTTTGTTTTACCAAGAAATATATTTAACTTGAACCTCACATTCTTTGGAACTAAACTGTCTACAGTTCTGTATGCCCTTGTACAATATCTGCTTTTCAACCCAATGCTCTTTACATATCACAAACAGCCCTATTTTAAGAGATGCAAAGGGAATTTCCTCAAAGCAATGTCCCCGTGAGTGTTAATTATTCTGTTTTCCAAACCCACTGGTTGTTTCATTCATCTCAGAGGTTTGGGGATATGTGACAATCTGCTCAGCCTTTGGAAGGAAATCAATAGAGAGCAAGAGCTCTCTCCTACATGGCAAACTTTCAAATTGTATATAACACAAGGAAACCATTGTCTGAATTTTAGACTAACTGCTAGAGCCTGAAGAAACTCTCAGACTCTACTAGCATATACAGTGTGTACAGAGATACACAGGGAGGGAGGTTCAGATCTGCTGCTTTGGAAACAGACTGAAAAGAAAAGCAATTTACAGCCATTGGGAACTAGTTCTGCCTTAGGGACGGAATCACCTGGCGGCTGCTTTCTCTCAAAGCTTGAGGATCATCTGCTGCCATGGCTTGTTTTTAAACCCCGTAACTATTAAATCAATAAATCAATAAATGATGATGATGATGATGTGGCCTGCAGAGGGAAAAGGAGATTTCATATGTTTTGTAGTTTGGGTGAATCGTTCACTTAATTAACTGGAATTGCTTCCAGTCTGTATTCCTATCTGATCTCACCTCTACAAAAGAGAACCTGGTACTCTCAAGCTTCCATGCCAAACCCATTTTTGCCGTAAGAATAGAACAATTTCCTTTGCTCCTTTCTTTTTAATTTGTAGAGTGCTTAATTGAAGTCAGGGGTGCGTTGGAATCCTTTTTGATGTTCCAACTTCTTCTCCTACTTGGAATTGATAAAGGAAGAAATAAAGTAGAAGATATCCCTGAGTATATGTGTATAATCAATGAAAGGTCTACTAAATCTTGGTGTACACAGCAGGAGCTGGGAATCAGTCCATTGTCAGGTGTGATAAGAAAGTAGTAGAGTGTTCAATGTTTTAAAATTAAAATAAGCAACAGTAGAATACTAGAAATCTTCATTTCTGTTGTAATGTGTACAAGCAGCCTCTAGGGGACAACTGTCTGCTTTGCGTGTTCTTCAGTCTTGACCCTTCAGGGTGCCTGTAGCAAATCGGTGGCTGCTGAGGCTTGACTGAGAGATGCCTGGGCGTGTGTTCATCAAGTGCCAGGAGATGCAATGTTAGCCAGGAAACGTAGTTTTAAAAGACAGGGCTGGCAGAGATTGCGCTGGAGGAAATGGATTCTCTCACAGCCCTCTGCGGTCTCTGGTGTGCTGGACTGTCTCTCCTTCCGGAGCCTTTGCCCTGCCACCCTCACTGTGTAAAACTTTGAACAAACCGAGCTTCGGCAGGGCAAAGGCTCCGGAAGGGAAGACAGTCTGTCACACCCGAGGTAGTGGAGGGCTGTGAGAGAATCCATCCCCTCCAGAGCAATCTCGGCCGGCTCTAACTTTTAAAACTATGCTTCTGGGCTAACAGTGCGTCTCCCAACACATGAAGAACATGTGACAGAAGTCTTGTGTAGAGAGACTGAGAGGCTGATGAGAAATGCAGGCTGAGCCAGAGTGACAGCTGAACAAAAAGCTGTTTATTGTATATAAACCTGGCATGTCATGATGCTCAAGATACAACAATATCACACAAACATTAAATTTATTTATTTTATTTAATTTATGGTCTGCTTTCCCTGTAAGCAGGCTCAGAGGGAATTCACAACATATAAATGCAGATAATAGAAACATATGTGTCCCGAGCGGGACCTTCCCGCCCCAGACTGGGCCCACCCAGGGCCCCCCCGGACCGAGGCCAGGCCCCGCCAACGCCCCCCCCCCCGCTCGCCAGACCCCCAGCGCTCACCTCAAGACCCGGGGGAAGCCGGCTCGAAGGAGCGCCGACGGGCGCGGCGGCGGAGCAGCGCCCGGGCGCGGCGCAGGCTGGAGGAAGCGGCTGGGCTGGGGAATGCCGGGCCGCCGCCGCCGCCGCTGCAACCCCCGCAGATGGGCATCAGACCGGCGCCCCCGACAACGCGGGCGGTGGTGGGCGGGGAAAACCTGGAGAGGCCTCCGCCGAGGAGGCGGCTGGGTGGAGACATGGCAGCCGGGCGGGCCAGGCCCGGGCCAGGAAGGGGGAGGGCGCGGGTGTGAGCATCGGAAGGGAGGCGGGCACCCGGGGCAGTGCGGAGCCAGATTGGGGAGCAGAAGGTTGGGAGGGCTCCCCAGTATGAAGAGACTGGCACGAGAAGGGGGAAGGAGAGGGGGTCGGCGGAGCGCAGGGAAGGGAGGAAGACGGAGGAGGCAGGCGAGCTGAGAGGAAAGGGGTGGGAACAGACAAGGGAAGGCACCAGTGACAGGACGGACAGCAGAGCACGGGGCGGGGAAAGGAGGGAGCACGGTGGCGGATTGGGGGAGAGGGGAGAAGCGGGTTGAGGCAGTGGCACAAAAGGGAAGAGCCCGAGGACGCCGAGGAGGAGAAGTTGGCGGGGAGAGCACATACGGCCAGAGCGAGGAAGCGAGAGAGAGAGGGGAAACGGTCATAGACTCTCCAGGCAGCTGGTAGGAGGCAGAAGCCAGTGGCTCAACTGCTGCCCCTGCCCAGTCTGAGGCCGAGGGAACTCCTTTGCCACCACCCCAACCGGGGTCCAAGGGTATGGCAGAGCAGGGGGGGCCGGCGGCGGGTAGTGCGGGGCCTCACAATATAATAAAACATTGGTAGTAATCATATGATTAAAATACTGCACTAAAAGCATCCCAGGCGGCTCACATTGCACCCCACATCTCAAAAACACCTGCAAAGTCTGCAGGAAGGGTGGCCAAGATTTTATAAGTACAGGTCAGGGGATGTCTCTCCCCCCTCCCCCTCTGGAAGGGGCCAGTTGGCTTGAGTAGATGGTTTTTTTGCTTTTAATTCTGCACTGCTTTCCTTCAGAGACAACTATCTGTGAAATGCACACCTGTTCTAGGAAGAAAGAGAGTCAATAATAATTAGGGGGTGCCCCAGTCCTCATAAGAACATAAAAGCCCTGTTGGAGCAAAACAAGTTTTCTATCCAGTTCAGCATCCTGTTTCACATTTATTCTGGAGGAGCAACAGCAGGCCATACTGGCTGAAGCCTCCCCTGATGTTGTATCCTGGCACTGGTATTCAAATGGTTAGTGTCTCAGAATGTGTAGTCACTATGGTAACTAGTAGGGTTGCCAATTCCTCTCCCCTCCCAGTGGGAGGGGGGACCTGGCACTTACCTTGTGCCACTCATGCGTTTCTCTTCAGGTGCAAACACGTGCTTCCGGCATATGTACAATGACGTCACTTCCAGGAGTGATGTCATTGCACCAACCGAATGAATGCTCCTGTGCTCTGTGCAGGGCTGATTCGGAGTGCTTGCACGGGCCAGCACAACGTAACTCCCAGAAATGATGTTCTTACATCCCCTCAGGACTGTGTGCACTGCATGTGTTCCTCGGGTGCCTGCCAGTGGCAGGCAACCTCCAAGGGGATCTCCACCTCCTGCCGATCACTGGCAGATCGGCAGGCAAGGAGGAAAACCCCTGGGAGCTTGCCTGCCACCAGCGGGCACCTGGGAACCCTAGTTATTAGCCATGGACAGAGCTCTCCTCTATTAAGCAGTCTAATTGCTTTTAATGCCATCTATGTCAGTGGCTATCACTACATCCTCTCACTGGCAACAAATTCCACCTTTAATCACTTGTTGAGTAAAGAAGTATTTCCTTTTGTCCATCTTGAATCTACTTCCCACCAACTTAATTAGCAGACCCTGAGTTTTAATATTTTGGGAGTGAGAAAACAAGTTATCTCAGTCCACTTTCTCTACCACTTGCATAATTTTATGAACTTCAACTATCTTCCCCAGACAGATATTTATGATCTAATAGGTAATTTTAGCTTTATTAATCCCATGGATGAATGACTCTGTTATGTTTGTTTATCCAAATTTATTATATTTGTATTTTGCAGGTTAAATAAAATTTTAAAAAACCTATCTTCCCCAGAAGGGAAGTTGGCATGGTATAGCCCAATCTTGTCAGATCTCGGAAACTAAGCAGGGCTGGTACTTGGATGGTAGTACCACCAAGAAACACTCTCCAGAGGAAGGCAATGTTGAACCACCTCTACTTTTCACTTGCCTTGAAAGCCCCTTGCTGATGTCTCTGTAAGTCAGTTGCGAGTTGATGGCACATATGTACGTACGTATGTAACATATCCCCCCTAGTCATCTCTTTTCTAAACTGAAAAGTCCCAGATTCTTCAGCCTTTCCTCTTAAGAAAGTTGCTGCAACCACTTAATCATCTTGGTTGTCCTCTTCTGTACTTTCTCTAGCTCTGCAATGTCACCTTCGAGATATGGTGACAAGAACCACACAGAGCATTCCAAATGAGGCCTTACCATAGATTATGCAGGGGCATTATAATTGCAGTTTTGTTTTTAGTCCCCAATAATTCCCAGCATAGAGATTGCCTTTTTCACTGCTGAGTTGACATTTTCACTGAGCTACCTACCGCTACCTCAAGGGTCGAATCCACATTCACCCATTACCCGCTTATTAATCGGATTTCTTTCGTTTTCCTCCAACCCGTAACTTTTCCTTCTCCGTTCACATTCTGGCTCCCCATCCGGCTTTCTCGCGCGAGCCTCCGGTCACACGTCCGCTCGCAAACCGCTTTTGTGGGCGGGACCTTTTTTCCCTCCCTTTTTTTTTAATTTTTTTAACAGACTTTTCCGTTATTTCATTTTATCTATATGAGGACACATCAATAAAGCGACATATCACGTGAACGTCTCGATATCCACTGGTTAATTTTTTGGGGCGGGCGATTCAAATAGTCTATAAAGGGTCGGTTTTCCGGCAAAATCTATTTGTGGGTGTGAGTGGATGGTTGGTGTGTTTGGTGGTGTTGTGGTTAGTGTTTGTGATTTGGTTGTTGGTATGGATCCGATAATCGCACTCATCGGACAGCTGATGTTTGCATTGCTGGCTTGCCAGACGCAGCTGCTTCTGGCTTACCGGCGCTATTCAGCCCAACGCCGCAGAGCTGCAGCCAGGATTCTGTTCCAGGATTCAGTCTCCACCGTCGCCTGGGTGCGCTCCAGAAGATGGCGCCGGCAGCGCTTCCAACATTGGTTCATGCTTGCAGAGATGGAGGAGCCACGGCAGCACTGGGTGTACCCGAGAAGCACCGACTGGTGGGAGAATATCGTGTTGGTGCATTGGGATGACCGCCGTTGGATGCGCCGTTTCCGGATGTCCAAGAGGACCTTCATCGACTTGGTGGAAGCGCTGCGTCCCAGGCTGCAGCGTCAGAATACCTCCCTTCGCTCTGCAATATCGGTGGAGAGACGAGTCGCGGTTGCAATTTGGTGGCTGGCCAGCGGAACAAGCTACCAGGTGGCGAGCGACTTGTTCGGGATCGGGAAGTCAACGGTAGCCTCCGCGGTGGTCGAGTTCTGCCTCGCGGTCGAGGTGGAACTTCTATCGAAGACTGTCTCCTTCGGCACAGCAATTGGAGAGGTGAATTTTATTTTGCAATATCAAATTTTCGTTATTACAATTAAACGTTGTAAAAAAAATTTTTGAGCTGTAAAGTCAAGGCTCCAACCAGTTCACATCAATATGGTGTTCCCAGCATCCCCTTTTCCAAGTCATTTTACAGTCAATTTTGGACCCCGCTCAATATTTAAAATGCTATGTTTTAGCTTGTGTGTAAACGAACATTGCCCACAGACGCCTCGAGCACCTCAGTGATGTGCACCTTCATAGTGTGTTATTCCCAAGGACACATCCCTTTGTTGAGAAATATGAGTGCACCTATTGACACGCACATGCCCCCCTTGCTGTGTGACCTGAAGTAGTTTACGAAATGAAGTGTCTCGGACAGGGGTCGCCTTTTTTGCTCCTATGATATTATAAGTGCTTTTACATTGGTGAGTTGGTATGCGGGAATGCACTTTGGTCTGACCCCCTGCTGTGTTACCAAAATCACAACACAATTGGTGTAGACCCTCTTCTAACCCCCCTTCAATAACCCTTCAACGTGAGGAAAAATTTGGACTATGGGGAAACAATTCCCCCCCCCTACGATTCTCCCCCTGTCCTCCAACAATCTCCATGGTCATCTATGGGAAGAAACGTCGCCCTTTATGGTGGCTCTGGGTGGCATTGTGAAAGCAAGGTGAACCCAACGTGCAAGGCACCATATCCTACATGCAATCCCAGCCTCCAACAATTTTTGGGTTCATTCTACTTTGGTGGGCGATTTTGGGGTCTCCCAAAAAACCATGCCCCATCCATCTCCAAACCCCAGTTTCCTAGGTGGGAAACAATAGAGGCTTCTGTAGCCGGGGGCGGCATTTGGTGTGCAAAATCCAGCCTGTCTTTAAGGTCGCGTCTCCCACCCGTCCTTGTTCCCTCTAGCAAGGCACAATCCAATCCCACTTTGGTGGGCCAGTTTGTGGCCTCACAAAGATGCTTCTCTCAACACCATCCCCGCTCACCTTTATTACCAGTGGTGGAGATAAGAGAGGCTGGTGTGGCCATAGGTGGCATTTTTCAATTAAAATTCCTCAAAACATAAGAGAACCTCGATCCAACATTCCGGAATACAAAAACCTTTAAATGCAATCCACAAACCAAATAAATTCTGGGTGTTTAAGTATGAGACGTTGCAGATTGATTATGATGCTTTAAAGCGCAGTGTGTCTGACAATATTTGAACTCATGTTTTCCTCTTCTTTCTTTTTCTCACAGATAATGGATGGTTTCTGTACATTGGGTTTCCCGCACTGTGTGGGAGCCATTGATGGGACGCATATCCTGATCTGCGCCCCGGGAGGGCGCCCAGATCAGTACGGGAACCACAAAAACTATTCTTCAATTCTGCTTCAGGGCACAGTTGATCACCGGGGAAGATTTGTTGACGCCGAGGTGGGGTGGAGTGGGAAGAACCACGACGCATTCGTGTTCGCCCACTCCGCCTTCTGTGTTGCCATGGATACCGGCTCACTGATCCCTGGAAACCCTTTCATGGTGGTGGATGGTGTTCGCATTCCACCTGTGGTCATAGCTGATGGAGCCTACCCCATGCGTAGGTGGCTAATGAAGCCCTACGGGAGAGCGGCAACCACACAAGCTCAGAAAAGGTTTGACAGCCGCCTATCGCGAGCCAGGAACGTGGTGGAGTGTTGTTTCGGAAGATTGAAGGCAAGGTGGAGGTGTCTGTCACACCGGCTCCAAGTTAGGGAGCATAACGTCATAGCCGTGGTGACAGCGTGTGTTGTTTTGCACAACCTCTGTGAAAGCCGGGGACATCCCATCACTGGTAGCGGAAGAACACCAGAGACAGTACTTGTTTCTCATGGAGAGGAACAAGAGTTAACCACCGATCACAGGCATCTTGCCGAAGGAAAGTTGGTTAGGGATGCCCTGGCAAAGTACATGAGCCTGGAGTGGACAAGGTGAGGTCATGTTCCTCATTGTGGCAAATGTTGGACATTGACTGACCTGCTTCAAATGGCTGCTGAAGCGTGGAAAACAGAAAAGGTGTTAATCAGCAACTCACATGTGAATCTGATCTGTTTAAATAAAAAAAAATGGTTAACGTTACATCAAAGACTTCTCCTTTTTGGGGTGCTGTCAAACAAACAGTGGATGTTGATTCTAGTCCTGATACATACAGACAAGACGTCCACACACAGATGAGTGGTCCCCCACATACACTTTATACAGTCAGTCGTGGTCTTGGTGGCAAAGTCTGGACTCTTGCTTTCCTTTCCTCCCACAAAAATTTGGAAGTAATGTTGATGGAATGTCCCCCTAGAAAATGGGTGTAGCTACATGTGGCAATAAGGGGGGGGGGAAGCGACACTTTATTGAAAACTGTTGTGGTTTTCTATTCAAAGTGAGGTTGGTTAGAATGGGCACAACATGACTGATACCACTTATCCAAAAAACGACAAATGCAATTATTCATGGTTTTTTATTGTATTATTTTATATTAAACATCTCTAAACTTTGCAGAGAACGGCAAAAACCTACAGTTAATCAACATTGGAACGAGTGTCCATCATATAACACCTTGACAATTCTGTTCAATCCCTGAAATCCTAAAATCTATACACATACGTGCACAACTGGGGCGACAACACCCCAAATTTTTTATTTTCTTTAAGCACACCGAATCTACGCCATTGCGGCATCTCCAATGCAATTGAACCAGTCATATTAAATTATGTGCCAGAAACCATTATATCGGGTAAATTAGCGGGTGAACGTGGAACATTGCTCTTCACAGCGTCAACCTGTCCCTGGCTTTGCCAACACATGACCGCTTGGCTCCTGCCTTCTTTGCGTTCTCCTGTGAGGAGGGTAGAGAGGTTTGCTCATTATCGAGTGTGTGGACGGTTCTTTCACGCTGTTGGGCGAGCATCTGTCCCAACGACTTTAATGTGTTCACAGCCTCAGACATTACTGAAATGTTCTGCTTCCAGGCCTCGGAAAACTTCTCGCTCTCCATTTTTGTATGCTCCAAGAATTCCTTCTGAATCTTGTTTTCATCAGCCTTCCAACTGCACAGCATCTCTCTGTCCGTTCTCCATTCGGCAACTTGGACATTGTGTTCCTCTCGAGAACGGCGCATCATATCATCGGCCACTCCATAGAGTGCTGCGTTTCTGCGTTTCCTGTTTCTTAGTTGGAATAGTCTTGTCCCAGGTGAAAGTTCTGCCAGGCATCTGTTATCTGCCCCTGCTGGTGTGGATATAGGTTAGAGCAACAGATTAATAATTTGATAACATATCATACATTATTCAAAAAAATGAACCTGGAGAACAGGAAAGTATATGTTTATCTGTTGGCCGGCAGTAGGCCACGTAAGGGGACACATCCCCATGACTAGACAAACCTACATAATAGGTATTTTTTTATTTTACCTCATCACCCCCACCCAGGTCTATGTGTTCAACGTGTGTTAACAGCCATGCATGCGTGAGAAGTAAGGTGCGTTGCTCGCTGGATGGAAAGCTTCCATGATGCCGCTTGTCAAGGGGGTGGAATAAAACGCACACATGGGAACAATTGTCAACTGTTAAGCTTGTAATGGGTGTCAATGCGTTAGTGAGATTAGCCATTTTATAAGCTTCAGATGGAGAGGAATCCCGCTGTGACCTGAGTAGCCTATTTTTTTACAATGGTTACATAAGGTGCTCTTGCAATGTGCCAGACTGTGCAAACTCTAACCATTTTCAATGTTTACCAAAATGACACATTTCTTTGTGATTATGACAAACTGGTTACAGGTCTTGTGGCTTCAACCATCACAAAAGATAGGTGTGCCAAGATGGAGTCTGTGTGTCCCTCTAAAAACATTTTTGGACCTGCGATTTCTGTAAGTCCAGTACAAGTGGACCGTTACGGCTTTATCACTAGAACGGGGCAAACTCTGCTGAACACCCCACTCGGCACATTGGAGAAACCAGGCAACAAATACGAAACAAAATACATGGACACAAATCATACATCACAAATGGGGATGTCCAGAAACCATTGGTAGAATACTACAATCCACCAGGGAATTCCATCACAGACTTAAAGGTCGCTGCAGTTGAACAGACACATTGGAGAAAAAAAAACAACGGGCGGCCACCCTACTGTAATTAATATGCAAAATGTAACCTGTCCTGTTGGTGCTGAATAGGGACTATAAACGGCTTTTAAAGTGACACAGGTGACAGAATACATTTGCACAGGTTACGGTCTGGGGGAGCTCGGTGAAAACTGGCGTGGGCTTTCGGGAACCACAGATCTCTTTGTCAAGTTCCTCTGTCAGGGAGAGCTGTGGTTATGGACGGCTCAAATGTCATTGGAATTGGGTGGTCTATCTGTTTGGCGGCTACAAACTAACAGGGCAAACTCCTTGGAGAACAACAAAGACTCACACAAAATGGAGATGTTTGCATTTTCTATAAAATGAATGTTTTGAATGCACCCTCCACCTTTCCCCCCAAACATTGCCTCTACTCTCCCCTCCCCCACTCTCCCTCCTCCTCTGAATTTGGCCAGGCTCTGTGTCATGTATCTGACTAAGTGAACGTGAATCTCGAAAGCTTATGCTAAGATGAAATTATTTGTTCTTGGAGGTCAAACAGGACTCTTTTTGATTATGCAGATCAAGTGAGCTTACCTGGGTGTGAGCGTGAACGAAGAGCCAGGGGAAGGTCAGAATCACTGTCCTCGTCCTCCACGGCGATTGCACTTGTGGGGTCATTTTCTGAAAAATGAATTTTTAAAAGTTGGGTTTTCAAAGACAGGAGTTGAATTTTGTATAGGTGACTACAAATCCACAATTCACATCAGAGGCATCGTTTGGTGTTGTGTCCTCTTTTCTAATTTGTGTTTGGTCAAAAAGAAATTTCTCTAAGAGCATAGCTTTTGTGAAGGAACATCTGTTCGTTCTTTTTGGACCCCAAAAAGCAAATGATCTTGCCCAGAAAACCGGGATCAAATAATATTTTGGCATTCAGTGACCAAGCCTTTATCATCCTTTTGCTATTACACGATGTCAAAGACACAACATTGCACCTGTGCGCCCCCCCCCGCCACAGTTTCTTATTCCTATGTTGATCTGACCCTGAAGCTGGGCTCCGGGTTTATATGCATCTAGTCTGGTGATAAGAGTTCAAGGCAAGGATCCATTAATGAAATGGCCATTTATTTAAAAAATTTCTTTCATCCTAAGCCAACAGCATCCTGGCTTCTTAATAGCTCAAGACAGGATAAAATGTACAGTTGCTGGCAAGGATTGCCTGAGCAGGAGAAGTCTGTTGACGATTGAAAACCAGAACTCTCTGGCCACCACCTTTGTATGGCTGGTGATGTCACAGTGCCCCTATGAATCAAACACCTCCAAACAATCACATCATTGACAGACTTGTTCAGACCTTGCAAACTGGAGGACATGGCATTTTCTCTTTTGAGAAAAGCCATGTCATTTTGGCGTTCCTCTTCTCCTACTGACTTCAACTATTCCTGTCACAATTTTGGATTTGCCATGAAGGGAAGAAATCTGTCCAAGCAATGCTTACCCTTGTCAGCTAGTCCATCTACAGTGCGGTCAAGATCCTCTTCACTGGCATCGGTGGATGATGACGAGTTCTGCTCTGTAAAGGTGAAAAGAACACAGGTGTCGTCATTTGATAGACAGGGAGATGGGAACAGGATAAAAATCAGTGCTATAAACCGGTTTACTCAATGCTCCACGACTCACGTGCTGCCATTGGATTTGGAGAAGAGCACCTCAGTGGTGCGGCATCAATTGTCACCATGTCGTGCGAGAAGAGTTCCTCCGATCCCTCCATCACTTCCCTGGGGGCGCTGATCTGAGGGGGTCCACGGTCAAAAGTGATGCTTCGCGCTATCCGCTTTGGTTTCACACTTGCGTCCCCTCTTAGAATACTGTCCAGTTCACGAAAAAAAGGACATGTAATGGGGCCGTTTCCTGAGGTGGAATTGTGTGCTATGACGCGCTTGTACTCCAACCTCATAGTTTTGGTTTTGTTCCTGCATTCCAATGCGGTGCGCTTATGCCCTCGTGAGGACATCATTCTAGAAATTTTCTCAAAGTTGTCTAAGTTCCTGTGGGAACTTCTAAGGGCCTCCTGTATCTTGTCCTCTCCCCAAAAAGATAGCAGGTCTAATACCTCTTTTTCCCTCCATGTCGCTGATCAAGGAGCAGCAGGAGCAGTTGTAGCCATCTTTTCAGGGCAATTGTGTGTGGGGGTGTCCCCGGATCAAGATGTCGGTCGCTGTTCTTTCTTCACGTCTGCAAGAAGGCAAATGGAGGGCAGTCAATTCCACTGTGATCGATTGGATGAGTACTGTTCTCCCGCTGAAAATTCAAGCAGTCGACCGCGCATGCGCCGTAACCGGCAACCGGCCCTTTTCTCAATTTTTTTTTTAAAGCAAAATACCGTTATTGCAGATATTCGAATAATCATTGGCGCGCTATTAAGATTTAATTAAAAAAATAAATAAATCCGTTTTGGGAAGTGAACCAATATCTTGAGCAAACCAACACATTTCTTGCTAACCGTAATTTCCCGTGCCACAGTGAACATCAAACAGCAGAAATTCAATACATTGGCCGTAAAGGGCCACCCTATGAGAGTGGGGATACACAGCATTCCCTAAAATGCTTTTCGCGCCGATATCAAATCCTCAACACCCATTGGTCACCTTGTTTCACCTAATCCAATCAGCAACCAGTTTTTCCGCGCCTTTATGGAACCGTTATGTGGGCATGCTTATTTATGCCACGGCACATTTTCGGTATTTCGTTTATGGACAACAATGGCAGCAGCGGCGAAAGGAGTCTTCTGGCGGGATGAAGAGGTGGAGACCCTGCTGGACCTCGTTGCACGCTCCGGAAAAGCGGGGCGTGTGATGAGGAGCACACATCTGCCCACAAAGCTAATTTTCCACAAGCTTTCGAGGCAGATGTGTGCCCGAGGTCACAGCAGGACCCCCGAGCAGTGCAGATCCAAATTTAAGCGAGTAAAGGGGGACTTCTATGGGGCGCTTGAAGCCTGGCAGGGGATCCCTCGCCAGAGTGGAAAGCCCCCGTATTTTGCGTCCATGATGAACCTCTGGGATCTCACTGGAAGGCCGAGCTGGCAAGCCCGACATCATGCCGGTAAGAGTTTTTTGCTAATTTGTTTTAAAGATTACTGTTAAGTGCACATCAATATAGTGACACAAAGCTAACTTTTGGGTGGGTGGGGGGAGAGCCGAGAATTCATCTTCCCCCCCCCAACATCATCATTGCGTGATGCCGTGTTTTTGCAATAGCGAATTTTCTTCTCTACCGTCGATACCCTGTTTTACCCCCGCGGCAGGGACCCCAAGGTCAAGATTGCGGCATGTCCAGAACCGTTATGTTCATTATGGTGCATGATCAATTGTGTTATCATTGTTTTCCCCTTTTTTAAAAAAATCTATTGATTGCAATGGGTTTATGGAGTGTCAACATTTCCTCTTCACTTTGCAGCCCTTCTCCGTGGTAGACCTTCCACCGCTGCTGTGGGGGAGGAAAGAGCAGAGGAGGAGCAGGACACGGCCGAGGTGCCTGGGGAGCATGCTTCCTCCGAGAATCCTGCACAGGGGTCAGAACCGGCAACCCCTGGTAAGCAAGCGTTGCCCTTAAAATGTTTTCCCATCCAAAAAACAGGCAGAAGATTAACGGTATCTTCCCCACACCGTGCTCTTGTCCATACACCTACATAGACTGTGTCCATGAATGAGTGGGTCCACATTTGCATCCACACTCCTATGGAGCGAGGAAAAGTGGTGAGTTACAGGGGAAACCCCAGGCACAGAGCATCGCCACTTACCCCTTTTTTTCCAGCTTTACAATTTGTGGTGTTTAAACCAAAAGTTAACATTCTTCTGTTTCTGTATTGTGACAGCTTGCAGAAAAATATGATGTCAGTTTTATTTTACCGGTGCAATCACAGAGTTCCCATTGTTCAGTAAAAATTAGAGTCAAACCAGAGAATCCACGGGTCAATGCCACTGTGAGTCGACCATGATGTACTCATTGCTTTGACTGACCAATTTTCAAAGAATTAAATTATTTTCTATGACCTCTTCAGCAGGTGACCAAGAAAGCCAAGCTGCACGGTCCGAGGAGGGTCCTTCGACCAGCGCACGGTCTGCTCCCCCAACAAGAGCCCGACGCAGAGGGATCGATGATTTGTTTACGGCCATGGAGAGGATGGAGCAGAGGCTGGGATCATCTAGTAAGTTTTTTATCTGGGTGTTTCTGTCAAAATTTTATCTCCAGGTGCCGTTTCTCAAAAAGAATTTTCTTTCCAAAATTCAGTCACAAACGTGCAAGAGAGGTTGAGCAGCGTGGAGGACCGGCTAGCACGCCTAGGGCGGCGAGTCAATGTCATGGAGCGCCGGGAGAGACGGAGACAGCGTCCCTCCGCCTCCGGGGATGCCTCCTAATTGATCACCGAATTGTATATAGTTGTATAAATTTGCTCCCCTGACTCCCACAGTTTATTGTAGAGATTTGAATGTTTAAAAAAAATCTCTGGGTTCTCTTTCAAAAACCTTTTGTCTTTAAATTAAAAAGACTGTTTTCCTGCCTTGAAAAAGAGATTTTCAGAGTGTATGTGTTCCGTGTCTATGCATCAATTTGAAGGTGTGAAGGTTTTATGAAGAGTACACTAGATTTCCTCCTTTCCGATCAATGCCCACCCCTGGTTGGAAACAGGTGTCACATCTTTAGAGGTTTTTTCTCTGTACCATTTTTTCCTAATTTAACCAACACCCGACACACATGTCAAGTAAATTGATGTTTCTGGAACTCATACCTTTTGAACCCTACCAGTAGAGGTTTGGTTTCCGGTGTCAAATTCGGATTTCTTCAGTTGACTTAACACAATGTAAGGGTTTTCGGGACCTGTTCAAGAAATGGCTAATGGTGGATAACATTGTTCTGCAAGCACCTATCTAGCATTCCCCCTTGTCACCGTTTTCACAGACACATTTTACAAAATGAGATGTTCAACAGTTGTAGTAGTGCGTCATGATCAGTCACACACAACCCAATGCATTGAGCGGAGGCAAAACAGGTGCCTCAAGTGCAGGAAAGTGGTTGTTTTTATTCTAGATTAATGTGCAGTCCATTCCCTCAAAAATTAGAACTTGAGTGTAATGTTGAGGGAGACTGCTTTAGCATCATAGGGATACCCGGTCACCTCCCTATGTGCTGCTCTGGATAACCTATCAACAATGTCTACTTTTGTAACAGTGCCAATCACAGGTGGTTGAAGGAAACAGCGAAGGAGTGGTTGTGCCAGGATGCCTCTAATTTTAATTCAATTTTAAAAATTTGACCAGCTATGTTTGTTTTAAAATCAAGGAGAATCGCTTGTCTTTGGTAGGTGCAAGGATAATATCTTTGCTTTCCTTTTCCAGATCAAATGTGACGTGCAAGCAACACAGCACACTTTATGCCAACTACCACAGTATAAAAGACAGGGGACATTATAGGGCTGGTAATTTGGGCAAATCCCAGGCACCCAAGCAGCATGAGCGGCATACCCCTCCCAGATACAGAGATCTGAAACGATAGAATTATTCCTCATGGAGATCACAGAAAGTGCAGGGTTGTAGATGCCCAAAATGGATATCTCGCCACATTCCTTGCTACCAATGGCACATGTATAAGCCCTGGTGCCCGGTTGGATTTTAAGGGAATGGATGTAAATTTGGCGCAAAAAAAATTGGTCACCAGAAATAGGAACCGATTTTTACAGACCAACAGAAAGGTGTTCAATGCCCACAATGATTGCTGCTTTTTTTTAACAGCAATTCCCTAGTAACTCCAACTGTGACAAACTTTTCTTATGAAGTAATATTGTTGTCGGAAACACAAGAGAATCATATTCTGTCTATGTTCCAGGTAGCAGTCCTTGCGACTCTTTGATGTTGTCTGATTTTTTTTTTAAAGCAATCTTTGGAATAGCGATATTTTGAAATACGAGATTAGAAACGGTATTTCGCCGAGACAATAAACCCAAGCAAACTATCCCCCTGGTGCTCACCCTTTGGATGTGGCAACCGCCAGCCACAACAAGGACCCTCAGTAACCGATTTCAAATATGAGATATCCATAGAATAATCCAGTCTAGGAAAATTGAATTTTTTAATTTTGATTAATCGTAAATGTGCAACGTATATATATGTTAAAAGAGAAGCTGAAATCAAAAGGACACATTTCTCAAGGAGCAAGACACACGGCAGAATTTGAAAACTTGGTTGTGGTGTCGTTCAGTGGCTGTGTATACGTGGGGAGAGGCAGGAGGCGTGAAGACGGCAGTAATGTGTGATTTCTGTTGCGCTGGAATACACGACGTGATTTCGCTATGACAGATATATCTTTAAAAAAAAATTTTTAAAAAGGGGGGGGGGATGGATGAAGATATTTGGATGGATTGGCGACCCAAAAAGATGTTACTGAGAAACAAGTTTGTCTTTTGAGACATCTGATGTTGTTGAACCAAGTAACGGAAGAAACAAAAGGAGAAATATAGGAGTAATCACCTATGAGCCGTCTCTGGTGGAATCGGCCAATGGGAACGCAAGGAACGGAAGGGGAGACTTGATTGACGGCTGTTTAAAAAAGGGGCGCGAAAATTGCGCTTCCAGGCATTCACGTCCTCCGTGAAACTCCCGCAGGAAAACCACTACTAGAAACCCGAGAGAAAACCGAAAGATATCCATGTGGAGGATTGGGTAATGTGACCGGCACTCGGGAATGTGGATTTCATGTGGAAAAAAACCGGGAAAAAAGGGGTAATGTGGATTCGACCAAGGTCTCTTCCCGTCTCAGTCTCAGGAAGTTTAGACCTCATTAGCATATACTTAAAGTTGGGACTTTTTGTTACATTATGTGTTATCTCGCACTATATTTGCTGCATTGTTGCCCATTCACACAATTTGTGGATATCCTCCTGGAGTTCTTTACAGTTGGCGTTGGTTTTCATCATCCTGAATAATTTTGTGTTATTTGCATACTTGGCCACTACACTGCACCTAGTTCCAGATAATTTGTGGAAAATAGCACTGGAAATACCTATTCATAAAACAGAAGCAGAGCATTTAAAAGCTGGTAAGATAAAACCCTGAATTAAAAGCCTGCATAGAAGGATGTGTTTTAGGATGGCACTTAAAAGAAAGTTAAGTAGGTACCAGGTGAGCCTCAAGGGGGAGGGATGTACTAAAAGTGAGACACCATCACAGAAAACACCCTCTAGCCACCCACTTCATCTCTGATGTTGGAGGCTCAGGAAGCCCGGCTTGAGAAACAGATCTTAACTAGCAGGCTAGACAGTATCCTTTAGGCCCCAAGCTGTTTAGTAATCTGCCTTGACTCACTGTCGGAAAGGTAGGGAATAAATAAATAAATAAATAAATAAATAAATAAATAAATAAATAAATAAATAAATAAATGATCCTGAAGAAGACTTTTCCTGAAGCCAGGAGTCTTGGAAATGACAACAACAACTGAACATTGATGAATTACTTTTAAAAATCTTTTTTTAATGAAGAAATAATTCCATTCCAAAATATAGACACACAATTAAATAGTTTAATCACTTCAAAATATAACATGTCCCCAATAAGTTTGAACACACGCACACGCACACGCACACAAAACAATACTTAACAACAATACAAAAAACCCATACAATAATAGTTCCATTTACAATACCAATGAATATTGTGAAATTTTTATTGTGTGTCTGTCCGGTGTGAAATAACAGTAGTTAAAAATGTCAGACAGTTAGTAGCTTCAAGATGTAACTCTTCATACATTTTTGGTTCACAAGTAAAAATGCCCTCTATTGTCAGGACACAGCGAAGTGCTTGTCATTCGAGGCTTTTGCACTGAATTGAACCAATGTAACTGTAGCAACCTGAGGCTGCAGTATTTACAAGATATATCTACAGCAATTTCAATAAACTAATAAGGATGGATGATTAAAGTAAAGGCAGACATCTGTGCTAAAGAATTATGCAACATTTTTTCTCATGCATATAAGAAAATACATATTATCACAACAAAGGCCACACACCTTTTAATGCAGTTTTTAGTTAACGTTACTACTTACAGAGAATCTATTCTCCATCTTTCCTTTCAACGTTCAAGAACCCTATTCATCTTCACATTCTGATTCTTGCCCCTTAATTACCTTTCCACTGACAATCCACATAGAGTTTTTGGCTGCAGTTGTTGGCCATAAAGACACACAAAAGGCCAATTCAACCAGTTCTATAACTTTAATGTCTACAATCCATCACATTTTAACAAACAAACAAGAACTAAGTGGGCTAAAACACAGATCCAGTTGGGAGGATGCACTTCCCTGATCTCTCTCCTACATGTGCTGTATCTACCATGTCCCCACTGAACAGCCATGTATTGTGTACTATTTGTATATGGCATATGCACGTAAAATCCAACATGTACAACATGACTGCTACCTGAAATAAAATCCAGAAACTGACAGTGTGGCCTGGGCCTGTGTGCATGGGCTTTTATAAGCATACACCACATTCAAATGTTATGCTCATATACGGATTGCTGTCTTCAGAGGTGGATCAGTGATGTTAGGCAGGTAGAGAGGAAAAGCACATTCCTTTCCCCCTACCATGCATAGCAGAGAGATTGGGGGAGAGCTTTAGCATTACTGAGTCATAACCAGCTTAGCAGCTGGATAATGTGGCAAAACTAGATTTTATTTCAGGAGAGAGAAATTTAAAAAGTGCTTCATCTGGAAATTCCAGAATATGAGGCCACCTAGAGCTCTGCTTGGGACTTAGAGTCAAAATGAAGCTTGAGGGAATGATGCGTGAGTTGTCTTGTAAAGATATTCCATCAATAATAATGCTACACAGCTCTGGCAAAGGCTAGACAAAAGCATGGGCCCTAGATGTAATGCTGGTATGTAAACAAGTGTTGGTGTTAAAGCAACATAGTTATTACTCCACATTTAGTGATGTGGCTAGATTTGGTCATTCAGATGTAGCTGTGGTCTTGTCCATTTTGTCTCTCTTCAGGAAATACCTGACTAGAGTCCTGAGCTGTCAGCAACATTTGCCAGTATACTATAGTAAGTGTTATTTGTTCAGTGCTAGGCACTAGGAGAGAGTTACCGGTTCCTGAGAGAAGGGTGTAGGAGAGGTAAGCTGTCACAGGTTATGTATAGTGCCAACCTTGTCAGGCTGGCAGGTATCACAGCAGTAAAGATTAGTTATTGCAAAAGTGGGATTGGGAAGTGTCGTCATGGAAACATACTTTATTTTCTGCAGTGGTCTGAATTGCATGAGTTTGACCTCTTGAAACAATGTTGAAACATACACAAGGAGGAAGATGGCCAGTAGTCGCAAATGATTTTGTGAAAAATAGCAATAACCACTGAATCCAGATAAGCTTTGCCTGCTGCTCATCCCCAGTAGAATCACCAGGAAGGGTTAACTTTGAATTTGGACAAATGATACACAAACTCTTTGGGACCAGCTTCACTGAAGTTAAATATATTTGTTGGTAATGGCACACTTTCTATACTGCTTCTTTTAAAACTGGAGAACCTGTTCTAAACTAATGCTTGAAATTCAGATAATTGTATTGTGAATGAAGTACCTTAATGGGTTTCTGGTAATTTCTTGATTATTTTCTGTCTTCTTCCTAGCTAAAAGAGCCTTGGTGTGAGATACTTCTAGCTAATTCGCAGCATAGCCATGGTTGGGAAACCTCATCACATTTTTTCTTAATATAACCCTATATCCAAAAGTCTGTCTCTGTCTCCCCCTTCCTCTGTCATAGTTAATATAGGATGCTATTCAAAGGGACACCTTTGTACTATCTTTTTAAAAATACGGACACACTTCTCCCCTGTGCTTTTCATAGATAGCTAATTCCCCATTCAGCTCTGAAAGAAAGTCTCACTACACATTTCCAAGAACGCATGCAGAACATCTGGTGGCTGGCTAAGGCAATGCACATTCAGAAATAAAAGGTAATAGTTGCAAGCGCACTTTTAAAGCCTGTACATTTAAAGCTAAAGGCCTCAACAAACAGGATATGACGAATGGAGAAAAGTGAAAGAACACGTGCTTACTAAAGCTCTGAAACAGCAATAAAACAATACCATGGGGGATTATACATAACGTGAGTCAGTTTAGGGATCTCATGGCACCTGTGGTTTATAAACAGCTTTAGCAACGAGTATTTCAAAACATAGTTCACAGTTTTAAGAAGATCTGTGCTGATTTTAAAAACTAGATTCTATATCATTTGAATGTTGCCTTTTGTATATGATATCTATTTGGAAAGAAAATATTTACACTAACTTCTATGGCTGAGTTGTTAGATTACTTCCTGTTATATAGTAGCCCTAAATCATAGAGATACTCTTAGTACATTTTGTACAAATCTTTCTCACTTTTTTTTTGCAGAAAGACTGTAAAACAAATTGCATCTAAGGCTGCCATCCTGTACCTGTTTATGCACTCTAGTCCTACCAAAATCAGTGGTATTAAAGCACATAGGACTGGCTGCAGGACTGCAACTAAAGTCTAGCACTTAGCTTTGGGGCTATAAATATATACACTCAGGAGTATATTCATCAAGTGTTAAATGCGTCATTTAGCTTTTAAAATTTCCTCTGTGGAAAAACAATGTACAGTGTATAGGAAAGTGTTCTAAATTTTCAAACTATTCAGAAATCAAACTACTATAAACATCATTAATATTGTCATTGTAAACTGAACATGTTCAACGTTATGTGCAAAGGGCTTGAGTATTTTGTTAATACTGCTGTTAATTGTAACAGCAATCTTTCTTTTTGTCAGCCTGTGTTCTTCACCAGTAATGAGCCATGTTACATAAGATGTCGCTGCTGTAAGTTAGCTTTAAATAAAATGTCTTATTTTCTTCAAAACAAACACCTACAAACTACAACTTGTAGAACAAAAGTAATGTGCTACAGTCTTCAAAATGGGTTGGTTGATCTTATGTCAGAGGTGCTGCACTTGTTGTTGCGCTTCTTCTGTGAAGTTGGCAGGCACTCTCTTTCTGCCATCAGGTGGAGTTCAACTCTCCTCTTTGTCAGTTCTTATGTAGCTTTCATTGTCTATTTGACTGCAGCTTGCCTGTTGAGAAACAGTTAGAAGAATTTTGATGGCACCTGCTGTGGTAATAGGCATTACAGCATGGATGGAATTTCTGTACACAAGGGCTTCCCCGGTGACTTATTTTTGTTTTTAAAATTTATTTATTCATAGTCCGCCTTTCTCACTGAGACCCAAAATGGATTACACAGTGCAAGTGAAATACAATATAATCAACAACTAGGACATTCACAGAGCAAAATACAATAATAAACAACAGGATATTCAGTGAGGAGCTACAATATGGTACAGTAGCAGCAAATCTTTCTGATACAAAGCATAACTAGTTAATATGGTATGTTTAGCAATGTGGAAACTCCCTAGTAGGAGCTTATCTACACCAGCAGATAGTACCTAGTGGCATAGTCTATAGTCTCTGTCCCTACCAAAGCATCTCTCTGAGCTATTTCTTATGACATAACCCTATAATTTGGTAGAAAGCCCTCCTGAATAATTGAGTTTTACACAGTTAGTGGAAAGCCAAGAGGGTGATAAGCTTTCCTGAACTCCTTAGGCAAGCCATTCCACAAAGAAAGCACGTTCAGTGGGAAGGGAATACAACTCTGTGTATGAATCTCTTTTGAGTATGTAGAACTATCCCCTCTATAGAAATTGCTATGCATATGGAAGCTTAGTGAGTACATCAGAGCTTCTATGAGATAACTGCATCATTCTCTAAGCATAAAACATTCCTGTTTATATACTCCAGAGAAGGAGACAGCACATATATTCCACATAAGAACATGGGGCAGCACATAATACTTCTCTATTTGTTTACAGACAGGAAGATGAGCAATTCAGAGCAATATGAACATTATACAATGAAATACAGTGAGTCATAATGAATAATTCCCAGTGATTTTCAATGAGACTGATGTATTCCTGACTTTACCTGGATTAGGGATGTTCAGTAGAACTCTGGGCTATCAAAGCTAATTTTAAGCTTCTAGAATGGCAAAACATTTGTTGTGGATTTAAAACCACAAAGAGAGATTCAGCCATTTTTTGGAATAATCACCAGCTTTCCCAAAGAATATGAAGCAACTGAGTGACTTCAGAATGCTAGAATTCATTCTTAACTGTAAAAGATTTCTTCTATAATGCAGAACAATTAAAAAATGGGGTTTAATGTAAGAGTAACAAGATCTGCTACAAACCATCTCAGTCTGTATCTCTTTGCTTTTGCTGGTTTCTTAAACAACTTTTAATAGTTTTTAACAGTAGAGCAGTTTAAAGAAAAATCTATCTGGGCCAAAAAAAATCTTACAACAGTACTGACAAATATTGTTTTGAAAGTATACCAAGATGTAGTTGGCATATCACACTTCTTAACAGAGCAATGGCAAGTTAGATTGTATCCAGATGGCAAGTTTCTAAATTTAAATCAACTAAACCTAAATGAAAGCAATGGTTCTGGGCAGGGTTCCATATCATTCCTACCATGAAGGCTATTATGATAAATAACTGGGGAACATGCAAGGATTTGTGTGTGTGTGTGTGTGGGGGGGAGCTTCTCATTTCCCCTCCCTATTTCCTGTGGGGGGGGCTCTCATTTTCCCCTCCCTATTTCCTGTGGGGGGGCTCTCATTTTCCCCTCCCTCCCTATTTCCCATTTCCCTTCCCCCAAAAGCTCCTACTGCCTCTCTCCTTTTCCTAGTCCAATAGTACCTTAAAGACTAACTAGATTTCCATGATATGAGCTTTTGAAAGTGAAAGCAAAATCTAGTTGGTCTTTAAGCTGCTATTGGACCCAGATCTTGCTCTATGACTGCAGACCAACATAGCTACCTACCTGAAACTATTCTTTTTCTGCTTCCTTCTTCTCGCTCAACCAGCCAGCCTACCATTATCACCTTCCTTGGCGCTCCCCATGGCAGCCTCTGCCTGGGAAAACTATGGCCCAGTTGCACGGTGCTAGCTGTGGGGCTGGGCCAAGTTGGGTGATGCTAGACACTGGGTCCAACTGCACAGTGGGAGACCTGCAAGGACATCTGGGAGGGGACCTCACTTTCCCGTTCCCTCACTCTCCATACTATTTCCTCCTCCCTTGGCAACCCACATACCCTCCCCCTTTCCCTGCTTCCTTCTCTCCATTTCACTCATCCACTGATTAACGTACCTTTTCTTTGCCTCCCATCTTCATCTATGTTTATTACTTATTTACTTCATTTATATCCTGCCTTTCTCCATAATGAGTCCCCAAAGCAGCTTGCATCATTCTCCTCCACTCTATTTTATCCTCACAACAACCATGTGAGGTAGGTTAGACTAAGGTTGTGTGTAACTGGCACCAAATTCCATGGCAGTGTAGTGATTGAAACCTGGGTCTCCCAGATCCTAGTCGGAAACTCTAACTAAATCACCACACTGGCCTTTGTGGGATGGCTGCTGTCAAACAGCAGCAAGCAGCCAGTTCTGGGTAAGTCACGCAAGTTGTGTGGCATCAAGTTGCCTGGTGCTTGCTGCCTGGCCCTGATGAGTCCTCCCCTCGACAACCAAAACAGCCCTGAAAAAGGCTCTGCCCCCTCTTTTTACTAACAAACCAAGAGTTGAAAGCTGGTAATACTGTTGTGGCTGTCTAGCGACCTCACAGTGGTCGCTAAGTTTCTTAAAGCTGCAGGCACTGCTTCTATTATTTTGTTTGTTTGTTTTAAAAAATACCGGTGCATTTTTTAAAGCTTTTCTGCAAACCACAGGTTTTCTCTTTGTAGAAAGAACTGTCTTGTCTGTTCATGGCTCTAGTCTCTGAATTTAAGTATCCACAGATTTGGCCATGTTGAGAATTATATACATTGACATACATTAACTATATATTGATATCCTTTAGATGCATTTTTATACGCGCCCACCAGACTAGCCACTTGACAAAAGAAATACCCAGTTTCCATATTGTTTAAAGGTACCTGACCTATCATTCCAAGGGCTACTTAACAGTCACAGGCTCTTAGCAATTATGGTAATATGTCAAAAGAATTATCTACACTATATAACCATTTTGAGCTAAACAGTTCTTTGTAGGTATATGAAGGCATGCTAGTTTCTATAGTGAGACACCCAAACAGCATAAAAAATAATAGTCAGCACCATGCTCTTTGACTTCTCATAACTAATGGATGATGCATGTAGTTGCAGTTCTTAAGTAAACTAGGGCAGAGGTTCACCATGAAAATGAGTGAATGTCTAGGTTAGAAGAAGAGCTTAACTACTCTTTTATTATCTTACAAACACACAGCTGAACCTCACAGCCTTACGAAAGTTAGGCTGTGAGGTTGCAAACAGAGACCTGCTTGATTTTAGTTCTGTGCCTAGATTCTTACAGGCCTTCTTATCAATATTAAATGAAGTCCACCTTGGAAGCAAATATTTTTGTGCAATAATGCTATGAAAAGAGACAGAGGGCAGCTTTATTA
The DNA here is from genome assembly GCF_028583425.1 of Eublepharis macularius. Taxonomy (NCBI): domain Eukaryota; kingdom Metazoa; phylum Chordata; class Lepidosauria; order Squamata; family Eublepharidae; genus Eublepharis; species Eublepharis macularius. The sequence goes on along the minus strand of NC_072796.1, from coordinate 82,711,890 downwards.
TTGCTGTATGGGTATACTGTATGTGGGGTTGGTTTTGATCGGGAAACTTCATATAGTTTAGAAAGAAGCAATCAAAGTGTTGACTGGGACTCACTGCAGTGAGCATATAACACTTATTTTGTACAAACTACCTAGTTTGTTTCCAGGGTCAATACAAATTGCTGGTTTTTACATTTAAAGTTCTAAGTAGTTTGGGCAAAACTTCCATCTACAATAGTTCCCCATTTGCTTCTGGGCTCAATTCAAAGTGCTAGTGTTAACTTTTAAAGCCCTATGTGGCTTGGGGCCAGCCTACTTTAAGGTCTGCCATATGAACCTATCTACCCACTCACGACATCTTTAGAGGCCATGCTTTGGGTGCTCCCGCCTGCTGAGGCTAGACAGGCAGCAATCAGTGTGGTATAAATCCCTACTCTGCCATGGAAGCTTGCTGGGTGACCTTGGGCCAGTCACACCTCTCAGTCTAACATACATCACAGGGGTGTTATTATGAGGATAAAATGGAGGACAGCAGAATGATGTAAGCTTCTTTGGATACCGATTGCAAAGAAAAGCAGGTTGTGAATTAACTAAAATAAAAATAAAAAGTCCAAGAAAATGTCTTTGCAGTTGTGGTGACAAAACTTTGGAACCCCCTTCCCAGGGAAATTTGTCTATATTCCCCTATTGGTGTCTTCTGCCAGCAGGTGAAGATTTTTTTGTTTGGTTTGGTATACACCCAATAACTGTTATTGGCTCTCCTTAGTTATCTTATGTGTGTTTTGTGTTTTTATTTAATTGTTTAAATATTATATATACTATTCTAAATGCTGTTTTAATGTTGCAATATTTTAACGGCCATTTTGGGGACCCTATCAGAGATTAAAGGTGGCATAGAAATGTTTTAACTAAAAAAAATGTGCGAAGGATTGCCCTCATCTGTATGTATCTGCCTGCACAGTGGGATTGCCCAAGGAAGCCCATCTGCATGAGACAAGAATGATAGAGACGCGGCTGCTGGGTGGGGACCTGCACAAGAGCAATTGCTGAAGCTATCCCTGAACGTTGGAACTCCTTCCCCATGAATTTGGCTTAGCTCTTTTACTACAGGCATCCTAATGCTTATTTCAAAGAACATTTCAAAATTAGATTTTTATTGTGTTTTAAATGCTGTACTTAAATATTTTATCATGTTAATATTTTACATCTTTAATAACTATGATATCATCTTTGTCTTTGTGGGTAGCTTTGAACATTTTAAAAATGGAAATTAATAATAAAGATGGATGGGATTACTGTTTCTGTTCTAGGCCCATTAACTTGCTTGTTTTCATCATGTTTAACCAATATCAAGTCGTAAGTGCTTTAAAAAGTGGTATATTAATAAAAACAACATAATTGTAGAGGCTACCATTATGAGACACATGTGACTGCCATTTGCCAAAGTTTCATTTATATAATTCTAGAAGTACCAATTGGCAGTATGAAGGGACCTTGAGGGGCAGCTATTCCCCAGCTGCCAACCTTCTCGCTCTCTGCTTCTTTCTGCTTCCTCCTTCTACTTGAAATATCTCAGAGGAAGGGAATGATGGGATTGTGAACACAAGAGTGAGAGCCTTCTTTTTGCTGGTCTCAGTTTAGAGAAGTACATCAGCAGAACTTCCTCCTACCCCAGCAAGAAGGTAGCAGGACAGACAGACAAATTGTAGCTTTCATTTTGCTGATGCATTACCCCTGTCTTAGGCAGCAGAGTTCAGACATCTGGATTTGCCAATAATCTATGCTGAGGAAGTACTGCTTGTCTTTCACATGCACACCTCCCCCCTTCTTGAGGTGGCCTTCTGGTACAGCCAGTAGTAGACCACACTCGTAGATGAATATATAATACTTACTTCAGAGGAGAGTGATACAAGGATGGGGTACTCATCCTTGCAAGCTAACCTGTGAATAAAAAAGAAGGAAAAACAGAACATGTGAACAGTCAAACTAGCATTCTTGTAGTAGTACACAAGACAGGTGAAAGAGTACATGCAATAATATTGTATGAGAAATAAGACTGTTTGCATGCAAGAATAGCTGAGAATTGGCATGAGAGCCCCCACTCTCCTAGCTTTCTGCAAATGATACACAACCAAATTATTCAAAAAGGCTTTTGTATTGTATGGAGGGGCTCTCAGATGCTTTACTAATGAGTTAAGGACCATAGACTTCACCACTATGTTGCCTTACGTACTACCTGTTGTCTTAAATATGTGCTCCTATGAGCTTCTTGTGGTTTGTGTGGTCTAATGGCAGCCCTAGAATTGCTTATGTTCTGTTTCAACATTTCTTCAACTTTGTATTAGATTCTTACTAATGTTATGTCTTTGTAAAATTGTGTTTATTTACCCTATGGCATTATTTATGGAAATGTCCTTGAAACTGATTGTACTAATGTCACACTGTTTAATCTGCCTTGAATCTCAGTGGACAATAAATGAAACAAACAAACAAACAAATAAATAAAAATAGATTTATTTATTTATTTATTTATTTGATTTATATTCTGCCCTCCCCACACCAGCAGGCTCATGGCGGTATATAGATAAATTTATTTATTTATTTATCTATATCTAAATTTATCTATATAGATAAATTTAGTTATTGATCTATTCCTTTCTCCCCAAGGGGGGCTCAAAGTGGCTTACACTGTTCTCCTCTCCTCTATTTTATCCTCACAACAACCCTGTGAGGGATGTTAGATTAAGAGTGTGTGACTGACCCAAGATCACTCAGGAAGCTTCCATGGCAAGAGTGGGGATTTGAACCTAGGCTTCCCATAGCCTAGTCTGACATTCTAACCACTATGCTATGTTGGCTCTCTGTTCAACTGAATACAAATTCTCATTTCCTGCAAGTTCCAGAGCATTGGAGACTCTCTTGGAACTCCTGCTTGAGTATTGCGCTTTGTAGTACAACAGGAATGTAATTGCTTGGACAGGCAAGTTTTAGTCAAAGTCTGGACAGTCAGGTGTCTCAAATTACAGAAATAGAAAAAAAATGCCAGTACTACATAGTAACTACCTTATTTATCTGTTCCATGTGAATACTGTCTTTCTAGCTAGGTAGCTTATTATTTTGTTTTTTAATACTTCAATAAGTTATAAACTGCAAAGATGTGGTGGTCCCTTCAGAAACTCATTGTATGAGCTTCCTGTCTGGGCTTCTCTCTTTCCTTTTCCACTGCATTTTATTAATTCCTGGAAAGATGTAGGAGGTGTTCCCTCTCAGCTGAACTATTTCAGGCTGCTAATGGTCCCCTGCCTGGGCTGATCTTATTCTGCCTATTTAGCCACAATAAATCTTATTTAAGGAGCCTTTCTTATACAGAGTAAAGTATAAATTGCATTCTCATATTGTTATAAGCTTTGATCCAAGGTAATTTGTAGAGAGTCTTGTATGTGGAATAACCTTAGATGTTTTCCCACAATCACTGAAAACTAGTACTATGCATAACTATTTGGAGGTCAGCCCCACTGCTGTGAACAGGGCTGTACTCTCAGTTAACTGCACAGTACATCTCAATAACAGGATTGCTACTATGCTTGTACAACTCCAAATTATGTAGTGAATTTATGTAGTGATGTTACCTCATCATACCCATACCCATACCCATGTGTACATGTGTATGTACCATCAAGTCACAATTGACTTATGATGACCCCAGCAAAGGACTGTCAAGGCAAGTAAGAAGTCAGTGCCTTCCTCTGCAGAGTTGTCCTTGATGGTCACCTATCCAAATACTGACCCTTTTTGCTTCCAAGATCCTACGAGATTTGGCTATACCATGCCACCTTCCCTCCCGATCCATACCCATATGTCAGTGTAAATGTAATCTTTACTATGATAGCAAAAAGGGGGGGAAAGTGGATTTGGGGTACAATGGGTAGGATGCAGATGCTCCTCTAATGGAACGAGTAAGCATGCCTCACAAAACAAGCAATTTTGAAGACTACATAGATCAAGTTCAGTAGATCTCAGAAGTTTAGATCAAGTTTAGTCCGATCAGGTTTAGTTAGATTGTAGAAGCAACCTTCTCCTTCTCTAGCACTATCTCTCAGCTGAGCACAAGTAGTTGAATCCTTATTGAGACTCTTTGAGTTAAGAGTATTATTGTTTGAGGAGTTAGAAGGCTGTTTGTCATTGGTTTCCTTCAGTGTGGATTCGACATCAGCCATCTCTGCCAGCGGGGAGAAAGGATTTGACACCGGGATGGAAAACATATCCTTTGTTTTCTTAGGGAAAAATTCCCTAATTTTCGTTTGCTTGATACGAGGGAGACACGCCACTTCCTCATCTTCAGATTCTTCAGATTCTCTGGGGCGTTTCCCAACCCCTCTCCCCTTGCCAGTAAAGCTGTCTGATTGCTGAGTCATCCCTCTCTTCACATAACAGCCTCAAAGCTCCAAGGTCAGAGAGTATCTCCAAAAACAGCAAAAGTTATCTATCTAATTAGTAGAGCACTTGTTTCAAGGAAAGTAGAGTGTTAATGAGTTACTGGCATGCTTTTATATTTTATATTTCCATTCCGTCTGTGAAGAGCCGTATCAATGAAACACCTGTGAGATAGCCCGGTTCAGCTTTATAGTTTCTAAAAAGCAGTTGCAGATTAAAAATTAAGAGCTGAGTACTCTAAATCACTCTGTGAGGATCTTAAAGCTTCAGCAAAAAAAAAAAATTCTACGTTCATTAAAACAGTCTTTAAAAGGTAAAACAGTCTTTAAAATCAGAGAGCTCACGCTGACCGTGTGTGCCGTTCCCCTCTCTCCTCACACTCAGATTGTAGAAGCTAAGCAGGCTTGGTTCTTGGATGCGTGACCACTAAGGAAAACTCTGCAGAGGAAGGCACAGGAAAACCACCTCTGCTTCTCACTTGCCTTGAAAGCCCCTTGTCAGGGTCACCATAAATCGTCTGCAACTTGACAGTGCGCGCGCGCACACACACACACACAGACCAAGCTCCTCAGTCATCTAAGTAGATGTAGATACCTTTTTCCCTGGAGAGATGGAATGGAGCGAGATAAACCCCCATGTTTTCTGTGAGGCTTGGCTCAGGTGTTGTAGAACTTCAAGGTCTAGATTGCCAAGGAATGCTACTCCCATTCCATGGACAACTGATTGGTGTGAACAGAAGGACAGCAGAATAAGCTGCTATGCTACTCTTGAGAGCAAAGTATCAGAGAAGTTTTATACCATTAAAAATGAAGAGTTCACCAAGGGCACTCCAAGCTTGTAAACTCTGCAGGCTAGTGATAGAGCTGTTAGGAAAAGACCTTTGAGGACCTTTAAGGAGGCAGCGTCCAGAAGCTCAAAAGGAAAGATGAGCATGCAGTCTCAGAACTGCACTGGAATGCGATGAAGGAAACTGGCAAACTGGTTACAGTGAAACTGGGGAAGAAGCTGGGAGGTACTTCTTAATCAGAGGATGGGAGAGAAGGACCTGCTCTCTTGCCCCTATCAATAATGCTTCAAACAGCTGGAACATCTTCTCTGACTATCCTATAGACCACACTACAAGTCTTCCTAAAGGAACAACAAGTATCATATATTGTGACTCCACTGGTGTCTTCTTCAGATGTCTGAAAACATTTCTTATGGAATGTTCACCACATTCAACTGCTTCGATTATCCAGATGCCCAGGAAGCAATTGATAGTCTGGAGATTCTGCTGTGCTTCCCTTAATCATTTGACTAAGGGGAACAGTCATAACTCATCATTATGAATTTGAGAATATTCTGGAAGATAACTATCTCATCATTTCCAAAATCCGTCTGGTTGATGTGGGCTCTTTCCAGTTATGAGGAAATACAAAATTGCCCTCCACAAGAACAGAAAGGTATGGGGAAGGATATGCAGAAGAAAAGTAGGGTTTCTTTCCAGCACATTGTATCCATAGTTGCTTTTTGACTTGGATAAAGCATTGTTGTAAACAGAAAAACAAGAGCTGCACCAGTCACCCAGACAAAAGAAGGGAAATGTGTCGCCTTCTTTCATCTTGGACTAATCATGCCATTTGTGTTTGCTAATTCTTTTCTACCATACACCACTGAGTTGTCTGCTTTGTTAGATCTTCCCAAGCCACTAAAAATAGCCTTAAGGGGATCTCAGTCATCACTGCCTTTTTAGCTGAATATTGGAAATGCTCTGTGCTGTCAAAATTGGGGAGGGAAATCCCTTTCTTCTGACCATTCACCTTCCTTTGACTTGATCCCTTGGAATCCACAGAGAAATAGCTGAAAGTCTGCATCTCACCCACAATTTAGCTATGGGAGAACCAGCAAAGATGAGGGGTCTGGCTGTAAGTTTTCTGTCCGGGGGTCCTGGTGCTCACTGCTTTTGGTATGGGTTGCTGTCCTCTTAACCACTGTGCTGGTAGGACTACCATAGGCTTCACCTGAAAACCTGCTTTCTGTCTTTTGTGGTAGATAGTAGTAATCATGACATCATAATAGTAAGTGAGATCATAAGACTGTGCCAGTAATACATTTTGATTTGATGGCTGACATTGTTGCTATGGTACCTTCCCCTTATGCTATTATTGATTTTGACACTATTGGAAGAATATAGGATTAAATTAGTTATATTGGTGTAAGCTTTGGTGTAGTGGCAGCCATTTCAAATGTACCATGTTTTTTTGTTTTGTTTTTTTACATGGTGCTAAGTTCAACTTTTGGCTTTCAATAAAGATAATATTTCCTTAAGAGACAATGGCTGTTTTCACATGTCTTACTTGCCACTGGAACAATGAGGAAAACACCTGGAAAACAGCATCTTCTTACGCGAAATTGCACCAGCAAGACACTGTTTTTGTGCAAAATTGTGTCTTCCTGGTGCGATTTCGTGCAAGAAGATGCTGTCTTCCGGGTGTTTTGCACGATGTTCCAGCGGCAGGTAAGACGTGAAAACAGCCAATATATGAATTGTTGTCCCACCAAAAAAAAATACAAAGCTTGTTCATACATGTGTGTGTATATCTTAGCTTTTATACATATAACAATTTTTCACTACTTGAATACTTGGAGATGAAGAGTGTCACCAAGTCATAGCTGACTTATGGCAACCCCTGGTGGGATTTTCACAGCCAGAGACTAACAGAAGTGGTTTGCCATTGCCTCTGCAACCCTGGTCTTCGCTGGGGGTTTCCCATCCAATTACTAACCAAGGCCAACCCTATTTAGCAGCCAAGATCCTATGAGATCAGGCTTGCGTAGGCTATCCTGGTCAGGGCACTTGAAGACTTAAATTTGATGATTCTCAGGGCCAAGCTACACATGACGAATGACACTTGAACAGCAAGTGTATTTCTTCCTGTTCACTTGCCCTCCACTCAATCCACTTGCCGTTCAAGTGTCATTCGTCATGTGTAGCTTGGCCCTCAGTCAAATGTGTGAGCTCTCTATTGAATGTGCGAGTGCTCTATTAAGCAGCACTACATTTGGGTAGATACTGGGTAATATGAAAGTTCTGCCTTTGGTGATTATGTGAATATCTCATTCACATTGTATGGCATAACTTCATAGTTAATGTGATGAACATGCCCATTCATATTCATACTGTCACCTAATATGGGGTGAAAATCCACATGGATGGTATAGAATGATAGCAGTTTTTGTGATACGCTAATGACTAGCCTTCAAAAGCTACTATCAGCTTTATGCAGATCTGTAAACAAGCACTTTTCAGAGCATTAATATCCAGAGAAATTTCTGAATTTCAACAAACTTCAGAATTGGACTTCTCCATCATGCCCAGAAGCATCACATTCTCTCCCCACATCCCTGCTTTGTGTTTTCGTTCTGAACATGTAGCCTGATGAAGAAGTATTAGGGAACTCAAATATTTGATCATTCTTTTGTGACATCTTGCTTGGTCCTAGTGAATGGTTTTACACTGCTAGTTTGTTCTGATGTGTTTCCTCTAATGGATCAACAAGGTTTCCTGCAAACTTTTACAGAAAAATAAGTGAATTTCATCATTGTTTGGAAACTGACATCTATATGATATAGTTCTGACACAAGAAGAAAATCTATCATAGTGTAGGTTCAATTTAACCTAGATAATTTTGCTATGATTTTACTTTATTACCTGATAAGCTTCATCCTGCAGCTTTTGTTTCAAATACTCCTCCATCTTGAGCTCATTCTCCAGCTGGCGTACAGAATCATTTTCATAGTTCTCATCATCTGCTCTGACATAGGGGTCTCCATCTTCTGTAACCCTAAACACAATTATTAATAAATAGCTCCCAGGAAGGTTTTTACTATCTCAATGAATGCTGAGGGGCAAGGTCATAACTATGCTTTTCTTTGTACTACAAATTATATACATAAAGAGACAAACACACTTCCCTTCAGAGATGCAGTTTTATGTTATTCCATCTTTTGTCACATTTCATCTTCCAAATGGCTATAATCCCCCCTTGCAATGCATGTTGTGGTCTAGCAACATGTTCTGTAAAATTAATTGGGAGAGTTCTTTTTGTGAATGCAGCCTCAGGCAAAGAATTCCATGCACTGTAAAAACCACCAGATCACAGAAAGAAATTCTAGCCTATCCCTCTTTAAGTGCTGGCAGATTGCTAAACACAGGAAGCATTTTTTTAAAAAAAATAGAGCATTAAAAAAATCCCCAACACCAGTAGTTTGAAGTGTATTGCTATCAGTCAGATCCCTCCTGCCACTGATGGGCAGTTTATAGATATGAAATCATAAAAACCCTTCCTTATATAGCATAGCTGCAAGGCCACTGCCTGGCCTGAAATAAAAAAAAATGGATGCCAGCCAGATAAAAGCCTGGAAAAATATTTTAGAAGGGAGTCACAGTGGTTGACTGACTAATGGCCCTCTCCATGCCCTGGAGAGAAGCATAACTTAGAACAATGAGGTTTCTCAAGAAACTCCTGACTAATCTCATCCACTCCCTGCCTCACTTCCCCCCACCCATTTACCCTGATTAAGCACCACTTAATGCTATTCACCAAACTTGGTAGCTTTTCCCATCCAGTACTCAAAAGATCATCAAGTACTACTTACACCTAAGTCCACCTCAGGTAGACCCATTAAGTCTCTCCCAACTCATTATCCACTTCCGGACAACTCATTAAGTCATTGTTTGGGAGGCAAAGATGCCAGCTTGCTCCAGGGAGCATTTTGCCTTATATCTGTACTTCCTAGCCACCACTGCGTGTGTCTTTGGATCTGAACACCCTCCTCCAAATCCTTTTGGGCCCCTTCTCTTCTCCACAAAATGATGGCTGTTTTGCTGCTGCCTCAACGGACCTCTATCCTTGAGACATAGGTGGAGAATCCCAGTTACCCCTCTCGCTTTGTCTCCTCTAAGCTAAGTTCCCCCAACTAATTAGGAGACTGCCTATTTGGGTAACAGTATAGTCCAGGAAGGACTCATGCATCTTGTTTGGTTCTGAGATGTACAACTGACAGCACAGGAAGTTTCTCAAGGAAAGACAAGTACTACTTTCCCTGGAAAACACAGTGAGTGGATAAATGCGTACTGCACAGCTTGTACTGGTCACTATCAAGCATATGAACCAGAAAGAAACAGGAGACAGCAAAGCCCTGGCCTACGGGGTATGAGAGTAATGAACCAGTATTCCTGATCTCCAGCAGTGGAGCCATCTGTAGAAAGTCTGGATATTTAATAATACCACACAAAGGTCAAGATTTTTTTTTAAAGTTTAATTTTTTTACCTTTTCTTTCAGCTGTAGACTTCCATGTGGTATTATTAACTGCTTTTGACAGTTCCCACCGTTTCAAAAAACAGTTTGTCATTTGGGCATTTGAGCTGCATTTGGACAGACAACTCTCAAAGCCCCCTTGGTCATATGTGATTAGTTGAGTGGCTCTTCATATTCCTGTCTAAGGGTTGGATCCCATGAAAGATTTCCACTGATGGAAGGGGCAATTTTCACTGATTCCCCTTCCTGCAGCAGATTTTGATCTCCCATATTCCCATAAGCAGCATTTGGAGGGGCATTTTAGGCTACAACAGGAGGGGAAGAGAAGAATGTTATACTCTGCTGGCAGAAATCCTTCTGTCAGCAAGATCCAAACCTATGTCAGTTCAAGTGACTCCTATTAGTGAGGGTCTCTCTAGATGTGCAGGTTTTTAAAGAGTTAGGTCTGGGCTCCCCAGACCCAACTCAGGTTCCCCACAGCCACACAGCAGCTGTGGGGAATGGCTGTTAAAAATAAAAGTGAGCCTAAATGTCCAGAATGCCACCGGGGAGGGGGGGGGGCCTCCTGTTTCCTCTCTCAGCTGATTCCCTATGTCAAAATAAGGAGGGTGGTATTTCCCTGGTTTTACTGCTCCACATGCACAGAATACTCCACATGGAGCTGCAAAAATAAATATCCCCCCACTTGCTATTTTAGAGAATGGCTTGAGGGGGGAGGGGGGAGCCCTTCCTTCCTCCCATAGTACTGTTCTGAGGCTGTCTGGGCTCTCTTTTACTCTTTAAAAGCCATTCCCCACAGTTGTTGTGTGGCTGCGGGAACCCGAGTAGGGTCTGGGGAAGTCAAACCCAACTCTTTAAAAACCTGCATGTCTAGAGAGATCTTCAGACTGTACTTATTCTATTCAATTTGTAAAGGCAAGATGAGCCCTAAGCAATTGCTCATATCTGCTATTCTATGCACTTTACATCTAAAATCATGATCAGACTTTGCTCTTTTATCTATAGTCCTCAGTAGAAGACACAGTCCCAAGGACTAAAATGTAAGTATATTTCTATAACATCAAATGGAAATTCTGTTTTAAGATTGGCAACTGCCAAATTAATTTATCTGTAAAGAACTATGCACTGAAAACAGAATCACAGAACCACAGAGTTGGAAGGGGCCGTACAGACCTTCTAGTCCAACCCCCTGCCCAATGCAGGATGAGCCTAAAGCATCCCTGACAAATATTCATCTAGCCTCTCCTTGAAAACTGCCAGTGAAGGGGAGATCACCACCTCCCTAGGCAGCTGCTTCCACCTTTGAACTACTCTAACCATGGAAGAGTTTTTCCAAATATCCAGCCTGAACCTTTCTGCATGTAATTTAACCCCTTTGCTCCATTTCTGTATTTCTGTTAGGGTAAATATTCATTGCTAAATTTTCAAGTTAAAAACATTGCACAACTATTTTCCCTATCATTTTTAAAATGAGATTTTTCTTTTACACTCAACTTGCTATTTTTGGTTTAATTTCAGCTTAAAGATTGCTCCTGATATTTTGTGTACACAAGCTACCTTCACTTAGCTTCAGAGCTTTACTGAAGAAGCCAAAAGGTAATATGTAAGAAGAAGAAGAAAATAAAATACTCACATATCACTGCGAATGGTCCCAGTGGCAGCTGCACTGTGAAGGTAGCCTGGCTTCCGGGCATGGATCTGCGCAAGGAATGCCTTTTCAGAAGTTGGTGATGGAACAAGGTCATCAAAATGAGTCCGACCAAACTCAGAGTCCACATTACTCTCCGTCTCACTTCCAACTTCTGTGGGAAGAAGAGTGATGATGGTACTATAGTATGTCTCTGTTGTAATTTATAGCATTAGTTTTCTTTACATTGTCCGTTTAAATGGCTATAAATACAACCTGTTATGCATACAGTGCTAATTACACAGCTAAGTATTTCACTCCTGTGCTGCTGATGCTATTTAATAGGGTGCTTGAAGAAAGTTGATTTGCTGGGGTGCTAGGTGTGATGGTTTAGTGCACTTAACATTTCTAAATTACACAGGGAGTATGCTAAATCCCCACAGACATTTTCAGTAACTTCAACAGCAAAGCAGGTGGTTAGCAGGGCTAGCATGAGGCCACAGTCCAACAGTGGCTTATGTCCTTGCATTCTTGGGTAAATTCCTGACAACTTGGGACTGTTCTTTTCAGGATCACTTCCAGCACTACCTAAGTAGCATTAATTCATGCAACTTCACTTCATGAACAAGGGGTGGTTTTAAAGAGGTATGTGTGTAAGTGGTCATATTTGCCTTCATGATATTAAGGCTTATGAATATGGCAATATCATAAGCCCCTCTGCTCATGTGTTTAAAACACAGACAAGCTGCCTGACTAGGCAGGAGATGGAAAAGTACTGGAATGTGAGAAGTGAAGTAAGATTAACTTAGCCCAACACCCTGGAGTTTGTGCATAATGATAGAACAATGGAGGTCTCCAGAAGTACTTGAATGAATCCATTCACACACCCTGCAAATTCTACCCTTTACCCACTCTATTATAGTCTCACCCATCCAGTCATCGTGGGTCATCATATAATCATTTTACACCTATAGTTCCTCTCAGGAAGACCAAATCAAACCTTCCTAGTTCATTGTCCCACCTTGGAGACAGTTCACCAGCCTTATAGTCTCGCCCTAGAGACAGTTTACCAGTCCTTTGTCCCACCCAGGGAAGAACAATTAAGGCATTGTTTTAGGGAAGAGACTCAGTCCTGCCCTGCGGCATGTTTCACAGTATATCTGACTGTCCTGCTATGTGCTCTCTGTGTGTGTTCTGGACCTTCCACATGCCCTCAGATGGCATGTCTGAGCCCTTCTCTCTCTTCCCATGAAGTACTGGTCACTGAAGCTGCTCTCCCTCGGACACCCACCATTTTTCTGGACCTGGTAACTATAAACCCAACTGCAACTCTCTCCAACTTTCCTCCCTGCTTTTTTCCCCCAGTTAGCTCTGTATGTGTGCTGTGTGTTTTGTGTGCAGTTGATCTGTAGTATTTTAAATAAAAACCCCTTTTTAACTGAACATCTGCCTGCTTATTGAAAAGGTTCTCTAGAGGAAGGGATCCTTGTATACATTGGCGCAAAAGATCCCAGTTACCCCCCTCTGGTAAGCTTCTCCTTGTTGCTAATTCCCCCTACTCACAAGGAGATCTGCTCTTTGGGTAACATGTGTGAGATGTGTGTGTGAGGGCAAATCTATCAGAGCAGGACTTTGAAAATATGGCCACAGGTATGTGACTCCCTACTGTACTTTCACACCTTGGAATGGGGTAACTGACTTGGCATTTAAGTGCATTTAGTTTTTATCTGTTTGAATCTTTAAAAATCATTGTATGCAACATAAGTATTTTCTTTCCCCCCAGCTGCACCTTTTTTAAAAAAAGTGAAACATAATTGCACTTTAAAAGCATCAGACCTGAGTTTAGTTCTTTCACCAGTGAAGACATAGTATTGGTAATAGAATCTGCTGCTACCAGTAAGTCATTTCTTAAATTTCTTCTTGTGCCTGAGAGAGAAGAAAAGCAAAGAACTCACCTATTTCTGGCAACATATATGTATTTTTGAGCTCTTTAACATCATACAAGTTTGACAACCTAGAGCATAACTAAGGCAGACATGTAACAAAGAGGGGGGAAAGCATCTTTGAGCTCTTTGCAAGACAGGAGGCTTCTGCAACTCTAATTTGAATATGTTTTCTGTTTTCCTGTACTTCATTCACAGCATGGGCTGCTTCGTTTAATTAAAATGTCTCTAAACCAGAATCAAATACAATATACTGCACAAGTAGTGCTGTCACTGTGTGCCCAAGGCTGCTTTGAGCTTGCATTGTTTTCTAAGAACAGCTCCCTCACCCCACCTGGCCATGTGGGAAATTGCTTTTGAAACCGAAGAGATAATCCAAAACATGGTCAGCTGATCAAGGGAAAAAGTAAAAATATTCATCTAGGCATGTCCAAGTATTGAAACAGCTTTTTGGTATTTTTATTGCATATTGTTATTATTTCAAGATTGCAAGCTAGCTTGAGTGATTTGCTGGAAACAGAATGGTGCGGTATAACTCCCCACTGAGCAAAGAAACAACAAAATTTGTGAATCCATGCAAGTTTAATTTAGCTGATTTGGAATGAATTTTCCTCTTCCACTTCTGATGAATCTGTCATAAAACTGAGAAATGCTGAAATACAGATATTTATCCTTCTACTGCTGCAGTCTTATACACAAAGTTGCTCTGTACTGCACTAACACAGGGAAACTAGTGCTCATAATTAAAGAATCACTCTGTAATACGGCCGGATGAAGACGGCTCTGGGCAGTCAAGCAGTTGGCATAAAGAAGTATCACTTTACCACACAATATAGAGCATACTTGTACATTATGCAGAAGAATAATAGCTGCTATGGTCAGAAGAACACAATGCATCTTTCTGTACTTGACTAATACAGGATGTTGTGTCTCTTAGAGATAATTGAGAAAGCTTACACTAATGAGACAGCTTAACTTGTATTCTCATATTCCACCCTCCATTATACATCAATCCTAATAAAACCCTTCTCACTGATATTACTGGTCCAAAATGTATCTTTTAAAAATCTTTCTTAAATTACAACCCCATTTTCATAGACAATATGTGGCATGGGCAGAAGTAACAATAGAGCAGCAGAGCACAATTTCTCTTCATGGCAATTGTATGTGGTGGTCATGTTGTTGGCATGATTGTGGGTGAAACTGCCCTTGTGATGGAGTTTCCAGACTGCTCAGGACAATCTGTTTTCTACTGGTTGTTAGCTATGTTCTCCATTTCACACCCGATGCATACTGACCCTCCGTCCCCCTTCTGTTGCTGTGTTGTCACATGATGTCATGATCCTCCACCCACTCTTTAAAATCTTTTTGTGGTACATGAATAGCATTGTACAGGAATAGTACAATTCCACTGCTTTGCAATAAATGTATTAACTACAGAGGGCTTCACCAAATTCATTAAAATTCTTGAGGTGATAACATCCTGCTGGAGAAACATCTATTTTTGTAAGATTTAAAATAAAGTGGAGTTTATGTGAGAATGGGCTGTTCATGATTTGTGCCCAAATGGAGGACATCATGTGGAAATGGGCAGGGGTGGGGGAGCATATCAATTGGTGGCTGAAGAGGGGAAAATCCTTTGTGTGAAAGCAGCCCAAGGTTAACCAACAGCCTATTTACTGACTACACCTGACTGTAACTTCTTTGTAACAGGGGGAAGTTCACCCTACTCACCTTGTGCAAAAGCTTCCTGCACATCTCCTCCCACGCCTGTCAGAGAGTCCTGAGGTGTATGGGCTGGAGTAGAGGAAGCAGATGCAGATCTGATGGGCATAGGAATAGGCCGACTGATAGTGTGGCTGGGAGAAGAACGAGGGGAGCCTGCCCCTTGGGTCTGGGGGGAAAAGGTACATACAGGTGAGCATGCCTTACAAAAGAAAGTACTCCAGGGCTGTCATCTTCATATCCATTTCAGCCGCACACTAGTCAAAAAACAGATCATGTCACACCAAATAATAGGATATTCCTGATGGAAAGCTAATGCATTTTCTTTTGTTAGTTAACAGAGCCAGATGTACATGTTAGCAAAAACAAAGCACAGGAAGGGGGGATAGGTACAGGAGCCAAATAGATCCTGTTCATAAATACGTGAGCTCAAATTGACATTGTTTAAAAAAAATAAAATTTTAAGTTAAAAAAAATAAATACAGTACATTGATCAGAATTAAGTGATATGACTGACTTGAAACTCTGGAGAGCCCCTGCCAGTCACAGTACATCAATAGTCTGATTCAGTATAAGGACACTTCATGAATTGAATGGAAATGTCTCTTACCTATTAATGAGAAAAAAGATTTTTTAAAAACATTTTTTTCCTGTTTTTTTCTTTTGAGGGGAAGAAGGACTAATTTTAAAATTTATTAAACAATTCCTCACCAAATTGTTCGCACTGCAAGATAGTAACAATACAATATTATTTATGTAACTTTCCCATCCACTGATGCTGAAGTTAAAAGCTCTGATCTGAGTGCCATGCTTTTGATGGGGCTTCTCAACCCACTTATTGTTGAGCTGTCTCAATAGGTTAACAAATGATATATTTGACACGGGGACACTTCAATAGCACAGTCAATACTCGGAGGGGAGACCACCAAGGGAAACTGACATTGTAAGGCCAAGGCAAACCACCTCTGCTCATCTCATGCCTGAAATGTCCCATGGATGGGGTAGCCATGAGTCTTCTTCTTCAGAAGCAGCCTCTGGATTGCATTGTTTAAAATCCATGGCCACAGCAATTCCACATTTCTTCTGCGTATCTTCTGGTAATATTTAGTTAAAGGAGACATGGGACATAGTTGCTGTGCTCAATGCTTCTCTGCCCCTGTTCATCTTTACTGCGGCTTGCAGAAGGTGGGGAAAGGTGATGTCATGTCATGCGCTTGCTTTAACTAAACATTATTTGGAAACATGGGAAGAGATGTAGGCCAATGTGCCATTTGGTTTTAAAATGCAACGCAAAAACATGCCAGGGAAAAACATGTTTGAGAGTCCATTACACGAGCCTAAGGGGTATGTTTGAGTGTACAAGGGGTTTTAGCATCAGTCACAACCAAGTCATGCAATCAGAAAGCTGGAAACACAAAGAAAATATATAAAGATCAGATACTATTGCTGTCAGTCTCTGCCAAATAAGTGCTCCCCCACATATCAAATAATGATGATGATGATAAAAAATAATACAGAATGGTTTCCAATTGGCAAAAGTGTCAGACAAGGATGTATATTAACTCCCTATCTGTTCAACCTCTGTGCAGACCATATCGTAAGGAAAACTGGACTAGATTTAGAAGGAACTGGAGTGAAAATTGGCAGAAGGAACATTAACAATTTGAGATCTGCAGATGACACCATGTTACTTGGAG
The DNA here is from genome assembly GCF_028583425.1 of Eublepharis macularius. Lineage (NCBI taxonomy): Eukaryota > Metazoa > Chordata > Lepidosauria > Squamata > Eublepharidae > Eublepharis > Eublepharis macularius. Next base: position 82,695,184 of record NC_072796.1, on the reverse strand, counting down.
GGAAAACCTGGAATTTGTACTGATGAAGATCAAGGGAGAAAGTGCCAAAACAGGATTACAGCTAAACATCAAGAAGAAAAAAGTAATGACTACTGAAGAATTACACAATTTAGGACTGACAATGAAGAAACTGAAATTGTTAAAGATTTTCTATTCCTTGTCTCAATCAGCAACCAAAAGGGAGACTGCAACCAAGAAATCAGGAGGAGACTGAGATATAGAAGGGCAGCCATGAAGGAACTAGAAAAGATCCATAGGGATAAGGATGTGTTACTGAAAACCAAGATCAAGATCATTCATACTTTGGTATTCCTCCATTACTATGAATGGCCATGACATTTGGAAAATGAAGAAAGCTGACAGAAAGAAAGTTGATTCATTTGAAATGTGGTGCTGGAGGAGAGTTTTATTGATACCATGGATGGCCAAAAAGACAAATAAGTGAGTTCTAGATCAAATCAAGCCTGAATTCTCCCTAGACGCTAACATGACTAAACTGAGGCTGTTGTACTTTAGTCACATCATCAGAAGACAAAACTCACTGGAAAAGACAATAATGCTAAGGAAGCTAGAAGGCAGTAGGAAGAGAGGAAGACCTAAAATGAGATGACTTGACTCAATAAAGGAAGCCACAGACTCCATTTGCAAGATCTTAGCAAGGCTGTTAATGTTAGGACATTTTGGAGATTGTTAATTCATAAGGTAGCCCTAAATTGGAAATGACCTGATGGCACATAGCACACACACCCCTCTTCTGTTCTTGCATTCTCAGCTTTTTTCTTGGTTGACTGAAAAATCCAAGATGGGGGAAACCACTGGAACTCATTCTATTCTATTATTGTGGTTAGTGAAATTATTTAAATTATGCACCACCTACCCACTTGACTATAGACCACTGTGCCCTGTTCCCCCAATGCATGCAAAGATCTCCAGTCTTACCCGACTAATATTTTTTATTATATCTTCCTCACTTGTACTGAAGGCATCTCTCAGACTGTGAAGATAACTGAAACAAAAAGGAGTCTTCACAAATCTGGAGTCCATCAGAACCATTCACAGTAGAAGGATTCTATTCAGCAAAAAGTATGTTTCAATTACTTTCTCTAGGATCCAAGGGTCTTTCCACATCATTGATTGAAAGCCCTCCAAAGTAGTGAGAGGAAAGTAAAAAACAAGACACTTGCAGGAACAGAGAACTTCAGGATGTTAGGTATTCTAGTCTTTCTCTCACTCATGCCCAAGGCCTCCAAGGCAGGCAGGGAGAGACACACACATCCTGCTGGTGTTTTGTTTTATTTCATTGGGTTCTGTAACAGATACTTCCTTTTCTTTTGCAGTCAACCTTTTATGAGAATCACATCTGTACTTTCTCACTGACTGCACATCTATAAAATCAGAGTAGTTAGTCTGTAGTAGCAAAATAGAAAAGAGTCCAGTAGCACCTTTAAGACTAACCAACTTTACTGTAGCATAAGTTTTCGAGAACCACAGTTCTCTTGAAGAATCTTAAAGAGAACTGTGGTTCTCGAAAGCTTATGCTACAGTAAAGTTGGTTAGTCTTAAAGGTGTTACAGGACTCTTTTCTATTTCATATATAAAATGTGGCAGGAATATAGTTTGGATTTATCCTGCCAAGAAATCCTCAGTATAATAATATATTTGAAGAAAAAATCTGAAGCAAAATATGTAGCTCCCTCTGCTGGAATCTAAGGGTAAACTCATCAGGGAAAATTACCTGGCTGGTACCAACAAAGAAGCTTGTTTTGAAGTTAAAAAAATGCAAATGGCACTGAGTTGACACCTAAGGCATCGAAATATCTACAATCTGCCATCAAATCAATGCCCTTTAAAAACAGGGTATATAACAGCGCCAAACTGGACACTTTTTACCAATACCTTTGTCCCCACGGAAACTTTTAAACCCTTTTGTACTGTGGTCAATTCCACACAGATTATCTGACCAATGTATTGTCGAAGGCTTTCACGGCCGGAGAACGATGGCTGTTGTGGGTTTTCCGGGCTGTATTGCCGTGGTCTTGGCATTGTAGTTCCTGATGTTTCGCCAGCAGCTGTGGCTGGCATCTTCAGAGGTGTAGCACCAAAAGACAGAGGTGTAGCTGTCTTTTGGTGCTACACCTCTGAAGATGCCAGCCACAGCTGCTGGCGAAACGTCAGGAACTACAATGCCAAGACCACGGCAATACAGCCCGGAAAACCCACAACAGCCATTATCTGACCAATGTTTTTGGTCTGACCAATGATTATCTATACAATGTTTTGTTCCCCCCCTTTCCTATAACACTGTGGTGCATTTGTGCACCTCTAGGGGTTTCACTGGCTTTTCTCCACTTTTTCTCCAACCTGCTTTGTTCCATAGTTTTGGAAAAGATCACAGAAAAACCAGGATGACTGCTGTTTGGGAGGGAAAATCCTGATTTTCCAGCCCACATGGTAGCTATTTTCCTTGATCCTGTCCCTGTGGTAGCCATGTCCTCCCTGTTCTACCAGGGACTTTTTATTTTTTTAAATTGGCACCAGAATATTGTTATACCGATATACTGTTGTAACAATAGGTATAGCAGGTTCTCTGAATTTCAAATTTTCATTTTTTTAAAAAGTAAGACTCTAGTCCTTTCCCTTGCAGAGATATAAGGAAAAATGGAAGGAGCTAGAGACTTCCCTTTTTTAAAAAAGGTGGGAAGGCAGAGATCTACTTCATTTGTTGTTACAATGGTATAGTGACAGAGTGATATTCTAGTGCAATTTTTTTAAAATTGCAAAACCCCTGGTGGCCTAGGGAGGGGATGGCCACTTCTGGGGGACTGGGACAGGAAAACTGATGGGAAACCTGCCAAGTGGAAGTCCTGTAGCTACTGCACTTTATCTGCAGCAGCTCCAGCAATAGTAGGGCTGCCAGGTCCCCCGGTGGGGACAGAGATGCTCCACTCCCAGCCTCTAGCCCCCACTATCACTTACGTGGCTGGTGGGGGGGGGAAAGGCCTGGGAAATGGGCCCAGGAGAACCTCCTGGGCCAGTGCTCAGCGCGTGCACTCCTGAAGGGCACGATGATGTCACCTCCATAAGTGACGCCATTGCACCTGCCTGGCAGCGCAGTAAGTGCCAGGTTCCCCCGCCTCCCACTGGGAGGGTAAGGGGACCTGGCAACCCTAAGCAATACTGAAACCACAAAATCCCATCCTCACATGGAAACCACTAGCACTTTCAAGATGATATTTTTTGCAGGGAGAGGAAGGAAGGAATTGCTTTGGCAGTTGCATAGAGGTGACAGAATATAGAGGGAGGTGCACATCTGACATGCATATTAGGATGTTCATCCAAATGTGGCTGTCATCCATCTGTAGTATATTACTTCTTCAGTTAGTCATAGTGCACAATCAGAACTGGAAAAGCCAGGCTAACAGTTTGCTGTGAAGATCAGACGCACTTGCTTGACTGTTCAGTAGCAAAGATTTGTTTTTTATCCCCACTCACAGTGAATTTCATCTGCCTTCAGTGATGTTGTCAGGTTGCTGAACCTGATTCACTATGTGAGACAGTGTTGCCATCCCATTCACTACATGATCTTTGCACTGCATGAAACAAAGAAGGGGAAAGTCCCCTAAATGGGACAAAAGCAACAGTATGTTGGGTCTATGGGTAGGCATGAAATAAAGTGAAAGACCACTAAGGTCGCATTTTTCCAAGGGGCTTTTTGCAACACTCAGAACCCACTTTTCACCATGAAAATGTTCAAGTATGAAAATCTAGTGCAGCAGAACTATGTCATACGTTTAAATTAGTCTGCATTCTAAAAAGTCATTACTATTACTAATTACTAATCAACAGCAGCCCATACATGGGCTTTCTCTGTGGTGGCCCCTAACCTATGGAACGGCCTGCCTGAGGAAGTCAGGAGAGCCTCCACACTCCTGGCTTTCCACAAACGATGCAAAACCGAATTATTCAAAAAGGTCTTTTTCTCAGATAAGAGGGCAGTATTGTAAGAAGGGGGGGTGCAGATGTTTTGCTAATGAGTTAGGAACCATAGATTTCACCATTATGTTGCCTTACATATTATCTGTTGCTTTAAATACGTACTCCTATATACCACCTGTGCCTCATGTTGTTTAATGTAAGGCCTAGAATTGATTATGTTCTGTTTCTGCAATTCTTCAACCCCATATTGGATCCTTGCTAATGCTATGTCTTTGTAAACTTGTATTCATTTACCCTATGACATTGTTTATGGAAATGTTCTTGACACTGTATGGAAATGCCTGCCCTTGTCCTTGCCACTGATTGTACTAATCCCACACTATGTAATCTGCCTTGAGTCTCAATGAGAAAGGTGGAATATAAATGACAAATAAATAAATAAAATATTATAGACTAAGATGTTTCATTATTGAATGCAAACAGCATCTTCAACCTATTTTCTGTAATTATTTAAAAAGTATTATTGTTAACAATCTTTTTCTTTTTTAACCTTTTCCCCATAAAACAAATCCAAAGCAAACGTAAAGTATTGTTTATGTTATTCTTCATCAAGCATAACCCAGAATTTCTTACTAAATTAACAGTGAAGTCCTAAGCAGAGTCACTCTAGTCTAAGCCCACTGAAATCAATCAGCTTTGAGTGGAGTAACTCTCTTTAGGATTTCACTGTAAATCATGTCCCAGCCAAAATGTAATAAAGGCAAGTTGCTAGATCACCAATGGCTCAACAAGACCATTTGGTTTTAAAAAATTAATGTTGGTATTTTAATTATCTTGTTTTTAACAGTATTTTTAAAGCTACCTTCGGAGTCTTTGAGCTAGAGATAGCACCACAGAAGTAGTTAAATAAATGAAATAAATTAATCTGTGCTTGCATCTCTCTACTGCATGCAGATGTAGCTGAACTGAGAAATAAACCTGTTCTTTACCATGAGAAATCCCTCATAGCATTTGCTAAGAAACTGAAAGCAGTAAGCAAGTACTGATTTCAGTGCATGGCTTATGCATGTGCAAATGGACACATAAATGCAGCCCTATATAAGACATTTAAATACTAAAATGCTACAAAACTATTTTTGAAATATACTAGATTATTAACTTGGATCAGTCTTTAGAAAGTTATCTTTTCACTTTGATCTAGAGTATCGGCTTGCAGAGTTAGGTTGCAGCCCCACAGCTAATTACGTTGTAAGCTTTGTATAGACATTGTATGTTGATGTGATAATACTTTATTTATTTATTTATTTATTTTATTATTACATTACATTATATTTATAGACTGCCCTCCCTGTCAGACGGGCTTTGTTGTTGTATAATCTGTATTGATTCTATTCTTTTTTCCTAATATAAAAAGAAACAAAGAAAATTATCTTCAAAGTCCCCCCTCCTAATAATTGCTTGAAAACAATGGATTTTTTTTTAAAAAAATGATGCAAAACCAAATTATTCATAAAAGCTTTTTATTCAGATAGGAGGGCTGTATTGTAGGAAGGGGGTCTCAGATGCTTTGCTAATGAGTTAGGAACCATAAACTTCACCACTGTGTTGTACTGGATTCCTGCTAATGCTATGGCATTGTTTATGGAAATGCTCTTGATACTGACTGTACTAATCTCACACTGTGTAAATCCACCTTGAGTCTCAGTGAGAAAGGTGGACAATAAATAAGTAAATAAATAAATAAATAAAAGTCAAAGAGTTTTCAAGGCTATTATTCTGGAGACATTTCAGCTCAGCTAGTTGCATTTCACCTACCTAAATTATCTCTGCACTTTCAAATTAGTTGGAAGCTGCTCATGTCCATGCACGATTATAGCTTGTACTGAACAGTGCTAAAGAGTTACAGCTCTTCATGGCAAAAGTGACCATATATCAGTAGTGTGCCAATGAAATCTCTTGCATTTATTACTGACCTCTCAAGAGAACGATAAATCTTAATTAGCTGACTATGCAAAGTACTTTAACTCCTGAGATAAAAGGTTAAAGGTGTGCAAGGTAATGTTATTTATCAGTCTAGAGCATGAACACGCATTTCAAGCAGATATAGCACAGCACACATTTGGATCACAGCAGCACTCCTTAACAATTAGTGACATCTACAGGGTAAATAACTTACTCCCTGCTTCTGTTCTTCTTCCTAAAGAAAGATTGGACCATTAAGAGTCAGGTTAATCTGAGTTTAAAGTAAAAGACAAGTGAAGCTACAGAGTAGGCAAAAAATCTATCCACTGATTGTAAAACAAATCCTTTGACTTGAAGCCAGTACTCTTCTGAACAGCAGTGAGAGGGGACAAACAACACAGGGGACAGTTGCCTTTATGTCCTGCTTCTCAAGTTCTAGAGCCATCTGACTAGTCACGGTTGCAAACAAAGTGTTAGAATAGATAATTTGATCCAATAGGCATTTTAAATTTTTACCATATACGTGAAACAATAGATACAGCTGTATAGCACCACACCTTCACGTTACATTGTGTACCCAAATTCAAGCTTCTGAACCCAATTTCCCAGTTCCTAATGCTGTTGTCTCGAAATATAATGTGAAGACCAGTTCCAAAGGCAGCAAAAATGAGTTTACAAAGCAGTTTTGTCCTGCTCTGCTGAGACCCTAAGTTAAAATCAAACAAGGCACTACCGAAAGAATAGTGGGCAAAATGTATACCCTGTTAAAAAGGAGGTACTTCTTCATTAAAATAAGTGACTTAAAATAATATGACTGCATATTACATATTAGGAAAGTTCCAAATAACTGAAGTTATCTTTTTTAGGCTTCATTACTCTGTGGCCAAGAATGTGAATGTATACACGTTTGTCACTTTTCAGATCTTTCATGCTGAAGAAAGAAGTGTATAAAACAGAGCATATGACAATGCAGCTCCTTAATATCTGAAAGCAACAAGAAAATAGTTTATTATCTAGAGAAGAGGATATTTGGATCTCATCTCCGTTACTCATGTTTTAATGAAAAGGTTGGTCATGTTGCAAGCAGGGATGGACTGGCCATTATAACCACCAATGGGCTGATGGCCTGCCCCCCATACTGCGTAGCCTGGGAAAGACAGTGCCTATCTCGGGGAAGGGTTTTCTTCCCAGTCCACTCCTGGTTGCAAGCTGCAAAAGTTGTAAGGGCAACACAAAAGTTGGGAACAGTCAGCTTACTGCACTGACAGAGGAGCCATTTCCCACAACATGTATCTATGGGAGGAATGGCCCAGATTGGGCAATTCAAACAACAACACCTCCCCACCCCATTATGCTGCATACCACCCCTCTATTTAAGCTGCCTTATTATGAAATTGGAGTATCTTACCTTGAGCAATTTCATGAGGCCTTCTAACTGAACCATGAGCTCTCTCCGGCTTTCCTGAAGAGCAGACATCCTCTGTTCCAGCTCATCCTTCCTTTGCCTGAGAAATATATATTTAAGATTAGACATAGGACCACTGGGGGTGGAAAGTGATGTCAAATCACAGGTAACTTATGGCGACTCCATAGGGTTTTTGAGGCAAGAGACATTCAGAGGTGATTTGTAATTGCTTGGCTCTGAGTAATGATCCTGGTCTTCCTCAGAGGTCTCCCACTGAAGTACCATTCAGGACTAGACATCGGCACAAACAGCATTACGAACGGAAAAAAAGTCATGAACAGGCTGCTTGGCTGCTTGCGAATGGGCCGTTTGTGATGAGCCATTCCAGCCGAACAGGTGGTTGGGCACAAGCCTTGTTTGTTGCGCTCGGCCGCTGTTCAGGAAGCTAGACACTCAGGCGCCTTCAATCAATTGCCTCGGCAACAGAGTGGGGGAGTGCCTGAACTCTGTCTGCACTCCCTCTGTCTCCCTGGACACCCCAATCAAAGCCCAACTTAGCTTGATGGGCAGGTCTTCCTTCCAAGCGTGGAGCTGCAAATCAGTTACAATTGGTAATGTGGGAGCAGACACCAGGGAGGAGGGAGGGAGGGAGGGAGGAGGGGGGTGTTCTGTGGCCATGGGAACTCCACTCTCATCCCTGCAAACCCTGTTACGCAGTTCTGACAGCCAACCACAGGCCTCCTGTGTTTCTCAATGAGTCCTCAGCTTATAAAAGGGCACTGTGCTCCCAGTTCTGGTTTCACTTTCAGCAAGCAGTGGAGTGGGACAGAGCTGTTAATAGCATTTTGGGAGAGAGAGAGGGAGAGTGCATCGGAGCTGGGTTTTTTTCTGTGTGTGGTGGGTGAGATAGAGAGACATCCCCTCTGGTTCCAGGGCTGCTGCCAGGGGCCTAGCTTAGTGGGCACCTCGGCTGAGGACTCACATTACTATCAGTGCCTGATCTGGTCAGGTCTCTGGGAGTGTTGTGCTAGGGCTCTACCCCCTCCCTCTGGTTCCAGGGCTGCTGCCAGGCCCTGGGGTCAAGCTCAGTGGGCACCTCGGCTGAGGGCTCACCCTGATTATTATTATTATTATTATTATTATTATTATTATTATTATTATTATTATCGGTATCAGTATCAGTATCAGTATCAGACAGTGCCTGATCTGGTGGTCAGGCTTGTGGGTGTGCTGGGCTAGTGCTGTAGCCTCAGCTTCAGATTGCAGGGCTGCTGCCAGGCCTTGGGGCCAAGCCCAGTGGGCACCTCGGCTGAGGGCTCACCCTGATTATTATAATTATTAGTATGAGTATCAGACAGTGCCTGATCTGGTGGTCAGGCTTGTGGATGTGCTGAGCTAGGGCTCTACCCCCTCCCTCTGGTTCCAGCTGCTGCCAGGCCCTGGGGCCAAGCTCACTGGGCACCTCGGCTGAGGGCTCACCATGATTATTAGTGCCTGATCTGGTCAGGACTCTGAGAGTGCTGGGCTAGGGCTCTACCCACTCCTTCTGGTTCCAGGGCACCTCGGCTAAGGGCTCACCCTGATTATTATAATTATTAGTATGAGTATCAGACAGTGCCTGATCTGGTGGTCAGGCTTGTGGATGTGCTGAGCTAGGGCTCTACCTTCTCCCTCTGGTTCCAGGGCTGCTGCCAGGCCCTGGGGCCAAGCTCACTGGGCACCTTGGCTAAGGGCTCACAGTGTTCTCTCCTTTTCTGTTCTCCTTAATTCTAGTTTTGTGGCACAATGAGTCTTCCTGTTGTGGTGGCCACCAAGGGTGGTCGTGGAGTGAAGTGCAAAGGCAGTCCTCCTGGTTTACTTGTGGAAAGCAGTACTGGGTGTGGCTCATGGGCAGCAGACAGTCCTCCCACTCCCCCCAATTCACCTGTGGGGGCTGCAGAGGAGGCCAAAAAGGTCTTTCCGCAGGGGGGAGAGGATCTCTCTCAACATTTTGAGGAGGAAATGGGTGACGGATCCCTGGAGGAATGGGTTGTGTTTTATGAAACATCCCTCTCATCCCCATCCCAAACTCTTGGTGGTGTCCTCACCTGCAGTCCACCCCTGCATAAGCAGATGCTTTGTCCACCTCTGACCCGGAGGCATGGTGGCTGGGCACATGGGGGGTGCCGCTGGCGAGTGGCCAGACCCCCTGTCCCCTGAGGGGAGGCGGTACGCCACCGCCTCCCCGAACCCGCCAGGCCTGGTGGCTGCAGTCTTTACCCACCCTGTTGCATAAGTGGATGCTTTGTCTGCCTCCGACCTGGAGGCCTGGTGGGCGGGCAAATGGGGGGTGCTGCCAGCCAGCAGCCAGACCCCCCACCCCCTGAGGGGAGGCAGCATGCCAATGCCTCCCCGAGCCCGTCAGGCCCGATGGCCGCAGTCTTCACCCACTTGCTGCATAAGTGGATAATTTTCCTCCCATCCGCAGGCCTGGCAGGCTGGCACATGGGGGGTGCCGCCGGTGAGCTGCCAGACCCCCCACCCCCTGAGGGGAGGCGACACACCTTCAGGACCACCGCACAGGGCACAAGGGAACTGGGGAAGGCGGCTCCATTTGTGTTGCTTGGGAGTTTCCTGGGGGCATCGAATTTGGGAATGTATAACTTTGCGATCCATACTGCAATCTTGACCAAACTTGGATGGTGGCTGGAAAAGAGCCTGCTGCACATTCCCTGTGAATATGGGCTCTCTAAGTGCTAAGGGGGCTGCTATGGCGCCGACGAACTCCGAACACCAAACCTGTTCATTAATGGGACATGTTTGGGTCCAGTCAGCTGTTCGTGTTCATCGTTGGGAATGAACACCGAACAGCCTGTTTGGGTTTTTTTCCCCGTTCATGCCCATGTCTATTCAGGACTGATCTGGTTAAGCTTCCAATATCTGATGAGACTGAGCTAGCATGAGAAATCCATTTCAGGGTTCCCAATGCATCAACACGCAGTGAAAAGCCTACACTTGCTAACATTACATAAGACAATCTACACATATATTGCATGGGATTTCCTACACTGGAAATAATAATATTCCTCCATTTTACATGGAGAAATATTGTTCCAGTTTAATCTGCTGAACTGTATAGCAGTTGATGGTTATGAATATTTTATTCAAAATATTTTAATCCCATAGTTTTGAGTGGCTTAGATGGATGAGAAACAATAATTTAAAACAAAAGAACAATAAAACTATACATATACATTATGATTAGAGCACAACTAAATCATAAACCTAAATTAAGCCACCTCTTATGGACATTTAACAATCACAGAAACACACAAATTTTAAATCCAGAGGAGTTAGCCATGTTAGTCTGTAGTAGCAAAATCGAAAAGAGTCCAGTAGCACCTTTAAGACTAACTTTACTGTAGCATAAGCTTTCGAGAATCACAGTTCTCTTAGTCAGATGCGTTTACACAAATTTTAAAACATCAATAATAAACATCAGAAGTCCAAACATTCAAGTTAACTCATTCTCAGGAGAAGTCCTTCTGAAATAAGCACTTCTTATATAGTTTCCTGAGGGCTAAAAAGGACAGAATGTGATGTCAGGCAAACTATTTCACAAAAAGAAGGCGGCCAGTGAGAAAGCTCAATTTCTGCCTAAGCTATCTAGATTACCCAAAATGAGGGAACAGAAGAGACTGGCGAGCATATCTGAGCATGCACACAGGTATTTTCTAGATGAAGTTGTCAAAGATATGTAGCCTCCAGATTCTGAAAGGCTTTACAGGTAGCTGAAGACAGGGGAGCAGATAAAGGTAGGTTGGCTAGTGGGTGGGAGGAAGAGATAGAAGCAGGAAAAGAGGAGAGAATATGGGGACTGGCAGAGAGAAGAAAGAAGAAACAATGGGGGAGGAGATACAGGGGGAAAGGAGATACCCAACTTCAAGTCTTTGTGGTCCCTTGCTAGTTTCTCTAAAATCATATAATCTGTTCTTGTCAGGAAATGGAGGGCCACATTTTGTTCCACTTAAGTTTCTCAGTTGTGTTAAAGGGCAGCTACATGTATCCTAGAACTGTGTCCCTCTCTGGAGGGGCAGCAGTATATTTACTAGATGGAGCAGAACAGAAGAGGGCATGTTATAATATATGCTCTAATACTATGATTCCTTCAGTTGCACTGCCTGAATTACAGTGCTATAAATGAAGCATCCTATGATCATAAATATGTATTATTCATAACAATGATCAAATTTATCTTGAATAATGGAAAATAGGAATAGAAAAGAGCAAGGGTCCAGTAGCACCTATAAGACGAACAAAATTCTTCAGATACCATATCTGAAGAAGTGAACTGTGAGACTCACGAAAGCTCATATCCTACCACAAATTTTGTTTGTCTTATAGGTGCTACTGGACTCTTGCTCTCTTCTACTGCTACAGACAGACAAATGTGGCTACCCATCTTGAAAACAGGGGGAAATTGATACATCAGGGTTTTGAACTGCAAACGAAAAAACTTGGTAGGTGTGACTGCTTGGTGTTTTCTCAGCTATGCTACCGTCTACTGTCACACCTTCCAGTAGCAGTGACCCAGTTGATGGGTTGCATGTGGTCAGCAAGGCAGTGTTAATAAATAACTGTGTTGGATTACTGCTATTACAGAGGAAGCCTTGGGAGGGAGAATAGGAATTAGAGGTAATTTTTTCTGTCCCTTTACTTCTGGAGTGATACACACCAACACCTTTGTTTCACAACAAAAGAAATGTTTATTGTCTCTTCCTTAGATGGGCTTGTGCTTAGAGGTTTGGTGGATAAGGGAAGGAATGTAACAAGGGTATTGGCTATTTACAGCAATAGAAAACAGAAGCTCTGCTTTAGGAAATTTACAGTTACACACACCCACAGCTTTAATGGAATGACAAGCTGTTCCTGTTGGAGAGAGAATTATTCTACTTTGCACTTCTCCCTGAACCCCAGGATCTTGAAAGGGAGCTTGTCTCTTGGGCTATTCCCCTCAATCCCCTTACAAGTCACTAACCCACTATCTTGCTTAAGGGAACACAGGATACCTGCTCTATTCCTGCCTCTCCATTGGCCCATGAGCCTCTCCATTGGCCCATGAGCCGTATGTACCTAAACTATAGATGGATGAGTCCTTTTTCTTCACCTGGCAAAGCTGAATTCCCCAACTATTTTTCCTCCTTCTCCCAGAGGTTCCACAGCCTCCCATTGGCAGATGCTGCTAAGTAACTGCATACTCCCTCTGTAGACAGGGATTTGCTGTGATGCCTGGAGGCAGAACAAGAGGCTGCCTGTTACAGCAGGTAAAAGTAAATTTGAGGGAGAAATTGAGTTGACCAGGAATTTGGAATAATCCCTAACAATCAAATGAGGCAGCTGTCCCCTTCAACTGCTGTCTTCCACCAGTGAGTGAAGACTCTTGTTTCATTTGACACCAATAACTGTTATTGACCCTTCTCCCTCTTCTTGGTATTGTGGTTTTGTATGTGTGTGTTTTTATTGAATTATTTTTGTATTACGTAAATGATTTTTTAAATTTAAATTAGTATTTAAATGTTTTACATTTTTTAGCATATTGATCTTTTCCACCCTGGGCACCCTATTTGGGTGGAAAGGTGGCATACAAATGATTTAAATAGAATAAACTATAATAAGTAAGCACCTAAGGCATAACTGTAAACTAGGGTTGCCAACCTCCAGGTGAAGCCTAGCAATCTCCCGGAATTATAACTGACTACAGAGATCACTTCCCTTGGAGAAAATGGGAGCTTTAGAAAGTGGACTGTATGGCATTATGCCCTGCTGAGTTCCCTCCCCATACCCCATACCCCACCTTCTCAAGACTCCACTACCTAATTCTCTAGGGATTTCTGAACCCGAAGCCAGCAACCTCCTTTTGTACTTGCATTTTCAGAGTACTGAGAATTTAACCTTCATTTTGCTATTTTGTAAATGTTGTAAAGGAATTATGGAAGCACTTTTAACTGTTATTTAGCTATTATTATTCTGAACACATGTAAAGCAAGGCAGATACTGCTTCCTCTGTCGATGCAAATTAAAAATGAGTCAAGATCTCAGTTGACAAAGCTCCCTAAGGACACTCAATGTCAGAAAATTTAAACTAAGCTATTATGTTTTTAATCTGTGAAGAAAACAGAAGAAAGTGCCAGCTCTGCATAATCACTGGACATTTTTTAAAGTAAAACAATCTTGCCGATCATCTGACATCTTCTAAAAATGATTAAAATGGATTTTCAGCATGATCTTCTAAAAGGGTTTGCAAAAAGATAGTCTGGTACAATTTATTCATTTTGATGTCACTCTGTTTCTTGTCCTATTGAGCTCATGCTTGTATTACTGACAAGTATTTCTGCTAGTTAGCAGGAGGATTCCTCTGGGAGAACCAGAGACTTTCTAGTATCTTTGCTTATCCTTCCCCCTTTTCAGGGCTAAATAAGAGCATGTATCTTCAGGGCAGGGGGATCTTTTGTACTTCCATTAGAAAAACCAATAATGTGTGTGTGTGTGGTGGGGGGTAACAATTTACCTTGGCAATCTTGATAATTTAATAATACTTGTATGTAGGAATGCTCATAGAAGATAACAGAGCTTTAAAAAGAGACATTTAAAAGAATAATTTAAGAATTAAAAAACATATTTTTGCAGAACAGAATAAAAAAACTTTTAAAAACACATAAATGTTGGTAATACCTAACTACAATTAAAGTATAACCTACTGTCAAGCTTTGGTTCAGAGGTGTTAATGGTCTGTGATGGGAGGGAGCTGAACAGCCAAGGGCTCCCTCTCAGCCCAAACACTGCCAGCTCTCTGGAACCCACAAGGAGCTGCTGTAGCACAGTGGTTTGGCTGTGAATCAGCAATCTACTGGTTTGAATCTCACTACTGCCATGAGCTCAGTAGGTGGCCTTGGGTGAGCCACTCCATTCAGCCCCAGCTCCCCAGCTGTATTGTGGAGATAATGATATCAGTAACTTGTTCACTGCTCTGAGTGAGGCACTAATCTGTCCAGAAGAGAGGTATATTATTATTATTATTATTATTATTATTATTATTATTATTATTATTATTATTCACTTTGTGGCGTTAACCATGTGAGGTGGGGTAGGCTGACAGGTGAGTCTGGCACTTGATCTCCTGGTGATTAGGCCACAGGGGTCTGAGGGGGAGTTTGGGTCATCAGTTTGGCAGGCGGGTCAGCCAATGCTCGGATCAGTGCCCTATGCGCACCTTTGCTCCCTGAGCTGTAATCTCAATAAAGTTGTGGCCTCTTTACCTCCAGCACTGTGTCTGTGTGTTTTTGTCGCCATGCCCCTTCCCCCCTCTCCTCCCCCACTTAGCACTCGTCTGCAAACATGAGGACATTTGGTCAGATATTTTGTAACTACATGGCTTGGGTTGATTAGTGTATTTCTTCTGTGGAATTAGGTATTTGTTGAGAATATAAGTAGTTTACTTATAATAAATTATATGGCTAAAACAAATTTTTAAAAAAGACTGAAATCCAATCCTGTCATGACACTATGGGATTCATGGGCTTTCCAGCATCTTTGCTTGTCCTTTCCCCGTACCAGGGCTAATAACAGCATGAGGGGAATTTAGATGGGTGAAAAGATGTGTGTATGTGTGTGCATGTGTGTGGGGGGGTGATTAACCCCCTTTCCTCCTCCATCACAGGTCTAACCTGCATCAGAGCCTCATGCTGCTAAACACAGCCTCAAATCTTAAAACTATTATAATATATTTAATAATCAAAATAAAATTTAATTAGATAAAATTAAATACGTTCCATGAGCTTTTCTGCTATTCCAGTGCCTTTGGATTAATTAGATACAACCCTGGAAAACAGGCATAGGCTTACTACTTACTGAGCAATTAGATAAAATGTTACCTTCAAACTTTTCCTTATATCTCCATCAATATAAAGAGACATACTTTTTGAAAATGAAACCTGAACCTTCAAAGAAAGTGACAACAGAGTTGCATTTACCTGTAACTGTTGTTCATTGAGGTCTTTCGCAGGCACACATGGGACTTTGCATGTACAGGCCTGCCAGCCGGAGGATTTCTTCAGCTTTTTCTCCTATAAAAGGGGGCACCCTCCTTTCAAGAGTGTCTGTGTGGCGATTTCTCACCAAAAACACCATGCGCTGGGCAGAGTGTGCCTCTGACCCTCAGTTTCTCCTTTGCTGCCGAACTCTCCAAGGTCAGAAGTGAAGAGCATACAGAAGGGCAGGAGGGAGGGTATGTGTGCCTCCACAGAAGACCTCAATAAACAACTGTTACAGATAAGTGCAACTCTGTTTTCATTGTCGGTCTTCCAGTGCAGTCCCACATGGGAGTTTAGCAAGCCATTTACCAGGAGGAGGGTTGACTCTTCACTGGAACAATGACTGCAAAACTGCCTGACCTACTGCTGCTTCTTTCCTGTTGAACATATGCAGGGCATAGTGCTTCACAAAGTTTCAGCATATGCCCACATTGCAGCTTTGCAGATCTTGTGTAATGGAACTCCTTTAAGGAGTACTGCTGATGTCACCTGTGACCTGGTGGCATGTCCATGAATATCTAGTGGACAAGGCAGGTCAGCAAGTTCATAACGTAACTTGATAGCCTGTACCACCCATAATAGAGGAGTTAAGTAAATCTTCCTTTTTCAAACCCACTGAAGCCAGGGCACAGGTACAAGGATTATCCTTTATCTCTCACCCATTTCTCAAACCTAGACCATTTTCTTGCATATGATAACCTTGTGTTAAGCTTCCTAGCATTTAACAACAACAACATTCGATTTATATACTGCCCTTCAGGACAACTTAATGCCCGCTCAGAGAGGTTTACAATGTCATTATTATCCCCACAACAAAGCACCCTGTGAGGTGGGTGGGGCTGAGAGAGCTCCAGAGAACTGTGACTAGCCCAAGGTCACCCAGCTGGCTTCAAGTGGAGGAGTGGGGACTCAAACCCGGCTCTCCAGATTAGAGTCCCGCGCTCTTAACCACTACACTAAACTGGCTCTTTAGTATGGCTTCTGCCACCTCATCAGGCAGGTTATCTAGTGAAGGATTAACCATATTGCTACAGTCAGCCTGAGAATATCATGGTACTTGACTTCCTTGTAAGATAGCAGATCTGGTATCATGGGAAAGAGAAGGTATTGCCCCTTGGTCATCCACAGTAGTCGTTGAAAGCATCATTGTCAAGGCCAAAAAGATGCTATTATAATACATGTGGTCTGTTCTGCTTGTATTTTCCCAACCACACACAATATCAGTGGGATAGGTGGGAACGCATAAAAACAGTGTCCTGACCATCTCATCTGAAAGGCATCCCATAGGGATTCTGGGTCCCATCCCCCTAGGCAGCAGAACATGCTGATTTCCCTTGTTGCAAGGAGGTCCCTCTCTGGAGATCCTTAGTTGGAAGATTGGCTGTATGTACTAATCTAAGATTGACAATTCATGAGTCCCGGATGCTGTACCCCTTTGCTTGTTGACATAGAACATAGTTGTATAATTGTGAATATTTGCACATTTTTGTTTTCTATCATATCTGCAAAGGAGATAAGTGAGTAACGAATAACTCATAGCTCCAAAACATTGATGTGTAGCTTTCTGTCTTCCCTCAGCCATATACTATGGACTTTAAGATGCTGGCAATGTGCTCCCCAACCCTCCAATGAAGCATCAGAGGTGACAGCAATGTCGACCAACCTGAAACCAAATTCAAAACCTCTGAGAAAGAAAGAATCGGAAAGCCACCATTTCAGCAACATTACAATTAATGTATAGTGTACTTTCTTGCTTGGGAATGCTGTTCTTAATTATGAACTGACAGAAACCAGAGTTATAGGCATCTCATATGCATTCTCACTAAGGATGTGACGGCTGTAGTTGCACCCTTAGCCTAACAGTGTCTGAATCCTTAATGCTAACTGAAATCTACAGATAAGGAAGGAATGCACCATAACCACAGAAATGCCACCAGAGGCTTTTTTTAACTTCCAAAACCAATGAATTGGTTTATTTATGTTAGATGGGGAAAGTCAGGTGAAGTCAGGGGTTGAAAATTTCTGAGATAAAATTCAACATATATAACTGTAATTGAGGTAAAAGTCAGAACATGAGCAAACTTCAGTTCTTATGCTCTTCACTGTTACTTAAGGTGTATGTTTTTAGGCTTTGGTTACCTTGTTTTCCCTCAAGCTCTTGAGTATACTTTCTCTTTAGTATTCTCTTTCTCTTCTGGGGTTAGGAAGGCTGGTACCCACTTTCTGGTACCCCAAGCCAGAGCTTTCCTTCAGTTGTTAACTGAATCTGAAAGTCTTCACAGGCAGTTTTCAACCACAACCAACCTGAAATCTCTTCTCTCAAGAGCTACATCCCTGTTTGACTAGGTGCGGGGGTGGGGGGAGAAATCCCCTTAGAAGATCTACCCCTTTCTTTGGCCTGTCTGGGAGTCTGCACCTACATCCTAAACCTCCTTGCCAACTTTCCGCAGTTCTCCTGTCAGTGGTAAACTGCTTTCCCTCAGAACTCCATCCATCAACTCTCCACACTGGGTCTCCCTCTGTGCTAGGACTGAACCAAGACCCTCCTCTCTCAGCTCTGGCTACCCAATCAGATGCCTTGGAGTCACTTGCCTCTCAAAGCTCTCTGATTCTGAGAGGGATTAACTCTTAACAGTCCTGCAAATGTGTTTGTATAACCCTTCCAGGCTTCTTTAAGACATGCAGACTGTCACATCTGTATCCTCCTTGCTCTCTCCAAGGGTAAGAATGCTCTATTTTGATCAGCACCTAATCACCTCCTTTTGAATAACTTGGGTATTGAGTGTGAATGACAATAAGGTCCAGGGGCCTGATGTTCAGACATAGATCTAACTGACTCTGTGTGGTACACATCTCCCTAATCAATGCCTGATGTTGGAGACCTGTCATGTTGGTACCAGGAAGGGCATTCATGCAGGCAACACTCCCAGTATACATTTCTCCAAACTCTCCAGTATAACAGATCCAAGGGGAGTTGTACAATCTTGCCTTCCTCTTCAAATGAGTAAGCTGACTTCAAATGATCTGAAGGCATCTGAGGGGTTTCCATCTCCTTCACAGTATCTACTTCAAGGTCAATGACGGGCCTCTGTTTAGGGCTCATCCTCTATTTTGAAATGCATCTTGACTTCAATCTTGCCTTCTTCCTGGGAGGTTTCAAGGCACCATGCACAGTCTCTCTTCATTCCAAGGATCTTGTCCAATTAGCAGCTGGATCTGGTGGAGTTGAGGAAGGAACTCTCCTGTTCTGCTCCAATGGATCCCTTGAGGATGACCTCTGATGGATCCAAGGGGAGGGTGTCAGATCTGAAGCTATCATAGCACTTACTACTGAGCTAGGCTTCAAGGCCGGATCTGAATATTCTGTTAGTGCAGAGATCTTTGCTGTTGGGATGTTCATTGTTGACCGTGTCCTTTCCCAAAGTACAGCCTTGGGTCTAGTAGCTTGTTCAGCTCGAGCCTTGGGGATGAAGACCTGGCAATACTTGCAGGAATTCGCATTGTGGTTTCCCCCCAGGGAGAGCGCATGCCCATCTGTCCTCATCATTTTTGTTGCACACTGAGTGCATTTTTAAATAAGGCTTTATCAGCCACGAGCAAGGCTTTTTTTTTGTATTTTGCTCGGTCTCTCTTTCTGACTCTTTACTCCAAGTGTAAATCTGCAGTGCAGATTGAAAAGACCAGCATGAAGAACGGAGAAGCTCCTACTGATGATTCTAACCATTCGGTGGCAAAGAAGGAACTGAGGGTCAGGGGGGCACACCCTACCCAGAGCATGGGTGTTTTCCTTGGGAAATTGCTGTGCAGACACTTTGGGAGGGGGCACCCCCTCTTATAGGAGAAAAAGCTGAAGTAAACTTCAAGCTGGTAGGCCTGTGCATGCGCAGTCCTATGTGGGACTACACAGAAAGACAGACAATGAACTAGAGGTTATCATTGAGAGGGCTAGACTTCCATGCACCCTTGGAGGTATGGTTTTACTCACAAAAAATATAGTGCACATAAATGGACCAAGGAACAGGGCAAGACAGAAGAAAAAAGCAGGAGAAAATAGGCTGGATCCTGTGGAAAACTTCCACTAATGGAGGGGAGGCATTTTCATCATTTTGCCTCCTCCCTTTGGCCACACTTCTGGCTCTCCCACCCCCATTCTGTGCCTGGTGGCCCCCTGTCCCCCAAAAGCAATGTTTCAGTCTGAGATAATTTTGGGCTGCAGTAGGAGACAAGGAAGTTATGTTCCACTGATGGAAATCCCTTTCTTCAGTGGAGATTTACTACGGGATCTAAACCAATTTGCTTATATTTAAATATTAATAAAATAAACAGGATTCCACTCCTGTAAAAGAACCCCCAAAATGTTTTCATTATTTTCAAAATAATGATCTACATGGAACTAAATGAAACATAAACAAGTTACATGTACATACAAATTAATTAATGTCACCTGAGGAGCCGGAGTTCTGCCAGGAGAGTAGGGTTCTGAGCTGCCTTCTCCGGAGTGGGCTGAGATGCCTGCTCATGTTCAAGTCGCAGCCTGTGAATCTCTTGTAAGATTTCTCTTACAGGGACAGAAGTAAAAAAGAGGCAATGAGACAGTTATTTTCACTGAATAAACTTTATACACTTAGCACCACGCCAGAGATAGAATATAATCCTTATTCAAAAGGCTGGAATCCAGGAGTCACATGGGAGTTTCATACACACAGTATGAGGCTCCCTTTCCAAAAACAACCAAAGGGGACTTAAGGAGTGCATTTTGATGTGGTTCAAGGATCTGTCATTGCATGCGCGCACACAAAAGACTATGGCCAAGTTATATCCAAATATTGTTATATAGAAAAAATTCTTAAAACTCAACTAAAATTCTTAAAACTCAATTTAGAAGTGATGGTTGTTGTGGGTTTTCCGGGCTGTATTGCCGTGGTCTTGGCATTGTAGTTCCTGACGTTTCGCCAGCAGCTGTGGCTGGCATCTTCAGAGGTGTAGCACCAAAAGACAGAGATCTCTCAGTGAGAGATCTCTGTCTTTTGGTGCTACACCTCTGAAGATGCCAGCCACAGCTGCTGGCGAAACGTCAGGAACTACAATGCCAAGACCACGGCAATACAGCCCGGAAAACCCACAACAACCATCGGTCTCCGGCCGTGAAAGCCTTCGACAATACATCAATTTAGAAGCTCTGTTTAAATGGACAAGATGATGCAGATAAGTTTAATTGAATGTTTGGTTATAAATAGGGTGTTAATAGGCTGTTAGGCAGGGACTATAATGATGGACACTGGGGTACAGGAACAATGGAAGTACTGAGGAGGTAAAGTAGAATATTTTGCAAATTGGGTTTTGGTGAGAGACCTGGGCATTTGGGGACAGGAGACAGCTGAGGAAGGAAGTCAGAAGGCTCCCTTCTGGTTATCTCCAATGTCAGCTGATGTTCTTTCTGAACAAGATAATCTCAACTGGTGTTTCTGTGTATCACATCCACTGATCACTGTGCTATCTCATTGGCTTTGTTTCTCTATAAGTGTAAATCCTATTTAGAGAGCTATTTTGTTATTTTGGGCTGTAAAGTTTTGCTTGCACTCATTAGCAAGCAGGTAGGTCAATGTCCTCCTTCCCAATAGGCCTCCCCTGCCAGTTCTTGCTGGCAGGCAGACTGGGATGTAGAGACTGGAGTGGAGGAGACAGAGCAGAATTTTATTCCCTGCCACAGTAACACATATACATGAAACCAGATAAGGCATGAATGATCTGCAATGAGGAAGCATGGCATCATCTCTCTAGGTGAGAAAGAACTGATTCAAGATTTGTAGAAAAGAGCAAGAGTCTAGTAGCACCTATAAGACTAACAAAATTTGAAGTAGGGTATGAACTTTCATGAGCTTCAGCTCACTTCTTTGTGGCTCATGAAAGCTCATACCCTACCACAAATTTTGTTCTTTTCTACTGCTACAGACAGACAAACACGGCTACCCATCTTGATTCAGGATTTATCAGTGATTTTAATTTCATGCAAAAGCAGCCACACCTTTCTACTCAATACCCTGCCCCCCGCCAAGCTATTATTATTCACTGTAGGGGGAAAGATGGGCCATCTTCCATGTTTTCAGTTCAGTTCAGAGTTTATTGTGTATAGCTAGGCTGTCAAAAAAGTACAAAAACTCCATTAGCTAAGATAAAAATTAGGTAAAATACAATTATATATACAATACTGATTTACCAAAATGTGAGGGAATTTCCATTAAAACAAACATTGATTAAAACTTGAAATTAATAAGAAAACTGCAAGTTCAAGTAATGCCCTCTTTCTTTGCTGCATTAGTCCTTATCTTCATCGCAGCAAAGGCAAAAAGTGAAACTTTATATAAAAAGTACACGTCAACATCAGAAAGCAAAAATTAGATTTTCTCCACGTCTGTATATAAGCTTAGACCAGATAAAAACCCTGCCAGAAACTTAGACCTGGGGTCAGAATATAAATGGCAAAAAAGAAAAAAATGAGGTAAATCATCTAGTGTATGAAATGCACAGATACAGATCCTTAGGGCTATAGGAGTTTGAGAATAACGTCCAGACAATATTGCCGAGGGCATGGATTGAAATTGCAATAGAGTAAAGGACACTCTAAGATTATGATTAGAGATGTTAACAAGATAAGGAGAGTGGGCGTGGTCAGATTTAATAAATTTGAACCACAATGCTGCTCTTGAATTTAGAATTTGGGAGCGACTTATCAATGCATCGGAGTTAAAAATCCAGTCCCTAAGTTGGGGATAGGTGGCCAGAGACCCTATAAGATCATCAGGGATAGAGTACCTTAAGAATATCTCATTAAGGTAAATAGAGCGCTGCGAGTTGTTGGCCATCAAAACACTGAAGGATTGTTGGCTAAGTGAAACTTGTCTAGGATTTTTATTCTTTACCCGATAAGGGAGGGGGTACCTGATTCCGCTCTCATAAAAGCAGCTGGAGACCCCCTGGGAAGAGCTAGGATACATCTTAACAAATGGTTCTGGATTATTTCTATACTAGATAGGTTTCCTTCTCTCCATTCCCAAACCAACTCCATAAAGGCGATGAATAGTTCATACATAAAGAATGTATGTGTGTGTATGTGTGTTTTAAAACACACTCAGTTTTGCGTGCTCAGTTGAGGGGAACTAATCTGTCTCCTGCTGCCCTTACTCCAACGCTTGCAGCATTTTTCTCTTCAATGTGTTTCAGAACAGGAAACAACCAGTTTGGGAGGATAATGATGAAATCAACTAAACAAAGCAAATTAAAAGTGTCCGTGTATTTGGCGAAAAGGTTCAGATGCTCTCCCATCCATGTGTTCTGTTTTTGTTTGAAAATAACGCCCTCTATCCACCTTCTTTTTTTGAATTTTTATTTGAAATTTAACGTTAACCAACATACAATTAAACACATAAACAATTACGAAGTGCTGTTACAACATTATATATAGTCATCATATTAGTCTGTTGACAGTATGCTTAGTACTTTGTTGTGCCATTCTTTATATCTCCTTAGCATTGTGAGTTCAGAGCGTCCTGAGCTTAGAGGAAAAGCCTAGTTTTAGAAATTTTTGATACGATGTTGTTATAACTTGCGAGTCGTTAGTAGAAAGAATTATTGCCATTTTTCTGTGAAATCTGTCAGTTTAGGGTAGTTTAATGAATGTTGTTTACTGTTTGTTATCTTTTCCATTGCCATGTGTTCCCATACTTTATTAAACCATGTATCTAAGCTAGGTGATTGGGGATATTTCCAACATGATGCTGTAGATGTTTTGGTGGCTACTAAAAGTGATGAGATCAGATCTTGTCTTATTTGAGGTAACAAGTGTTCTCGCCAAAGATCTAAAAAGATAAGTTCTGGTTTAAATGGTGTTTCATAATTTGTTATTAAAGCGATGCATTGTAATACTAGTTTCCAAAATGTCTCTAAATAAGTACATTGCCATCAACAGTGCACAAATGTACCTATTTTACCACATTTTTTCCAGCATAGTGGTGATTTATTTGATGTTATTCTAGACAGTTTTTGTGGAGTGAGGTACCAACGATGAATTATTTTATGTTTGTAAATTTGTGTTAATGACTAGAGAGCTAATTAACCTTGATACCCAGATTTTTTCCTATCCCTTTGTTGTTATTAAGGTATTACAGTCCTGCTGCCACTTCAAATACAATGATTCATTCTTTTTTCTATTTATTTGTATAAGTATGCTATATATTTTAGCTATTAAACCTTTCTGGATAAACTTTCCTGCTCCTAGTATTTCCTCAAACTTTGTCTTTGGTTCTTTCCTTATTTCTTTTATTTTGATCTGGTTCATGAAATCATACTTGAAGATAAATATACCATGGGATTGTTCGTTGTAATTTATTTTCTAATTCAAACTTTTCAAAGGTACCTTTTCCTGAGGATATATCATTTAGTTGTAAATCTGTTGATATTTTATTCGATACATATTTTACAAGGAATTTTTCATGAGAGGTCAACAGTGAGTAACGAGATACGTTTGGTAGTAACTTATATTTATAATTATCCCAAGTTCTAATGATACTATTAATAAAGATATTGTTTTTGCATTCCCTAGGTCTGCTTGTATTTTCAGACCATATTA
This sequence comes from Eublepharis macularius, assembly GCF_028583425.1. Classification (NCBI taxonomy): domain Eukaryota; kingdom Metazoa; phylum Chordata; class Lepidosauria; order Squamata; family Eublepharidae; genus Eublepharis; species Eublepharis macularius. The sequence continues at coordinate 82,671,186 of NC_072796.1, read as the reverse complement.
CTTCTTGTAATGTTTTTGGGAAGCAAAGTGATTGTAGCATAGTTATCCAATCCAGTTTTGCTTTATTTTGTAATATATGGACCACATTTGATAGTCTCGCTGCTGAATTATATAGCTTAATATCTGGATAGCTATAACCTCCATGCTGTTTTTTTCATTTTGATTGTAGCAAAAGCTATTCTTGGTTGCTAATATTGCCATAAAAATCTATTTAAAATGGATTGCCATTTTTAAAATAAATAAATTCAACAGGAAGTGTTCTAAAAAGAAAAATTAATTTAGGAAGTATAAAGAATTTAATTATATGATATCTTCATACCAAGCTAAGTTTAGCTTATTCCATCTATCAATATCTGTTTTTATTTCCTTGATTTTTTGAAGATGATTGATTTTAATTAATCTGTCTAGATTACTTGGAATAAGAGTTCCTAAATATGGTATTTGTGATGTAGCCCACTGGAATTTAAACTGTTGCTTAATTTGCTCTTTTTCCTGGTTACTAATGTTTAATGGTAAAATTTGTGATTTCAATTGGTTTATTCTTAATCTTGTTACCTGCCCAAATGAGGTCAGTGTGTTTTGTAATTCTTGTAGAGATATTAATGGGTGTTATACATACAATAACAAATCATCTGCAAATTTTGTTACCAATTGCTATCCCGCAAATTTGATTGTTTAGCCATATTGATTCAGCTAGAGGCGCCAAGGCTATTGCAAATAGGATTGGAGATAGGGGGCAACCTTGTCTTGTTCCCTTAGTAAGATTAATAATATCAGATGTTACACCATTCGTTCTTATTTTGGCCCATGGTTGCGAGTGTATAGATTCTATTGCCCGCAAAAACTTGCTCCCCAAATTCATGGTTTGTAGTAAAGTCTGCAAGTACGGTATTTCCAGTGAATCAAACGCCTTCTCTACATCTAATGAAAGAATGAGAGCCTCAGTCTGGTTATGCTTAGAATGTGATTTTATATTTAATGTTTTATAGAGGTTGTCTGTTAGATCTCTTTTAGGTATAAAGCCTACTTGATCTTGTTTTATATATTTTTCTATAAATAAATTGAGGCATTTAGCTAAAATTGACGTAAATATTTTATAGTCCACATTCAAAAGAGAAATTGGTCTATACGATCCTGGTTTCGATAGGTCTTTGCCTTGTTTAGGTATTATTATTATTGTAGCTGCAGACCATGATCTTGATAATGTGCCTGTCTCTAAGATGCTATTACATGTGTCTGCAATGGGCTTGGTTAGGATATCTGAATATCTTTTATAAAACTCAGAAGGGAATCCATCTGGTCCTGCAGCTTTATTACTCTTCAAGTTTTGTATTGCTTCCTTAACTTTTTGTATGATGATAGGATTTTCCATTATTTGCCTATGTTCTTCAGATAGTTTTTTGATTTCCTGTTTTTGTAGAAATTTTTCAATTTCTTTATGCCTGGTGAGTTAGATGTGTATATTTGCGAGTAAAATTCTTTGAAAGTCTGCGCTATTTCTTTTGGCCACTGTGTCTCACAGTGGCCAAAAAAACAGGTTTTGTGTGTATTTGTTCTTTAGTCAATTTATCTTTTATGTTCCAAGAGATATTACGAAGTGTTCTTGGGATTCTAAACCAATATTTTTGTTTCAAGAATAAGAGATTTCTTTGTATCTGGTCTGTTTCCATAATTTCCAATAATTTGCATTCATTTAAAAGTTGCTGGTATATCTTTTTCCCTCCTCTCTCTTCATGCAGTTGCTCAAGCTTTTGGTTGCTCATTTCTTTTTAATGTTTAAGTGCTTTTTTGGCTTTGTTTAGATATGGTTTTAATGATGTGATTTCCCCCCGTAGTACTGTTTTTAATGCATCCCAGACTATTTGAGAGGAGACAACATCTGTTTGATTTTTATTTAAATAATGAGAAATATACTTCCTTATTATATTAATATTACATGGACCAAAAGATTCTTACCTGTTTTTATTTTCAAGTTCTGCAATAAGTTGTCTTTGCTGCTTATTTGCATCAATAGAGAATGAAATGTCTGGAGCACCTCTTTGCTGCTGCTGTTGCTGTTGTTGTTGCTGTTGCTGCTGCTGCTGAAAGAGAGGGTGTCCATGTAATTAAAGTACTCAGTACATTCACTTTGTATAAATATATCTAATTGTTCAGTAAAAACCATAAAACAACATTGGCATAATGTAGCGGCAAACAATGAGAGTTGTAAAGTTCTTGGGTTCAAGTATCATTTTAGGTGAGACCTCATCTGGTGGTATTAGACTAGCCTCTGTGTGTGTGTGTGTTCCCCATTTTCAATGTGTACATTTTATTATTTATTTGTCCAACTTATATACCACCTCTCACCATGTCTGGTGCTCGAGGTGGTTTACAGCCAACATATAAAATACAAACATTAAAACAATATTAAAATAGAATACAGATATTAAAACCCAATAACATAGTAAAATACAAACATGAAAGACCTTGAACACTGAAGAAACACTATATACATGCTAAGAGTTACTGTTATTGCACAAAGTATAGTACAGCTGTATGGACAGTTTCTGCCATCGTAGATGAAATACTTGTGAATGTCAGAAGCAAAATGCATGTTGGCCTTTTATAAGTCAACATCAACAGTGGCTACATCTTTGCAGGGCTTTTTTCTGGGAAAAGAGGTGGTGGAACTCAGTGGGTTGCCAGCACAGGGGGCAACTCCTGGCGGAAGGTGGTGCCCCTGGTACCACATGTGCAAAGTGTGCACACGTTCCCGGGACCATGCAATGATATCACTTTGGGTCAGCTGGAACAAGGGGGTAGTTTATAAAAGTTTAAATCGCCCTTGGTGAAAATGGTCACATGGCCAGATAGAGGGGAGTTAAGATCTAAACTACCCTCTGTCTGGAGATCAGGGGGCGGGGCCACCAGCCATATGACCATTTTCAAGAGGTGCCGGAACTCCGTTCCACCTGAAAAAAAAGCCCTGCATCTTTGTAATATTTTTGGTTGCAGCACTTGTGTCATTTTTGCTGCAGCAACAGTGTTTATTTTTACTGCAACTTTTAGGAGGCACAGAAAAAAATTGGTGGGCAATGATTACTGGGCAAAGTTTCTAGACATACAAGATGGATGTCTCACAGAGGCAGACTAGGAGGCCAGGGAACCACAGGCTTCCTCATGATCCTTTCAAGTGTGCTCCATTGAACAGAAGCACCCTTGAGAGAGGTATTTCTGATAAAGGACTAAGAAGTGGTCTCTAATAGAGGTTGTAAACTGCAAAAAAATTCTGTTTCGGTTTTGGAGATCCAAACCAACTATGCAATGTTACTTGGGGGTGGGGTGGGGGCTGGGACATTGCCAGCTTGGCTCTAATCTGTTTCGGGCTTTTTATTATCATGAGTTTCAACTTCTTTGCAATGCAAGCTTCCAGGCTCCTTGAGACAGCTGTTTTTGTCCTTAACGGCACCAAAATCACACAGAACACAGTCTTCCTTCCATCGACCCACCAAGTTTTCCCAATCACACACACACACACACACACACACACAGATAACAACAGACCATGAAGAAGTTGAGTGTTGGTAGGTGCATGCACTATGGTGAGAAACTGGCTGGTTAGGAAAGCGTGGCAGGGTGGCTGCTTTAAAAACAATCCTTTCTATTAATCTTTTTTTCCTATAGTGCCAACAAATTATTATTGGTGCTCTGTTTCCTTGTGATTACTCCCAGGGAAGCGTCTTTAGAATTGCAGCCTATGATTGAAGTCTTCCAGGGTTTTTATAAAGTTTGATTGATTGAGCAGACCCATCCCCATCCCGCTGTGGCACTGTTTCTCACAGCAACCATCCAAGTGCTTATGGGAGTGGAGGAGACAGACAGCCTGGGTAGTGCTGCAAAGCAAACCAAGATGCACCCCAGCAGATATACTTAGATTTACGTCCCATGTTATTCAATAGTGCTTATTTACAGGGAAGTGTCTTCCAAATTGCAGCCTATGATTGAAGTCTTCACATGACATTTCCTCTTCCATATGTTTCCAAAGCTGACAGGCAAGAGGGGAGGTGTCTCCCCTTGCAAGGACCCAATTGGCAGGGAGACAATGCCATTTCCTGGGCAGCCATGGGGAGGAGGAAGATGCACTCATGTGCACTGTAGTGGTTAAGAGCAGTGGAACTCTAATCTGGAGAACTGGGTTTGATTCCTCACTCCTCCACTTGAAGCCAGCTGGGTGACCTTGAGTCAGTCACAGCTTCTCAGAGCTCTCTCAGCCCTACCCACCTCACAGGGTGATTGTTGTGAGGATAATAACAACATACTTGGTAAACTGCTCTCACTGGGTGTTAAGTTATCCCGAAGGATGGTATACAAATCTAACATTATTATTGCATTCATTCCCCCTTCCCACCAACAGAGTTAATGAATAATGTAAGGGCTCTCTCCCCTTGGGATCTGATCGGTGCTGTTAAGGAAAACAAGATGCTGCCGTGAGAGCTGCTGTGTGGTATGAACTGCCTAGTGCTGCTGCCGTGAGGTATGAACTAAAATGAAACACACAACATTGGGGGGGGGTGCTGTTATAACTTGGTTTCCTGGATTTGGTTCACCATTTCAGAAGCTGATTTAACAAAACAAAACAGTGATTTCTGGGTATATTTTTGGCTTGTTTTTTCCATTTTGCACACCTCTAGACCTTAATACTCAACATGAAGACTCCTGTGATAGGGAGACTTTGATAGGGACACAGACACACATATTTAAGTTTTTTAGAGGACTGCTTATGTTTAAAAGGTTTTTTTATATACTGAAATTTTTCGTGTGCGAAGCATGTAACAAACGTTAGAGATGAGGGAGTTGATTGATTTACAAGTCAGACAAGACTGGGAAGAACCAAACACCCCGTCCCACCCCACCAGAGACAATACAGTACCTCAGCCGAAGCGACTGGCAACTTTCATATCCATTCATGATAAATGCCAAGCCCCTTCATTTTATCCAGCTACTCTTCCCTCATGTGCAGTTGATAGGCAATACTTACTAGTTATTTCTCCAGATGACATTGCAAGCAATCTCCCCCTACCCACATAAACACTTGGTTTATGACTGCAACATGATCCCTGCTTGGTTTATGACATCAGGCAGTGATCAAGAGACAGTTAGGAGAACATTTCACTATCAGAGGTGCCCATCCACCTAGCTAAGGTAAAGCTAGGGCCAAGATGCAGAGAGTCAGCAGCACTGTTTGGCTATGACAGTGAAGAACTCACTACCCTCTCTCTACCAATACGATATCTGATATTAGTAAAAAGTTTTTACATCAACAGAATGAGACATAATTGAAACAGTCACAGTCTTTATTGAACATAATCAACTGAAGAATGAGCTCCAGTAGCACTAAGGAGGAATGCTTTTTTGGCCTTGTCGGTCCCCTGCACATGGCTAATTTGCAGAGCCAGTTTGGTGTAGTGGTTAAGAGCAGCAGGACTCTAATTTGGAGAACAGGTTTGATTCCCCACTCCTCCGCTGCGTGACCTTGGGTCAGTCACAGCTCTTCTAGAGTTCTCTGAGCCCCACCCAGCTCATAGGGTGACTGTTGTGGGGATAATAATAACATACTTTGTAAATCACTCTGAGTGGGCATTAAGTTGTCCTGAAGCATGGTATATAAATCAAATGTAGTTGTTGTTGTTGTTTCTACTATTACTACTACTGATATAACTGAGGAGTAATGGTTGCAGGTTCCCACATTACTAAATCTTCATGCAAGGCAAAGCTGCATCTTCCTTTTGTTCAAGTAACTTCTGTAGAGACTGGAGTCATTTGTGGTATCCTCCAATACAAACATCTTCTCTTCTCTTGGTCACTACTGCTGCTGCAGACTTCATTTGTAGTTTGCGTGCCATTCCTCTGTGTCTGTTGGATAGCTGCCTGCAGAAAGACAAGATGAACACAGGGAGACTGAGGTACATTGGTAGCAGCTGTAATGAATATTACTTTGTGACTGGGTGAGAATTAGTTATTGAGAAAGGGGGGCTTTGGGAAGCCTTTTCATTCTGCGTGACCCAGTCAGGCTATCCACTCTTGCCTTGGGTGCGAACAGACATAAAGACCCCCCTAGTGTCATTTGGGCATGCACCTGTAGGGGGAGGTGACATTGACATAGAGATAATACTCTACCATCATTAGAAGAGCATTGCACTGGAACTCTGTCTCCAGTGATTGTTTGTTCTGCCGCCATGTGCTCTTGCTCTGATCCTACAAGGAAGAACACAACATGAGCACTTGGTGAGCACTAGCACCAGTTGGAGGTGTTTGATGTTTATCTGTGCTTTCCATTCCTTGATGTGTCTGTGCTTCCCATTCCTTCAGTGTGCAACAGCAGACCATCTGTGCTTTCAACCCCCACATTGTTCAACAGTATATTTCTCTTGTGTCCTATTGGGGGAAGACACTGCCACAACCTATTGAGTGATGGAGGATTGTTAATCCAGTACCTGATTTTTTCATTACACTGTATGTAGAAGGAGAGGTGATGCTTAAGAGTTCTGCCTTCCTGGTGGGTCCATTCTTTCTTATCACTGTGGCTTCCTTAACTTTATGGCCTTGGCTGTAGTTGTGGAGTTGAATTTCCAGGTGGGTGCTTGTCTGTAGAATCATGAAGCAGAGCATCTGCAAGAGGTCTGAGAACAGAAAAACCATTTACCTGCCTTTCCTGTCTATATTGCTAGACTTGGCTCTTTGTGTAGGCTCTGTTCATATATTCAAATGAATGTTAGGTAAGGTGTGGAGCTTGTTGCCATGACTTATGGAGGGGTTGCGGCTCAGGGCAAGAGCCTCTGCTTTGCCTGCAGAAGGTTGTAGGTTTAATCTTGGTTTCTCCAGTGAAAAGGACCAGGTAATAGGTGACGTGAAAGATCTCAGCCTGAGACCCTAAAGAGCCAGTAGAAAATACTGGCATTGATGGACCAATGGTCCATCAGAGTCTCTCTACACAGGACAACTTAGACGGGGATGCTCAAGTGTAGGGAGACACAATGTTATCTGGGAAGCATAGTTTAAAAAGACAGAGCCACAGAGATCTCTCCTCAGAGGGTTTGTTAATTTCATCTTCACTTCTTTGAAGGCTCTGTCAATTTCACCACCTTTGGCTCTGTCTTTTTAAACTATGCTTCCCAGATAACATTGTGTCTCCCTACACTTGAGAGCATCTCCATTTAAAAGTCTCACTAAATGAGACGCATTACATGTGGATGCTCAAGTGAAGGGAGATGCAATGTTAAGTGGGAAGTGTAGTGTAAAAAGACAGATCGGAAGGCTCTGTGAGGAAATAAACTCTCTGAGGAGCGCACTTTGCGGGCTCTGAAAAGAGGGGAGATTGACAAAGCTTTCTGATCTGTCTTTTAAAAACTCAAAGAGGTCTCAAGTAGAGATTCTGAGTTTTATAAGACAGCTCAGAAGGCTTTGTCTCCCTCCTCTCCAAACCACAAGCTGATGCAAGGGGGCAGAAAACAGCCCCCAGGGAAAGTCACTCTGATGTCAGCTTCATATGGGGGGATTCACTCTGTCAAGAACAGTCACTTTGGAGCGCCTTCTCCCCCCCACCCCCGCCTTTTCACTACCCCTGGTAGTATTACCCACGAGCATCCTCCACTTCGGCATAATGATCATTCAAAGCGGGGGGTGGGGGGATCTGTTTAATGTGAGTTAAAGACAGTCTCTCTCGGCTCGCTCACCACTGTGCTTTTGTAACGTCTGTTACAAAAACGTCTGTCACCACATGTGCTTTTGTAACGTCTGTTTTGCTCAGAGAGGAGACAGGAGAGCCAGAAATGGGATGAGTTGTTTTTGAATTGGCTGCAACAGGAGCTGGCTCTCTGCAGACTTTTACGCAGGAAGTTGCTCCTCAGGGCAACTTACAGAAAAGGTGGGGAGATCGCTCCTCAGGGGGTTTGTTTATTTCCTGACAGAGCCTTCCAGTTTGTCTTTTTACACTACACTTCCTGGCTAACATTGCATCTCCCTTCACTTGAGCATTCTCCTGTAATGTGTCTTGTTTAGTGAGACTCTAAGATGTCACGTGCAGAGAGTCTCTCAGCATGGCAGCTTCATATGTATGTGTATAATCAATTCTCTATACATATTTATTGTCCACATTTAGATGAATGTGAAAAGGTTAATATTAAGTTTTTCTGGAGCGCTTTCTTCTATAGTACAAAAAAGCTGCAGGTGAAGCGGGATGTTCCTCCTTTATATGAGCAGACAAGGGAAAAAACCTTCAGATGTCTTGCACTTTAGAAGAAAGCCTGTGGGAAAAGCCAGAAATGGAATTGTGTGTGTCATGGAGCTCTGCCATTAGCCATTCTAGGCCTCAATTCAAGCCCACAGAAATGGTGTCAAATATGTCAGTGAAGGAACTCCATTTCTGCCACCAACATATACATTACTTGAGACTTTTCTTCATTTATCTCAGGAATGTGTACATTTAACTTAAGGGATAAGCTTAGATGGTTTAGGCTTACACACTCCCCTGTGAAAATAATCCCAGTGATAGCAGTTGACAAATCTGGTCTCACATATCAGTGGAAATGTGCTTTGTGGGGGTCAATAAAGAGCTTCTTTGCATTTAACTTTCATTTTTGCCTCTTGTTCAAAATATGCTGATGGGGAGAAAAAGGTAATGACGCTAGCCTTATTTATACCTTTTCGTGCACTTTTATTAAGTTTCTGCTTCGCTGTCTTTTGTTCAATGTGTAGTACATATTCAGCCCATCATTCTTCTGCTTTGAGGTTTGCATAAGAATTATAATCACTGCTTTGGAATGAAAATGAAAGCCATGGCTAATGCAACAGGTCATCATGTTATCCCTCTTTTCCAGGATCGTTAATCAAAAGAAACAACATTCAGCCCTTTCGTGCCTGCAGCATTTGAACCAAGGCATATAGTAGATTCAGATTTCTGTTTACTCCCCTCCCCCCCAGTTGGAATGAAGAGGCAGACGCCAGAGTTGGGATAAAAAGGGCTGTTTATTGAATAACAACAACATAACTTGCAGCCACAGCAAGGGCCTAACTAGCAATACAAGTCAGGCCCTGGGGTCGTTCTTGGACCTCCACCCTGACCTGTCTGGGCAAGCCACCCTCTGCCCCAGGTGTAAGCCATCCATTATATGGCTGTGCCCCGGCTTGGCCAGGCAACATGGTTCACCTCTTTAAAGCTGCCCTCCTGGCCACAAAGCTGGGGGAGGACTGGCTTGTCCAGGGGTTTCCCCACCTGGGCATCTGTCCTCGCCACTGTGCTGCGAGACAACCAGTTGCTCCTGACAGACCCCAATTCCCCACCAATGGGGATATGCCACAGGTGCTCGCCATCCCGTTGCATTCCCCCCTACATCTCACCTGGCTGGGGTGTGACTATGTGACCCACCTGTACTAATTATTTCCCCTCACATCCACAGTGCAAGGTAGGTGAAAAACTCCCCCCCCCAAACAGCCAGTCATGGGCAGGGAGAAAAAATTCCTACCTGGCCCCAGTAAATGGCAACCCGCTAACCTGCACTGCAGAAGGGTGAGGTGGGTGGGCCGCTCTCAAGGCAGCAACTGGTGGCTGGAGGGGGGGCAGAGCGGCCTTATCAGGCCTCCGTCTCTGCCCCCCCCAGCATACCCGGATGGCCAGAAAAGCTCCATCCGCCTCCCCCTCCTCCAGGGAGGCAAATCCTGGCCCCCCAGCCAAGCGGCTGTTGCTGCGGCTGGGGCGTACCACATTCCTGCTAAAGCCATCCATCAACATGTAACCATTACTGAACAATTTTAAAGATTTCTTCTCTTTAGAGCACAACATTAAAAGACACATGGAAATAGTAACATCTATAACCACTTTTTATAATGAAAGGCATAATCCAACTGAAGTTAAAAGTGCTAAACTTTACTGATTTCACTTGGAAGGAGTTGAATATATGCTTAATTCTTCCACTGAAATCAATGGGAGACAAAAGTGCTTTGCTTTGGCTTACTCCAAAATACTAAAGAGAAAATGTAACATGCAAACAACTAACATGCTAACAACATGTTCATTATGTTCCAGAGCTTTTTGTGAAATGCTGGGAGCCCCAGTAGGTATGTGATACTCAAAGAAGTCAAGCAGTAAACCTTATGTACTGTGGAAATCCTCCATTGTGCATGCACGCCATCCTCCCAGCACTGAAAACTACAGTGTAACCATTCCATGCACGTGCTAGAGCCCTACAGAGTGCCAGATTGTAAACACTACCCTTACCTCTTAAAGACAAAGTAGATTTTGGGAATTCCATGAATGAATCTCCTAGTAGTTAACACACATGCTTATCCCAAAACTCTGGATTATAAAAGACAAGTTCATTGGCTGTTTCTTGATTGCATATTTTATTGCTCTGCTGCAGTCTGGCCCTTAGCTGATATGCCAAGAAGTAACGATTGCGATTACTAATAGAGAGTGCATGTCTCCCTTTTAGGGGTACTCCATTAGTGGTAAACAAACATAACCTGGGGTGAAAGTATCCTAGCTTCAGTGTAACAGGTGACAGACTGCAACTATCTCAAACAACTTCCATGCTGGTGGTAAAACAATTTATTTCAGCAACTAAAACAAAAGCATAATTACCTCCCCCTAATTAAAGCCACTTACTGATGAAGTAGTCTCTGCTGCCAATCTTGCGGCATACCTGGCAATCAGTCTGTGCTCTTCATCTAGACGGTTTGGACTGTCCATCAAACTGTGGGCAGAGGGCAAGGAAAATGAAAGGTCCATTAATATACAGGTTAAGAAGACAACATTCTGTAACCTATACAGAGAACAGATGACTGTGGGGAGGGTGTGTGTGTGACAAGAAAGAGAAGTACAAAATTACGCATGGTGTAGAGAAAAAGGAGAGAGAGTTCCCTTCCTCTCATAATATCTCTACTTGAGATCACCCAATGTAATTCACTGACAGTAAATTAAGGACTGACAAAAGAAAACGCAACTGTACATAATGTATAATATGGAATTTGTAGCCCAAACTTATGGTGATGGCCATTGACTTATATGGCTTGTGAGGGGGGTATAAGCAAACACTTGAAGAATAGTTCTAACAATGGGAATTAGCCATAACAGTTTTCTAGAACCTCTGTGTTGTCTTGGAATACTAGTTGCTAGGGCCAAAGAGTACAGGAGGGCTGTTTCCTTCAGGCTCTGTTTCTGGGCCTTCCAGAAGCATCAGGTGACTGCGATGGGAGACAGATCCAGCAGGGCTCTTATGTTCTCACGTTCTTTATGTGGGTCTTTTGCTACAGTTCCTGTTCACGAGGCCAATCTGTCATTCGTGAATGTATGAAGCTAGTAATATTAATTCCCACCTTCAGAGAGATATCTGAAAGTATCCTTGTCTTTTGAAAAATCCAAAATTACCTTGATGTAAATTTGGGTTTTAATCATTTATTTTACAACAGCCTCCCCTTATTTATTCTTAATTTTACAATTAATGCAAATTAATTGCAAAATAAATTTTTGAAAGTGGCCTTTATTTAAACAGTCACAATTGATTTCTTAGCTATCTCACAGTTCTCCAAAAATCATAAAAGGCAACTATTTTGGAAGTTTTGGTAATATATAAATTAATAAATTCAATGGCAATACATTGATTAAAAGAATGATCATTAAGCCATTAAAATTCTTGAACTGGTTCACAGTCTGTTACCACTTTTGCTTATCTTTGTTAAAGTGTTTTGACTGCCACATCTGGCACTCGCCAATTAATCAACTAATACATTATTTGCTTAACCTACTCATTAAAATAATTAAAGAACACTGTCCTAAATAATAGTTATTAATTCTTTATTTTGGACAAACCCCCATTTAAAACTAATGAAAACTGTAAAGCATGAGCATGTACTGTTTTGAGGTTTTCCTAAATATTATCAAAATGTTGCATTGTACTTCGAATATTTAAAGGCACTTAATGTGTTTCAGCATAGCTGACAGCAAGATCTTTTTTTTCAGAATCTGGATCCAGCAAACTTCTGCAAATGCTTCCTATATCACAAGGCACTTCCATCTAATGGCAGTTAAGGCAACTTTAGAAATTCCATACAGGAGAAGCAGTTTTAGATTGCCTTGATACTGACCACCATTTGGCTTGTGATGAAAGCCCTTCTTCCAACCAGTCCAGGATCATCTGTTTCAATGTCTGTGTATAAAATCTGAACTTGAGCAAAAGGTGCAGAGAAAGACCCTGCGTATTAGGAAGAATGCAAACAAAGCATTCATTCTGAATAATCTCTTAGACGTCAAATGTAAGTATATACCATATTGTTTTTAACTGTGTTCAAGAATTCTTAAGTATATGATGGAGCAGAGTGGAATTAGGCAGCATATGTTGCAGGGATCCTACTAGGGTTGAAGAAAGATCCCTCTGAATGCTTTGGGCATACAGATATATTGCTATCCCCTTGAAGGCCCTATCAACAGAGGCTAAGTTGTCCAGTTTGGAGAAGGTTACCCCCCGCCCCCCCGCCGCTGCCCATGTAATCCCCAAGTGCAAACATTTACTTTTCATCGTTGAAGTAGATTGCAGCTATTCACTTAAATACACAAGAAAATAAGGCACACTTAAGGACACGGGCTAAGCTTGCAGAACTAATCTTTGTCACTCCTTTATCTGGTGTTATAAGGAACTGAACTCCAAATCTCCTTGATGGTAGACCATTTACTTTCTCAGTGGCTCCCACTAAATTCTGTGCATGGCAATAAATGATTGTAAGGGGGGATACAAGAGAAAAACTTCTCCCTACTGTAAAAATTGTCATCAGCATCCAAATATATTATGAAGACGGTTCCTAACCATCCAGTTCTTGCTATTGGTGGTTGCCCCTTGTTGTGGGGATGAAATGTCCTTCAAGGGTCATAAATATCCCGCTGTTAATGATCCTTATAGCTATAAAGTCATTAAATAGAATGGAATGCTAGAACAAACTTGTGTATTGTCTCCAGATGAGATATGACAGATTTATTATTGCTGAAAATGTGAAATTCCCCTTGGACATATTATTTGTGGTCAAAAAAATACTCTGATATACCAAAATATAAAGAAAAAAGGAAGGACAATAATACGAGTTATTTCTTAATCAATGAATCTATTGGGATTAATTCAGGGTGCTAATTCACCTGAAGTCCACTCATACGTTTCAAGCAAATGAGTCATATTACAATCTACAGGGAAAGGAAACACACACCCACATTCCAGTAACAACAAGCCACCCTGATTTGAAGGGAAATTAAGCTCCATTTCCAAATGCCAAAAATAAACATAAGCAATGAAAAGTATATTTCATTTGTGAAATCTGCATGAGAATTGTTCTATATAAACAATAATAATTTATCTGAACCTGTGACAATCCTAGAGCTAGAGGAGTTAGCCGTGTTAGTCTGTAGTAGCAAAATCAAAAAGAGTCCAGTAGCACCTTTAAGACTAACCAATTTTATTATAGCATAAGCTTTCGAGAATCAAGTTCTCTTCATCAGATGCCTGATCAAAACTGGGCAGATACAGAAGAGGAGGGGGAAAGAGAGAGAAGGGGGCATAAATCACAAGAAGACAGAATGCAATTAGCATAGAGGCAATCAAAACATTCCTTTGCTTGGAAATGTAAACATCTCCTTCTGGTGTGCAGTCAGTTTGTAGCAGTGAAGGTATCCAATTCCTATGTAGTATAAGCCTTCGGTAACCACAGCTCTCCCTGCCTGTTGCATCTGACAAGGAGAACTGTGGTCCCCGAAAGCCCACACCAGGCGTCACTGGGCTCCCCCAGATCCTAGAGCTGTCTGCTTCTCAACTGGCCACTGGATCCACGTCTTTAACCTGCACCAGGTTTAGCAAGTGGTAGTGTTTATTTCTGTGGTGTGATAAGTTCCACCTGATAGGTTCTAAAGTCCAAGATGCTGTTTCATGAAAGAATCAGAGGATTCTTTTTCTCTACCAGCTGTTAATTTCAGATTTCCAAATGTTTTTGATGCTGCCTACACTATTCAGGCCATAGTGCATGGTACAAAAAAATTCAGTCTCTCTCAACACCACTCTTAATTTCTAAGAACATGCACCAATCAGTGTTGTTTGGCCACTGTTGATATCAAGGCATTCTTTTGCTGATGAGTAGATGAGTAGGACATTTATACCTACTTTGGATGAAACTGCAGCTTTCTGCCTTTACTTGAAGCCACCCAATGACAGAGATTCCAACCCTCTTTAGGCTGCATTGTTCCCTTGCATGGCTACTCTTACAATTATTACTCTCTTGGTTTTCATCAAAAATCTGCCTTTCCAAATCCCTTATTTCTGGTCCTAATATAAATCAGTAGTTTGTGAACAGTAGTTCTGTCTCTTCTTTCAGATTGTCAATGGCATGGCAAACCCTTGGCAATGTCTGGAACTTTGTAGCATACTGTATGAAAACTCTCTGGCAAGAAAGCACCCATTGATTAAATACTTAACAACTGACTATAACATTCATCTGAGGATAGTGACAGAACTCTGTAAAAATAACCACATAAAGTTCAAGAGTAACATTCCTTTATAGTGTCAGAGTTATTAATATTCATAACTATGCCTTTCTTTACTTATTAGCAGAAAATAAAAAGACTGTTTTAAGTCACTGTGTAATCATAGTTAAGCGTTAGTTCTGCTAGCTGATTTTGTCTGTTGAAGTCAAGAACATGGCCTGTGTGAATGACTGATGCTCTTTTTAATCAAAGACATTAAGCTGCAGTCTTTAAATGCCAGTAATCAGATGTTTTGTATTACACATTGCTTCAGTTACTTGAACCATAAAGATTCATTTACTCATCCATCCGTCAGAAGCATTAAGTTAAAGGCTGATTGTAGTATATGATTTGTCTGAGCTGAACATGTGGACTCAACTGTATCAGTGCAAATTTGCGGGTATAAACGGAAAGAACTGAACTGGCATTTTGCTGGCATGAAGAACAATGAGAAGGTGAAGGACTATAGCTTGCTGGGAGCACAGGATCTGGCTAGGACGCTCCACTGGTGGATAAGATGCACAGGAGTGTATTCCACTTGTCATTGGCACGATGCAGCTCTCAAGGCACGTGAATGATTACTGGAAATAGCTGCCTCTTTTAAAAATATGACAATAAAAATATGGTGGACAAAATTTCAGTCTCCAAGATTTTCAGTCCTCCTGGCCCAGTATCTTAAACATCTCATGAATATCATATCTGGCTTTTGTCATATGGGAGGGTATAGGATGATGAACCAAAGCATCCACCTCTGATCTGAACCCAGCAGTAGGAACACCTGTACACCAGAAGGAGCATAAAAACAATGCAGGCCCTTGTTTTATGTAGCCTTGTTTTATTCCTAACTTTCAAAATACTTCCTGATAGCCTTACAAGTCTGTGGAGCCCCTGAAACGGACAGGCAATGTTTCCTAGTAAGTAGGGATTAGCAAATGAGAGGTCTGAGCTGAATCTCTGTTCAGCCACGAAATCACTGGATGTCATGCACATGGTTCATCTCATAGTTATTTTTAGAACAAACAACAAGAAGGCCAGCAAGCAGTCTGCACATTAAAAGCACAATATAAACAATGATTAGTAACAACCGCCATCAAAAACACAATCCTAAAACTACCTATTTACACTTGCATATTGTATTTGTACTTCAGTGCTTACCCATTGTTGATTTTTATCTGGTCAGAAGCTACTTTCATGAAGAGAACATAAAACCCTCATGTAGATCATCATATTTGACACATGAGTTTTTCAGCACTCAATTAATATGCACCAGGGAGCAGTGGTTATTTGTGGCTTCCCTACATTCACCAAAATAATGTGCCCATGATATTCAGATGTGAGAATTTTCACTTGAATTTCACAGAGAAGTTACTTCTATTTAGATTTAATCATAACATGTGAAATGCCCTAAACTAGTTCATGAGGTTTGTTGTGTCCTATCTGTTGCTAGGATAAATAAATTAGCATGTGTGATTACACCAATGTCTACTTTTTAAAATCTGACACAAATCAATGTGCATAGCAATATTTTCCAAACAAGGCAGTTGTTTGTAAAAGTTGATACTTAACATTGCTGAAATCAAATGGATCTCTGCCTTGTCAACTGAGTCTCTGCTCCATCTTTTAGGAACTGCGCACACTGCTCAGACTCAGCTTCGCCAGGCTAATATCACTCCTCTAAAGACCCCACCGAGGTGCCCAGCCTGCACTAACCGTGAGGGGTTGTTCTGGAGCATGTTGACATACAACCCAATGAGAACATGTTCATCAGCCAGCCTGTCTGCAACATCGAGGCTATACTGTAACCTGAAACAGGGTTGGGGGGGAAGGGTGTAGTCCGGACAGACAAAGAGAAATAAACAGAGAAAGCAGGAGCAAGTAAGAGTGTGAAATGGGAATTGATAAATGAGCAGTAAAATGTTCTTCCAAAAAAAAAAAAAAGCTGAAATTCTTGTCAATTCATTCTCAGAGTAATTGAGAAACTGAGCCTGCAGGACAGGATAGTTAGATTGCTGGACAATACAAAGCACCTAAGAAGATCTAAGGAAACAGAGGTGCTCAATGACCATGCAGGATATAGCCCTGGGTTAGTGCTATAAGGAAGCATAGTTCAGAAAGAAAAAAGCCCCAGCTTTCAGAAGTTGCTTTTTTTGCCTGACATCCTGTGCACACTTATTTGGAAATAAATTGACTTGAAATCCAATTGATGTTAGTCAACCTACATATGTAGATAAGTTGCATGTTACACAATGCATTTTCAGACTGCAGTGAAGAATGAATCACATGCCTGAATAAGTTCCATATGTAAAAAATTCTATACACGTAGGAAACCAGTCCATCAGGGAGAAAGCCAAGTGAGATACATCTCAGTGATATCCTAGTTTTTCATAGGTAAGGAGGTTCTGTTGTTAGGGGTCAATCAAACATGTGATCATCCACCTGTAAAGATATAGCCATAGGACCTATATACCACTATCTACATTTGTAGATTTAGCCTTAGGATTGAAGTGCAAAACATTAACTTTGCATACACAAAACTTCATCAAAATATAAAAATGTATTTTAATAAGTCATTCTGAGACCTCAAGAATTGTTAATATATTTTATATGTATTTCGTTGCTTGTGCTTCATCCAGATGGTGAGTACATTAAGGTAGAATTAAAAATCTCTACTTGATACATTTTGTAGAATGCACAGTATATTCAAAGGAAAAAGGCATTTGCTTTAGTTGTGTTAGTGCAAGCTGTCAGTGCACCTTCTTAACTTACCCTTTGCCTTTCAAAAAAGCTGGAGCAGCCCTAGCCAGCAATTTGTTCTGCTCTACTTCATTATTCTTGTAAGGAGAGCTAGTTAATGAGACAGGACAACTAAGAAGATGATAAACAGTGACAGCTGAAATCAACTGAACCTCATTCAAAAATTCTGGACCATATGCAAATAATTTAATCAAAAAATATCTCCAAAACCTATATCACATCAAAAGTCTGAAACAAGGTCTGGAGTTAGACTAAAACAGTAAATGGACTTTGCAAAAGCTAATAAAACTTCTGTTCCCATATATATAAAGAAAAAAGTCTGCTAGAAACCTATTTAATTTCACACAGAGCTTCTAAGCTGCAAACTTGATAGTGTGCAAGAGGAGATTTAATATGCCTATTCTTTAGAAAACACTTCTGTCAGATATTTCTGAAAAAAAGGACCCATTGTCTTTGCCACTACAGAGATATTTTTCCATTATGGATATACTCCAAAAAACCCATCTACAAATAGCTAAAAACATTTAGTGGAGACCTCTAATTTAAATTTAAGGAAGTGCAGCATTCATTCTTCATCCTCAGTTATGCTTCTTCGTTGCTGCATTCTATTAATTACACTTTTATGTTTAAATATCAAAAGCTTTTAATATCCTGACGTAATTTGTAGAAAATGAAAAATAACTGAGCACATGAAACTTCCTTATACTCAGCCAGGCTATTAGTTTATCAAAGTCAGTATTGTCTACTGTGACTGACGGTAGCTTTTCTGTGTCTCAGGTTGAGCCTATCACTTATTATCTGATCCATTTACCTGGAGACGTCAGGGTTTGAACCTGGGACCTTCTGCACACAAAGCTCTACCACTGAGCCACACCCCGTTTAGTCTCCTGTCTCTTAAAATGATATACCAAAGCAGGCTACGAAAAATGTTCTACCTTGCTCCAGTTTGTCCTCTTTTCATTGCAGTTACTAGATATGAAATGCATGTCCCAGCCAAAAGGAATGTGCTAGTATACTATATAGAAGAATGGGTTTCTACATTTGCAATGTGTTATAAGAAAAGAAAAACCTCTAATTATTTTGAATCCAATAGTCCAATCCACAGTCCTACTAGTTCCAAGAGCTAGGAATGAAACTCTTTTGTACCACTGAAATTAAAAGATCCGAGGCTAAAATTTTAACACATTTATTTGGAAACTGATTCCAACAAATATTTTCATCACATAAATGGGTATGGTCCTAATCTCTATGAGCTGCTGTGTACACATGTAATTGTATATATGCAGGGGGTGGGTGCCCTGTTCATTTTTATGCCATGAATATTCTATGAATGCAGCAAGGAATGTTCTGTGCGCACAGTGACAGTCTATGTTTCAGAACAGCATGTATAGTTCCATGTGCACATTGGTGCCCTCATATGTGTTTTCTGAGCTACCTGGTGACTTATGGTAAACATGTATATGACTGAGAAGTAAATCATCTTAGGCCTAATTATGGGTTGACTGGCATACTGATTAAGCTCCAAAATAAAATACTACTACTTTTATCTGCTTCTTCCTTTCATGCTCTTAAATTGATTAAAGTTCCAATACAGCCAACTCCTGCCATGAAATTAAGATTTGTTCATACAGTTGGGCACAACCATTCAGTTCAAGACCTCTTCATTCAGTTCAAACATGAACTTAACACTGACAGTCTTCATCTGTCAACACAGTTATTACTGCTAATCCATACAAAGATATTTAACATGATTAACAATGCACTGGTGATCCTCTACTGCTTAGATAAGGCCTTTCCTATTCCATGAGATAACAAGCAGTAGAGGAAGAAGAATCACTTATCAACTATATGTCTGATGGGGACACTGTCCAACCAGAAGAATTTGCTGATGTTGGCAACATATTGGATCATTCTGATCAGAGTTTCCATTTTAAATCTCAGACTTTGGGTGGGCATTCTATGGTTACTAGACAGGCGCCAAAGTAAAATTTTGCTTCATAGCAGTGCTATGACAATTAGGGGATAGAGGCAGAAGTCAAGGCTTGCCTCCCCAGTGACAGACATCTCATCTGCTTTACAGATTGGGAGATAGATGCAAAGGCACAGGATTTGTCCTCCTTTGAGTGATAGGCAGCCCTTACTGGGCATGACAAAAACAAATGCTTTGCTTGCACTATCAGGCAGGCAGGGAATACTATAGTGTATGGGAGGGACAGAAGGTAAGGCCTACTTTGCAGAAAGCTTGCTTACTTTCCAGATGGGAAGATAGAATCAAAGATATTGACCCTCCAGTAAAATGCACCTACACAAAGCTAAACAAGACGCAAGAGGTCAGGGATGAGAAAGTTCTGATGATCTGATCTCTGTATTTGAAGTAGAGCCTTTGATTTAGGATTTGAGAAATCTCTACATCTTTAATTTCATGTAAAACCACTAAGTAGGTAGACTGTTCGCCAATACAGTTCCAGCTCCTCTCCCAGGGCTAGTATAAGGCCCACTAAGTCAGGCAAGCTCTTCTTCAACTCTGTAACAAAATGGAGGGTAGGACTGGTCTATATTTAAACATAAAATGGAGCAAGAGTGTGATGGGGACTAAACACTATTAACTGCCATACACTACCCCACTGACTGGGGTGTTTTTCTTTTGGCCAAGCTTTGACACTGGAGGTTAGCTGGACTAGAAGAAAAATGCTGAGATCAGCCAAGCACACTGAGGTAAGGCGGGGGAGGGTTTAGCTCTTTTCACCAACTTCAAATATAGACCACAGTCATTCACCAAGAAAGAAAGGAAAACACTTTTACACCAATTCACTGTTCTTTGTGTCCTCTACTTTCTCCTATCTGTCTGAAACCTGGCAAGGAGGATCCTTGGAAAGGGGTAGAGCTCCAGAGAATTTCATCCCAATTGGTAGAAAACAAACAAAAAGTTGCAACTGGAAACATGTTTCTCACTGAAACAAACTGAAGTTAGTAAGTGTAATAATAAAAAAGAAAATGCATTAAAATACTAAGGATAACAACTCGAATTCAACTTCTATGTACATCACAACCAAGCTCTCCTCCATAAAAGCTTCAGCAGACCTGGATTTTAAAGCAGATCTGGATTTTTAAAAAATCCAGATATCTTAAGACTTTCCCCTATTGCTTCTGGAACAGATTCCATCATTTCCAAGTTTAGCAAGTCTGGTAAGGACTTCTGCAACATGAACAAGGCCACCTAGGCCAATGTGGAGAGATCATCTCAAAGTAGCATGCAGGCACAGGAATCGCCTGTACCAGTAAATAGTCTCCAGAACTTCAGCAGATCTACAGATTCTTGTAAATCTCTGGTCCATTTCAGAGGGGCTTTATTGTAGCCAGAACTACAAATAGACTGCCAAAAGCTGAAAGGTACAATTCAGTAATATTTTATTCAGTAGGGGTATCAGAAAAATCTCCCAGTTTTCCAAATTTCAAACTTTCCGCAATAAATTTTACACAGAAAAGACATTTGCTGTTTGTTGGTACATTTAACCATGGATATCTTCGGGTAACATAGCTAAATGCTAAATGTATGTGATATGATGTATCAATAATTTGTTTTTATTGCCCTGATTACTAACTGACAGAAGAAAAATGCAAACAGAAACATTATGATGAAACATGGTATAGAGATTCAGCATTCAACTCCTGTGAAGGAAATAAAATAAAATAATCATCATCATTTCCATATTTTTTGGATTGCCAATTACCCTATTCTACTAGCATTGCTTATTGGGATTCTTCAGTCACACACAAGCCATGAGGAAGGGCTTTACTATACTCAGATGTTCACTCTAGCTAGTATCTTAATAGAACAGGAATGCTAACAGGAATGCAATATAAGAGCTAATAATTTCCCCTATCCAAGGTCCTGAATAAGTCACTGAGTGTGTATGCGTTGTGTGTACCGTCAAATTGCCTCCGACCTATGGCGACCCTATGAATGAAAGACCTCCAAAACGTCCTATCATTAAGAGACTTGCTCAGATCCTGCACACTGGAGGACATAGTTTCTTTTATTGAGTCAAGCCATCTCGTTTTAGGTCTTCATCTTTTCCTACTGCCTTCCTTTCGGTGCACATGGGTATGTATGTTGTATGCACACCTAGGTATCTTTAGATCCCAGTTTATATATGCATCAATTTGGCATAATATTTTAGTTTTAACTGGCTAAAAATAATGTTATGTCTTCTCCACACCACTGAATAATTTGTTGGACAAATAAAGCAAGGAGCGTGCCATCATCTATTATTTCCTATAAAGGATCAAAGAACTATCTGGATAATTTAGGCAACCTGGTCAATCTTGCTTGATCCTATAGTCTTCATTTCTCTATCCCCTAATTGCTACTATTTAGATACAAAAATAAGCTTTTATATAGCCAGTTACCAAATAGTAACCCAGAATTTAATGCAGGTTGTGAGCGATGGATACCCATTATCAAAAAATCTGATGTTTTCATGTATGATACAGAAATCAGTAATTTTCACAAGCTCTCAGCTGATGCCACAAATATCAGCATCATGAACACTGCACAATTTTCCTACTTAAAATTCTTTATAGAGAAAAACGTCACACCACAGGAGTCTAGATTTACACTGAACCAAAACCAATGTATCAGTCATTAAATGTGAATGTAAATTTCACATTACATTTTGTGTCTTCAATTCAGTTTCAGATCAGTGTGAGATATACTAGATTACAGTCATTCACCAGTACACAAGTGTATAGAATTATACCTTTACTGTTCTTTATGTAACTTGTGTAAATGCCCTTTGTTGGTTAATTTAATTTATGATAATGAAACATGAAAATCTCTCTTTTCCATTTCTATGCAAACAGAGAGAGCGGGGGGAGGGCAAGAGAGAGTTTGCACATGCAGCATCTCATAATTGCTCGAAAAAGAGGATGTGACCACAGAACTACTGCAATATTGTATCACTAGTTAAGAGTGAGAGAATCTTGCTAGATTGGATCAAATGGCCCATCTAATTTAGCATGCTTTTTTCAACAGCAGCCAGCCTGGATGTTTCCAGGAAGTGCAAAACAGGGCATAAAAGACTTACAATTTACAACATTAGCTTCACCATACAAACAGCGGCAAGTGTGAGCCCTGGTATATTTATGCAGAGAATGCTCAAGTAACACTGCTGCATGTGAACCATCTTTAAGCACTTGGAATTTCCATGAAGCAAGTAAGTACACAAAGAAAACTGACACAGTAAGACAGACTCATCATTATGTGAGATTTTGTAGAAGTGAATGAGAAATTATTGTTGAAGAATATACATTTCTCTCTCTCCAGTCTAACAAAGTTGATCTTTGTAAGAGTTATTCAGAGTGAACTAATTGCAATGAACACATTTAATTTGTAAGGGCATTTCATCTTTAACTGCAATATTTCCTTCACTAGATCATCACAATACCACAATTGAAGTTTCACTACCTTCTTTCTTTGCTGGTCATGGTCACAAACGTACATGTCAGACAATCAAGGAAATGTAGTACTTTAGTTTCAAACATCTGAACAATGACTGCTTAGCTTAATGTCAGATTTCATAATTTTCCTAACTTAAAAAATATTTACTTACACCACAAACAACCTTGTAAGCTGTTTACAATATACTTTAATGCCTTTTCCTTATATTATACACTTTGTGTTTCTTATAATACAAGTAAGATTCAGACCATATGTAGACAGGTACATCCTACAGAATGAGACATTCAGTGTATGTAAGCCTGTTTATTTGATTAGGTGCAATAGCTATTTAAACTGTTGCAAATGAATTGGTAGGGGGAAGCAAACGGTGAGTCTAGTTAGAGCTCAGGGGTTTCCTTTACTGGCTTTCATTCCAACTTGTAGCAGCCAATGTCACAGCAAGAGCCTTTTTCAGTCTTTGAAGACAGGTGCTGATTTCACTCAGAGAAATCTCTCAGGCACCCTTGAGTTTGGATGCCTCCTTCCTGACATCTGATCACTAGCAACAGGAGAGGCTCTTCTCAAAGGCACAGAGGCATGCACCTACAGCTGTGCTACGTACAAAGTATCTGATGGGGTGTTTTTCTGCCCTGTAGCTGGTTTGCGTGTAACCATCAAGCCTCGTTTACAGGTGGAAACTTATCTTCTTGTATGGATTGCTGTGCCTCACTCAGGAATAGCAATCAATATGTTTTTTAGTGGAACGCTCCCTTTTGACTTGTGTTTCCTTCTTCTGTGCTTTGGGGGAAATACGTTAAAATTAGAAATCCACAGGACACTTGCCTAAGAGCAAAAGTTGCTTTAAATACTTGTCAAATGCAAAATACAAAATAAAAAAGTAGGGAAGTTCAAGGCTAGCATGAAATTCATTTGAAGTCTAATGGAAACCACAAAAATCTCCTAATTTTTATCTAACAAATACCAACAAAAAATTTCCATCATTAGTAATTCTGCAGAATAAACTAATGGATTGATTTTAGACTATAAGCTACAGAACTACATCAATTAGTAGTTTAGTGCTCTTATACTGACCGTGAATTGTTGTGAAGCTGATTTACATACAGCTTTATAAGAGAATGCTCATCAGCCTCAGGACTGGCTACATTTATACTCTCAAGTAACCTGGATGATTCAAACAATGAAACTTCATTAACAGTCTGTAATAGGGTAATAGTATAATGAAACCATTCAGGAAGGTGCATTTATTGAGAGAACAGGACTAGTTTATCCAGTGCATATGCTATATATTTATATACTGTATGTATTATTCCACTGTTACTGCATTGTTTTCTACCTTTGTAATTCTACTTTCTGCATTGCTTGACATGTTCTGTCTGATTTTTGGCACTGTTTATAATAGGCCTATTGCATTGCTTTTTAAATCTCTCGTGCTATTTGATTTCACTGTTTTACACCATGCAATCCACCTTGAGTTGCAGTGAGAAAGGTGAAATATAAATAAAGTAAGTAAATAAAGAAATATATTGAAACATGCACAGAAATAAGGTTAGTGTGCATTCAGAGCATTTAATTTACACCCTTTGGAGATGGGATGCAGTTTACGAGAACAAAGTACTAAGATGTAATTCAAGGTGACAGGGACTAGAAGTAAAATTTTTTAGACCAAGTTACAAACTACTTCAGCAGGATTTCATTGGAATAGGAAAACAACCCACAAAAAGTAATAGTAGAAAGCCATTAAATTACTCAAAATAGTTAGCACTGAAAACTGCATAATAAATTTGCTGCTGGATTTCTAGATTTGGGTTAAACTTCAAAATCCAGTTCTTTGTCAGAACTTTTTGCTTTGCCCTCAGAAGTCTTGATTTTAGTCATATCAGTTCAAAACAACTGAACACACAATTGCATCTTGAACATGAGCGTATGCACCAGATACACCTTAATTTTCTTTCTCTCTTTACAAATAGTGATGTAGTGGTTAAAGTGTCAGATTAGGATTTGTGAAACCCAGGTTTGAATCCCTGCTCTGCTATGGAAACTCACGGCATGACCTTGGGGTAGTCACTCTCTCTCTCTCTCTCTCTCCCTCTCTCATCCTAACCCACAGAGCTGCTGTGAGGATAAAATGGAGGAGGGGAGAACGATATTGTAATCTGGTTTGGGCCTCCCATGGGGAGAAAAGTGGGGCGTAAATAATTTAAGTACAGAAAACACTTTATCTTGCTTATTCTCAAAAGGTTTCCAGAATGCTTAATAAATGAACAAACAAAATGCACTGCAGATTAATTCTGGGTATTTATTTGTAGGTAGGGTACTTTAACACTGTTTACAGGCTGCATCCTAATAACACTTCTTTGGGAGAATGCCCATTGAATAAAATGGGACTTGCTTCCAGGGAGACACACTTAGGATTGCTACCTGAGAAAGTCTGGATCAAAATGTTCCCTTCTGCATGAGAAAGGTCCTTTCCATTCCAACAGGGGCTGCTATACATCTTGAGCTTGAGTACTGCATACAAAAAGCTAACTTGATTCCAAATATGTTTTTCTGCTTGCCAAAAGCCTGTGCATAAGCATAAGCATCAGAACTGTTGTGGGAGCTATCTATTGCAGGCATTGTAAGAACTCTTATGGAAACTGCTGAACAAATTTTTTACAAATATTATTAGCAGCTGTTTTTCTTCTACTCATGATGACTCCTTTGATTCAACTTGGCCATTTCAGTGCTGTGGAAAGAGTGCAGTTCTGGCTGGGTATAGCAACTTTATACACTCACAGTGCAATCAAATCACAGTGTCTGCAAAAGACAACTAACTTCTTTTACACAGCCCTTAAGATTTCTTGGTAGAACCATTAAGTGAGAGACAAACAATGTTAGTAGGGATAGAACACTTGTAACTTTGACATCTTCATATAATGCATTAAAAACAAATAGAATTCACTGTTATAAGATGTAGTGACATAACATCAGCTTAGGTGGCTTAGGGTTAGAGAAATTCATGGAAGGTAAGATTTACCAATAGCTGTTAGCTATGATAGCTAACAAATGATAATTAATGGAAACCTCCACCCTCAGAGGTAATATACCACGGAATAATAAATTCTGGGAGCAAACAATGAGAGGCTGTTACTGTCTTGTCCTCCTTCAATATGTCCCAGAAGCAGCTAGCTGGCCAGTGTTGGACGGTGAATGCTAGATCCCATGGATAGACTTCTGGGTTTGAACCAGCACAGCTTTTCATGTTTTTGTGAGTGATAGATTATCATTTCCTGACATGGCAGACTAATACAATAGCTCAAATAGTATAGCCTCTGTTCTGAATTCTAAAACAAGTTGTCATTCCTTCATATATATTTATTTTATTTATTTTATTAAATTTATATTCCACTTTCCCCGCAAATGGGCTCAGAGTAGATCATTTGGAGCATTTGTTCATTTTGCTTCTTGGTATTTAAATGCCAGCTTCTGTTTCTAGGTATACTGGATGTATATCATAGATGATTCAGTATTCAAAGTTAAACTGATATGGGTTGTATCATGACATGCTGCATACTTATAGGCATATGACCAGAGATTACCTGGGCTGGCTCTGTAGTGCTAGAAGACAAAAGATAAGCATCTAAGCAAAGGGTAAGCTAGGTCTTTGCTTGGGCTCCTCTATTTAAAACATTGGAGGCCTGCTTTAGGTGATGAAAATTCAAATTTCTATATTGGTTTTTGACTGTGACTGCATGAAATTTGAAATGAAAACCTAAAATAAAAACAGATGCTTAGTCATTGTATCTGAAAATATATCAGAATGAATGCTCACCTTCTGTTTGCAAAAGGGCTTCCTGAGGGAACAGAGTGGGAGAACAGTGTATCATTCATGCTGGTCACTGGTCTGGGAGGCCTTGAAAGAAGACAGAATTTGTGGTTTGTAAAGCATGAAATACAGCATCTGTACACATGCAAATACTAGCAGTCAATAGAAATGAGAGTCCTTCTGCTTTTCTTCTATAAATCTAAATTTTTACATGGATTAGCAAGAGCGAGTTTAGAAAAACATTCATTTTTATATTTTTAGGTATCCTGCATGCAATCTGTTTGCTCCCTTTACTTCCTCCAGAAAAATAATTGGCTGTTCTATATTTTCACAAAGCCTACTGAAATGCTCTATAAAACATAATTAATACAAAAATCTTTCAACAATCTATAAATTGTTTGCATACTTCACTGATTTCTTATTTAACTTTCTGTAGTTTTAAAAGAACACTGACTCTTTTTTGAAAAGCCAGGTTTCCTCCTGAAATTGCTACAATTAACATCTCAGGCCATTTCAAATGGCCATGTGGTAATTCTTTTGAATTCATAGAGGCTGCTCCATGTAGGGTGTAACAGCTCAATGTTACGCAGAAACTTATATTTTCACTAGCACAAGAGCAAACAATCTCCCCTCTGATAAGTTTGCTATGGCATAGTATATGTCAGAAGAACCACTCCATGATGTGTTCACCTAAACAGCTCTGCACTCAAGAGCATCACACAATTTAAACTTTAAGCAACCATGGCGTGGGAGCTTGTTAAGATGAACCATCAGCTCACTATGTTTACAAATGAAAAAACAAACACAGGAATCTACTTAATAGAATTTTGGAGATGAATGTTTCTCTCATCTAGTCACCTTCCCTTCTACACTTAGGGTGTTTTTTTTTTAAGTAGCAACATTAAGGGGAAAGTAGGAATGTACAAGACTGACAAAACACTGACTAAGATGAATGCAACAGAATACAACAAATTGATTTAAATGTGCATTTTTGGACAGAGTGCTTATCAGAATAAATATGTACAAATTCATGATGCATTACATTCCTCATGAAAGAATTTCAGAAGATATTCTTATGACTTTTTCATAAAGGTGGCCAGGTTTTTCTACATAGCAAATGAACAGTCAGAAAAACACTTAGACAGTAGAAAACAATATAAAAACTGTTAGTTCTTATCAGGGGCAGACTGGGAGGGAAAAGTGACCCTGGAAAAGGGACCAGAATCCCTCCCTCCCCAATCCTGCCCCCCCCCCAAAAGGAAGGAGAAGCCACCTGCCTGTCCTGCCTGCCACTCAGGGAGGGAGGAAAAGGCAGAAAACCTGTCAGCCTGCCAGCTCAGCAGGTCACATGTGGTCTCCACCTCCCTGCATGCAAGCCTCTCCCAAACACCTGGGCCAGTGGCAGAAGGGTAGCATGTGGTTGCCCTGTTGCCACGCGAGGGATTCTCCTGCCACTCCTAGGTTGGGCCAATCCAGAGGCAGACAACAAGTGGCCTTCCTGTCACTGCACAAGATTTGAGCAGGACATGCATAGACTGGCCCAGCCTACCTCTGGTTCTTATGCATCAGTTTCTCATTCATCTCAGAAATAGTTTAGAATCTGTAGGTCAGTATGAGGAATTCTGTGGAGTTGGGCCAGAAACCCAATTTTAGAATTTTTGCTTTTGACATCAATAAGGTCTGGATGGCAGCTGTAGAATGATCACCTGTCATATTCAATACTCCTTGTAGCTGAAGCCGATGCTGTTGGGGTAATTCTGTTATTTGAACCCGGGGTAAGAAACTGGGAATGGGAGGTGTTTGTTCCTGTTGTAATCTCTCCCAAGCCTGGGAGCCTGCTTGACTTGAGAAGTCCATGAATCACTCAGCCTGTTTTCCTGCCTGCAGAGTTAGAGGACTATTAGGACTGTTAGGTGAACTCCCCTTCACTGGCAGTTTTCAAGAAGAGGCTGGATGAATATTTGTCAGACATGCATTGGGCAGGGGGCTGGACTAGAAGGTCTGTATGGCCCCTTCCAACTCTGTGATTTTGTGATTCTATGATTCTGAGAAAGGGAGGGGGAGAATTAGGAGTAGCCTTGGGGAACCTATATCTGCTTGATACTTGTCTGTAGCTGCCAGTCCTAGCAAAGGTGGCATAAGTGTACGATACTGGCATCTTATCAATAAAGAACTTTTACTCATGAAGGACTCTTCGGAGTTGCCTGACATCCTTACATAGAAGGGGACCCCACCCCCCAACAAATAGCAATGTAAATGTAATGCTCTTGCACTTGGCATGGTGGTTTAGAGGATGCACTGCTTATGAAGCAGATCCAGGGGAGATGCGAGAACACTACAGCTTAAAATACTCTCAAAATGCTAATCAGCAGGGAGGGAGAGGCGTCCAGTGAGACAGTGAAATCCCTTCTCCCTCTTCTGCAGATGCTAAGATCTGTTCAAAAAAGAAGGCCTAAGGAAGAAATCAGCATCTTTGAAAAAAAGAAGCAATAACTGGAAGTTACAAAGGTTGTCCCTCCATCTAAAAATATACTGAAAGATAACTTACCAGGTATCTCTTTTGCAGCCAAAACAAAATAAAAAGATACTATTAATTAAGATGAAATGTTTTCTTTAAAAAGGAGCCACAAGTAGAGAGAAACAACATGTTTCACTATTAAAATTCTGATCTTATAAGCAAGCACTCAATAAGTTGTGGCTCACAAGCAGGACTACTGTGGTTTGATATAAATGGTTATGCATATATCCAAGTCTACCTCTATGAGATCATAATAACTACATTGTCACCATTGCTGGTGATTCACATCAAGAAAACCACTGACAAATTGGTTATCTCATAGGATTTCCATACATATATGAATAATATGAAAATTGATTTTAAATAGCTTAGTATATTTATTAACAATAGATGCCTATTTTACAGTTCAGTATATGGATAGAAAGTTACCAATATTTGTTACAAAAGTAACAAAATGTGAAAAAGGTGTACAGTTAACCTCTGTTACATAATAATACGTAGAAAAGTCTTTCAAGCCATTGACATAGCTCTGGATGACCAGATAAGCTCCTTGTGTTGTTTGCATTGGTGTTCTTTTAACAAGCTCCCATCTCCTCATTACTGCTGTATGTCAAGCTGCTTTGAATACTCGACGAATTATGCTGCACAATGAACTGCATTTGAAACTCAAGACACTAGAGCATGAGAGTCTGTTCAAAGAAAAACAATAAAGACCAGTAGGTATATAAAAGGTAAACTAGGAATTGTAGCCATAACTATGTGCGATTCAATAAACATGCTGCTTTAACTTAAATTCTTTCTGATTACTATTGATTAAAGTTAAATTACAGAAAATCTACTATAAAGGCCATAGATTGGTAGTGAGTGATTAATAAATCTTGATGCTCATTTAGACTGCTGTAGTATTTTAAGCATAATTAGCCTCTTCGGGGGGAGTACTCTATGTTTCAGCATAAAAAGTGTTAGCAGAGACAGCAAAGACTGTAGTATCAGTTTGCAAAGCATTAAATATAAGAATACAAATTATCAAGGGAATACTTTTCCAAGCCAGAAAAGTCATTATTCATTTAGGGTTTGCCCTATCAGCATGTTATGCTGATATAAAACAGGGAGGTAAAACCACTCTGCTGGCTTACAACATCTACTGTGCTGAATTTAACAATTTTTGAACATAATATTTATTACTAAGTGCAACCACTGTGCTGGCAGGGAATCATATACAGGGAAATACTACACTAAAACCTGAATATAAAGCTAGTACAAAGGTAGGCACAGTTACATAAAAGAATTTTGTCTTTACTGAAAATGACTGCTGTGTGTGTGTGTGTGGGGGGGTACTTTGATCACATGCAGCCTACCATTGAAGTGGCTATAAATCCTCCTTTGCTAGGATGCTTGTTTTGAGCTGTTCTCATGAAACACTTCATCTTCCATTATATTTAAGAGTAAAAGTTACTCTGGTAAGAAGATATTCCTCTCGATTTCATGTAGCATATCTTTCCTCCTCTGAAAATTTGTTAGTTGCATCATATGTACTGCTCTTCCAAAACTTTTGGATTTTTATTTTGGTTTCATTTTACTTAAATATAACTCTCAATTTCCCATTAGGAAAAATAAAAAATAAAATCAGTCAGTTTCACTGTCAGTTCCAGGCACAAGGAAATTGCTCTTAAGAAAGGAGGTAATATCCTAAGGTAAATAGGTCAAATTACTCATTTTTGATACCCTTTTAAGAACAAAGCGTAAATACCCCAGTATATTTCCTGCTACTGAAATGTACTGGGTCCAGTCCAGTTGTGATTCAGACAGCAATCCTACGCATATATACTTTTAATTAAACAACAGAATAAATAAATTGGAGGCAGAAAACCAGACAGCAATGTTGTCTGGCCGTTAGACAGCAAGAGAGTAAAAAAGATTACTAAAGGAAGATAGAAATACTGAAGACAAGTTGAACAAATTCATTCTACTGGTCTTCACTATAGGAGATGTGGGGCAGTTACCTACCCTAGAACCACTATTTCTGGGGATGGCATCTGAAGAACTTAATCATAGAGATTCAATCAGAGATGAAGATCTAGGGCTGCTAAATCATAAATTAAAAACAAAAAAGTCATTGAATACAGATGATATATAAAGAACTTTTTGATCTCCTAAAAGTAATGTGTAACTTGTCACTAAAATCTGACTCCTTATCAGGGGACTGGAGATCCCAGTGGAGATCTAGAAAATTACGGGCCAGTCTAACTTCTGTTCCAAATCTTGATTGGAGACAGGATAATCTCTTCATGGCCTGGGACCCACATATCTAAAGGACTGTCTCCTCCTACATGTCTCCGTTTGACTACCACAATTTTCAGGCTGCCACCTATTGGCTCTTCCCTTACTTAAGATGGCCTGCCTGTCATCAGTCAGAGTCTGTTTTTTCCACTGTAGTTTGCTCTCTATGGAATGGGTTTCTTGAAGCGATGAGGGAAGCACCATCTTTAGAAATTAGGAGGTGCTGCAGGCATCTTTTAGAAGCAGGGGGGTATCTGGGGTTTTATTCTATTAGTTTGAATTGTAATATTTTAAATGTTATGTGTAAGCCTCAAGAAAAAACAAGATATAAATATTTTAATTAATAAATAAATATCCAGGAAGGCCTTCTTTAAAAGAATATGAAAATGAATGAAGATGAGCCAATAGATATATACTTCAGAAAAGGTGTTTGACAAAGCCCCTCCTTACCAAAACTTCCTGAGTAAAGTTTGCAGTTATGGGATAAGAGGACAGCTCCTCTTGTAAATTAATAATTGGTTAAAACAGGTAGCAGAAACCACGAGTAAATGGAGAGAAGATGCCTGTTGACTGACTAGTTATTTCTTAACATTGTTTTGGCTACTAAGAAATCAGACAATCTGAAGTCTAATATTTCAAACTAATTTTTGAAATTCAGGCTCAAAACGATTAATCAAATAAGATAATATTTTAAAAGAACTGTTTGTTAAGGTTAAACAAATGAGTTCTTCATTGTGGCTTCTGCTAATATTTTCATAATAGACTTTCCGTTTATTACTAGTATAACACACTGATCGGGTTTATAATGACAGCTCATTTCTTTAGAACGATCTCACTTAGTAATCACAACATGGCATTTAATATCTATGTAAGATTTTTCATGTCAAAGCAGGTTAAGTGACTTCCAACAGTGCAGCCAACCATAGACACTCATTATGTAACACAATATTCCTTCCAATTACTATACAGTAACACATACATACAACAGTGACAAGCGTAAATACTGAATGATCAGCCATATGTAAGGAAAAAAACTGACTTAAGGTATATGAGACACAGAACATGAAAATAAATCCTTGCAATAGAGATCTAAATCCACTTTAACTAATTTACATAATAGGAGAAATAGTTACATTAGAAACCCAATTATGTAATCCTGATTTTTATTTAAACACACAGGAAATTGTTCTTTCCATATAGTTCCTATTCAAACATCTGATTACCGGGTTTACATATCTCCAAAGCTACTTGGAGAAAGTGTATGTGAAACATTTTGTGAAAGCTAATTATCTTTGACTAGAGATGGGCACGAACCACAACAAAAACGAACCATGAGGTTCGTGGGTTTTCACGAACCAGGAACCATGAACTGGCATGAACTGGGGCAAGTTCACGAACCAGTTCGTGGTTTGCGGTTTGTGGGGTTTAAATGCCCCTTTCTGGCTGCTTAGCAGCAGCAGGGGAAGGGGCATTTGAGAGTTTAAAGGGCCCTTTCCTGCCGCTTGCAAGGGGCAGGTCCCTTTAAACTATCAGCTGGCAGGTGGGGGGGGGAATCCCTTGCAAGCGGCAAGGGCCTTTAAACGGCCCAAACCCCAGCCTCCAGCCCCCACAAACTTCCACAAACTGGTCTACTGATGAGAAGTTCTAAGGACTCAACAGCAAAATAACATACGCTAGTCACTTAGGTCTTTTGTGCATTTTACAAGGCATTTCTAGATATCAGGTGTCTCAAAGGTTGTAGACACAAAGAACAACAACAACAGCAATAACATTCGATTTATATACTTTCAGGACAACTTAACGCCCACTCAGAGTGGTTTACAAAGTATGCCATTATCTCCACGACAAACACCCTGTGAGGTGGGTGGGGCTGAGAGAGCTCCTAGAAGCTGTGACTAACCCAAGGTTACCTAGCTGGCTTCAAGTGGAGGAGTGGGGAATCAAACCTGGTTCTCTAGATTAGAGTCCCGCACTCTTAACCACTACACCAAATTGAACAGAATGAACACCATAGAAGATTCAAGACACTATTGTTGTGTGAGTTTGCACTTATCATCAATGGGCAAGTCTGTTAGCTACTGTTTTAATTGCCTGATGATTCTACTTGCATGTTTCAGATAACAGTGATTAGTATGGGGATGGTATAGGCACTTTTTGCCTTGCTAATATCTGACATGATGAATTAGCAGAATACCAGTCAACTGCTTCTAAGTCACACTCCTGCCAGAAATTAAATATTTAGACATGCTTAGTTTTCCTGTCTATTGTTATACTGTA
The DNA here is from genome assembly GCF_028583425.1 of Eublepharis macularius. NCBI lineage: Eukaryota > Metazoa > Chordata > Lepidosauria > Squamata > Eublepharidae > Eublepharis > Eublepharis macularius. Next base: position 82,637,564 of record NC_072796.1, on the reverse strand, counting down.
TTCTTGATCATCACCTGCTGGTTATACCAAACAGTGAGTGTTCATATATGGAAAAATCAAGATATTTTTGATTAAATTAAAATATAACAGTTGAAATCACCTATGTTCTTCTTTTTGTGTAACAGTGCATTCAGTTTCAGATCATAATTTCTGCAGACAAGCATTGCCTCTGTGTGGATTAACATACTTAGAAAAAAAAAGAATCTTGCCAGAAACAGGCAGTAGAAAATAATACACACATCTCAGATGAAAATTCTGAATTTACTGTCAAGTGCTGAAACGCAGAATAATTTTTAGTCTCATTTTTTACTTCCTTCAGTTTCTATAATATGGTTTCACTGGTCAACAGATATCTGAATCATGTTAACCTCTTGTCCACTACTCAATTTAGCAATCTGTATCTCAAAATTTAAAACGGTCATTAAGATTGCAAAGTTATTAACTACTTCTGTAGATCTCTCCAAGGATTCACTCACCCCCATCTATGAAATTCAATATTGCATAGGTGAGCAAGAGGTGAGTAAATTCATACTATATCTCAAGTCATCTGTGACTTATGTTGCCTTCCCCTTGTCTCTCTTCCCCTTTGATGCTGGCCCTGCAGTTCATACCAACTGGATCATTGATTAAGAAGCATCATTTCTTGAAAACTGCCATGAAACAGTTAATTGAACATGACATTCAGTATGAAGCTGCCCCCTTCCACTTGTCCTTAAAACAAGATAAATAGTAGGTCAATTAGAACAAAGATGTGCAAATACTTACACAATATGAGCCAAGTTTAGAGGTTTTTCAGGCTGGTCTGGAAACATTGGGTGCAAAGGCTCACGGCTGGAAGCACAGCTTAAAGACTTGCTAAGTGCATTCGTTAACTTCTTAGCAGGTGATTTCTGGGAGGAATAAGGAAGGTAAAGGTAATCTGGACAGATAAAGTTTAAACAGTTGTTGCTACTACAGAACTACAGAAAAACAAAATGATACTTTACTACTGATGGTAACTTTTATCCACAAAGTCCATACATTTGGTCGGTCTGTATAGGTCCTGAGTTACTTCCTCTTAATCTGTTAAATAACTTTAAAGAAGGCTTAATCTTGTACGGCCAGGAGAGATTCTACTTCAAAATATTTTCAGAATCTCCCAGTGTTTCATTAATCATCCCATGCATTGAGGGGTGGGGAAATATGTAAGAGAGTCTAGGGCCCTCTTCCAATCTCTCCATGGGAACAGTGTTTGAAGAAAACATCTATCTCTGAACAGCAAAAATTCAGATTAGAAAGTGATCAAACATTTCTGTTAACGGAAACCATGTCAGTCATAAAAGTGTTAGGTACAAACAGACGTGTACACATATACTTTCCTTAACTTGTTAAGACTACATTGGAATTTTTCAGCAAACATACCAAATAATCAGATTATGACTATTAGCAGAGTTCTGTACTAATAGATAAAGGCATTTTATCCTTAACTGGAATACAGGCAGAACTGCATACCTTTGCATGAACTGACCTCTGAGAAATTTACCATTAGTGTGAAGTGCCCATAGTCCTATAAACATACTAAATGCTGATACAACATTCAGTCAAGACAAACAAAAAGTGAAGATTCCAGAGTGAAAAATAAGTTTGATTTCCAGTTGCAGGAATCAGACTTCAATCAGGCTCTCTATTTCCTTTTCAGAATTGGTTCAGAGGCCTCTACTATAATCAAAACTTCTAGTGCATCTCATCAGTTGAGGTTGCAGGTAGCCACATGGGTCAAAAAAATTAAAAAATGTAAGTCATGTTACATTATGCATATACTAAGGCCTTAAAAGCTGGACATAAAATCTCTCCCCTCCCCACCAGTCCATGAAGAATTCTGGCAGAGTTCAAAAGCCTGTATGAAAGAACGGACTTGCAGGTCCCGTTCCCTCTTGCACAGAGGCTGGGCAAACCACTTGGCTGCCCCAACTCTCTGCTTGATGTCTGTCCCCTGCTCTTATTTATGGGGGTACCAAACTTTTCCCTAGGCAGTATCCTCCACCAACAACAAATCTGAAAGAGAACTCCCAGCTGGATGGAACTGTACAACAGCACTCTGTGTCTATGTTGCTGTTTAGATGTAACCCAGTTCCTGCATCTCCCGCTTCACTTGCTCTAGCTAATGAAGGGGTAATAAATTGCACTTTTGCAATTTTGAGCTATCATGCTCAAGGGATGGCAAGCTGAGGTGCTGCCCTTCCCCTTTATGCTCTTTGGAAAGCAAATCTGAATGGGTGTGATGTGTACAGAGATCAGGCTTAAAAGCTTTCAAAATATAAGAACGTTTAATAAACATAAATAAAAAGTACACATGGTCTGTTCCAGCATCAGGCCAGGCGAAAATACAAAAAAAGGTGAAACTCCTCAGCCCTCCAAATACTAAACTCTGTAATTATCCTAAATGATATTTCATTAGGATGGCTAATAAATCTTGAAGTTGCAGCATTTAATAGTCCTTCATTATCTTAGTTCTCAGTGTTGGGACTTCTATTGTCTCTTTACACTTGGTCAAGATGGAGTCCCTTAATAAAGCTTATTTCTTCATGGCTTCACCCTACTTGGCCAAAAGCCAAAAGAAAGCTTCTTCCTTATGTCCCGAACATTTATAATCTTCCTCCCTCTGGGGTCGTTCTAAATTCCTGCTTCAAGAGGAAGAAATTACTACCTAGACTTTTGGCTGTCCCACTCTGTCCTTTTCAGGTGTGCAATGTTAAACCTTTTGTTCATACGTTGGCCAGAGCCATTAACATAACTAAGAGCTGGAGAACTCTGTGCCTGGAAGAGAGAGATGACTTGGGACACTGGATTTTTCTCATGTTACATATGTGAATTTTCTGTACTTCTGTACCCATGCTCTGTCAGGTTAATTACAACATGTATTATAGCTGGCTTCTTCTAGCTGTATCTGAAGAAGTGAGCTGTAACTCACAAAAGCTCATACCGTACCACAAATTTTGTTAGTCTTATAGGTGCTACTGGACTCTTGCTCTTTTCCACAGCTGGCTTCTTGGAACTCTAATTTGCAATATCCCTCCCACTTACTGCTTGGATTATAAAGACTCCTTTCCCTTTTCCACTCCATGTTTCTGATGAAGGGAGTTTTGACTCTCAAAAGTTCATACCCTGGAAATCTAGTTGGTCTTTAAGGTGCAAATAGACCTGAATCTTGCTCATCTCCTACAATTTTCTTTTTGCTAGTCTTTTACTAGTAGAGTAACCTCTGGTACATGTGTAGCGTGCAGCTCCAATTAACAAAACATCATGGTGGATTATATGGCGGAGTATATTTCTCTACAACTACATGCGGTGCTGTGATATTTTGGTTTGTCCTAATAAAAAGGTATTACTTGGCTTTTATTTCTGACAAGCTGAGTGAGCCATAAGCCACCTAATGAGCATTGCTATTCTAGCAACAAATCATAGTTCTTCATTTCTTAATCTTTGTCTATTTCTATGCAATTCTTGCATTAGCTTCCATATACAATATATTGATTATATAATATTTCATCTTGTTTCAGTGTCCCTATTGCATTCTTTCTAACAATGAATCTTCTTAGAATTGAATTCCAGATTCAAAGGAAATCGATATTGTGAAATCCACCACACAATGTCTTAAAGTTTGACCCACAACCTTGCTAAGCTGCAACATTTGGACATCTGTTTGAACACAACCTTAACTGATTTCCATGAAATTTAATGCCAGGAAAATGTGCATAGAAGTCAAAGCACATATATAAGCATAAAGCCAATGAATTTAGTTGTGGTTTTAATTGGTTATTGATACAATTTAATACCCTTGTAGACAATATGGCATGCTCATATATATATTTACTTCACCAGAGAGCAAAACACTGTTCATTGTATTAGATTTTTTTTGCTATAGCTGTGCAAACCACTCTGAAAAAATTGAAAGACTATATTGATTGAATATTATTGAATATATAATATGCCCAGACTTCTTTTGAATTCATAAAAATGTATTTAATGACAACTTGAATTGTAAATCAATATTTTCCATAGTTCCACAGTTCACATCTATCACCACATCAAGCATAGCATGTGAGAGAAAAGGTAACAAACTTAACTATGAGTCCTACAAAAATGAACAACTTACTGTGGAAACAGTATTATATTCCAAGACCTGCTTGCAGCTGTCCTGACTTCCAGTATAGTATTAACATGTTAGACTGTTCAAATCCACACGGAGGATAGTCACACAGTCCAACTCTTCCCATTTTTCATCTCAGAAATGACTGGGGAACAAGGGACCAAGGCTGGGGCTTCTCCATTTTAGAGATACGTAGCTAAACTGGCAAAGCAAGTTTCCTATTTTGCAGTTTTAAGAGAAACAGGGTGGTCAGTTCCAATTCCAGTCCTTGGGGTTTTCTCTCTGGCTAGCGGAGTTCAAACAGTCTGCAGCATTTCATGACCCTTCCCTTACCCATGACGTGTATTCTTTCATTTGGTGCTGGTTGCTATGGGAACCACTGGCATGTCCCCTCCAGAAGCAATCCTGACAGAGCTGGTAATTGTGACACTGCTGGCATCGATAGCGAAATCCCATCATGCTCTCGCTGTGGCAGTAGGAACACTCAACAGGGTGGAAGACTACAGAGGAAAAAGATGTAAAAACAAAATGAAAGAAACAATCAGCACAGCATTAAAACTGAAGCCACTAACCGGTCTTGAAACTTTCCTTTGTATGTGGTGATTTTCAACATCAAACGCTATTCTTAAATTGCCTGAAATGTAAATGTAAAAGCTTCAGAATTGTCTCTCAACACAAAGAAGCATCTGCTACTGTCTAAAAAAAAGCCTCTTGTAGTGTCAGAAAAAACATTTTCCTAGGAATGAAAATGTTAAGGAAAATCTTAGGGTAAAAAAACTCTGGTCTATTTGGAATAGAAGAAAGATATATTGTAAAAGGTTTAAGCATAGCAATTTCCAAGTTGTATGTTGTAGAGTTGGTATGCAATATATTACAGATATAGTTTTTAACCTACACTTCTATCTTAGGCAGAGTCAGATATGCAAAGCACAATAAAATTTGAGTAGGTTAATTAGCATTTAGTAAAGCTTTGCTTTACAAACTAAAGATATGAGGTAACCTTCCAAATTCTCGTACATAACTGCAAGTTTAACCAGGAAGAGACTCACACTGCAATTTAAAAAGACAAAAATGCAACAACATGACAAGGCAGTGAAACTAACTCAATCTGCTACATACAAGCATACATAACACTCCCTTTAAAAGCCTGTTTTAATCTTTGGATACTAAAAGGAAGCATGAGAAAGAAAGGAAACCTCAACATGGAGATCACTAGTTGTAATTTCACAAGAGCCTGACTAAAAAGGTGAGTGGGACGGTACAAGTCAGACTTACAGAAATCGATGGGACTACTTTCCAACATCTCAAAATATAGACAGAAAATAAGAACACTACGCTCAACACCTCACGTTAAGAAAAATAAGACCTATTCTTAAAGTAGCAGTCAGGGCAAACAATTTTGGTATCTTTCAGCAAATGCAAGAGACCAGAAGGGAAATGATCTGGTTCAGTCTTCTTATACAGTACAAGTGAGGAGTTGCAGGAGAGTGACTCATAGAATTCTGTGAAGCTGACAAACTGTTCATTGCTAATGCTTCAGAAAGATGATTGTGTACGTGGAAATCACTGGGTGACCAATACAGGAACCAAACAGATTACATAATTGGAAGCAGAAGATTGAGAAACTCTATTCTTTCTGCTAACACAAGACCAGGAGCTGATTGTGACACAGATCATGAGTTGCTAATATCAAAAATTAGAATAAAGCTGAAGAAAAACACTAAAAGAATCATAGTACCAAAATACAATCTAAATAATATTCCTGAAGAATTTAAAGACCATGTAAAGAACAGGTTTGCATGCTAAGTTTGATTGTGAACCAGGAGAACTATGGGATGAAACCAGAGATATTATCAAGGAAGAATATACAAAGGCTATTCTTGTAGCCAAAATAAAGGAGAAGCCAAAATGGATGACTGAGGAAACTCTTAAAATTGCTAAAGACAGACGAGAAGCAAAAGCAAAAGGTGACAGAAATAGTCAGAATTCTAAATGCAGCTTTTCATCAACTTGCACACAGAGACAAAGAAATCTATTATAATAACCAGTACAAAGAAATAGAAGACAACAATAAGAGGAAAAACAAGAAATCCATTCCACAAAATCCAGGAAATCAAAGGGAAATTCAAGCCACAGCTCGGGATGCTGAAAGATCAGCATGGAAATACAGTATCTACTCAGGACAAGATAAAGGAAAGATGGAAACAATACACTAAAAAACTATACAGAAGAGATGGAAGGATAACAGTTACCTTTGAAGAAGAATATTTTGATGAAGAACTAGAAATCTTAGAAAGTGAAAACGTTTGAAAAACAGCTTTGTACAAATGATGAACACGTTATTTCCAAAATGTACAAACTTTTGTTGAAATTTGAAATGGAAGAAGACTGTTTGAAAGACTGTATGGTAAAATGGGCCAACAATTTTGGGTATGATATACAACTGGACCAGTGGGAAAATATGTGGATAAAGGGGCTTAAATTCACTTTGTGTTTCACACTAAAAGAAATTTAGCAATGTATGATAATTAATTAATGAAAAATATTAAATAATTAATATATTAATATTATCTCCCTACCTGTTCAACCTCTATGCAGAGGATATCATAAGGAAAGCTGGATTACATGTAGGAGAAGGTGGAGTGAAAATTGCTGGAAGGAACATTAACAATTTGAGATACGCAGATGACACCACATTACTGTTGGAAAATAGTGAAGACTTGAAATGACTACTGTTGAAGGTTAAAGGAGAAAGCACCAAAACAAGGTTACAGCTGAACATCAGAGGACAAAAGTAATGACTACTGAGGAATTACATAATTTTAAAGTTGACAATGAGGAAATTGAAATTGTTCAAGATTTTCTATTTCTTGGCTCAATTATCAACCAAAAGAGAGAATGTAACCAAGAAATCAGAAGTGCCTAAAAAGAGGTGTAATGGGAAAAGAGTGCTATATTGAAGTCAGAACATCTAAGCTGTAAAGTGAAAGCTATGATGGAACCTTCTTAAAGTAACGTAAGTCTGAAACTACCAAACTCTCTCTTTTATGATCCGTAACTTCTGAAACTAAGCTTTAAGAAGATTATTGTGCCTACTGCTTATGAAATATTCTGTTCTACAATCAAAAGTTACCTCAGCTTTTCTTTCCCTTGCCTACCTATTTACCAACCCTGCCCATTTAATAAATCTGCTATTTCCTTTTGAACTTTTCTCAGTCTCTACTGCCATTTCATTTAAAGAAGACGGGGGCTTTTGCTTCTCCCCTACCAAATATTTGAGCTGGGATATAAGCCATAAATATATGTTTTAAAGTGTGGGACAAAAGGAACTTAAAATTATGCCCAGAAACATGCTACCATAGGCTACTCAGCAACAGTAACCAATCTTGCCCATTTTGGAGGAAAAATTTGCCTCACAGTGAGGGACTGAGAGGGCCATTTGTCACAGATTGCCATAGATCGGAGGTGACTTAGCAGCACATAACACACACACAATGTTTTTATGATGGGCTGGGATTTTAATTCTGGATGTTAATTAGTATCTTTTAATGTATTGTTTTTATTATTTTTATTTTATATGATGCCTGAGGCAGGTTCTTCGAGATAATTTCCCCCCTAAATAATAAACAAACAAAGAAAGAAATGCAATAGTCATTTAAGGCTAACCTCTGAGCACTCACATAGTACAAATTCAACAGTCTACCTTGCCAAGTTATGAACTTTTACAAAGATATTTGGAGTGAGTCACCATTTCACCATAAAGGATACTAAGGTATGATGGATTATTACGCATTTGTGCTGTCCTGTATTAGCAACAGAGTATTATGGAACAAACCAGAGCTCAAAACAGAGGAAACAGTTGAGAGTAGCTAAGGAGGAGTATGCACAGTGAAGAGAGTGACAGTGGCAAATACTGCTTACATGTTTTGGCCCTCTCCATCCTCTTTGATAGCTAGGCTCAAGCAATGTACCCACTGGTTTCACTGTCACTGTGAGCAGTGGCATGGACCACAAATACTGGCAAGGAAGATTAGTAGGCCTTTGTCATTAAGACTAGCCAGGTAAGTGGTTAACAATGTTGCTTCCAGCTACTTCTTGCACTTGGGGTTGTTGGTGAGATGGATGACCTGGCATAGCAGAAGCAATGGTGTTATGCAAAAGCAAAAACCCAGTGAACTGGAAACTATCAGCAGTGGGGGTGCTAGGAAGAGACTGTAAACACAACATATAAGTACTAGTGAAAAACTGTAAGTAGAAGTCTTCTGTAGAAGACTTTAAATATCTGTATTCAGTAAGTGTAACCTCCCACTCATAGCTGTCTGTACCTTAGAGCTAGATAACAGTAAGGAAGTCCTCAAGTACCAAATGCCCTTGTGCTATCTAAATTGGACAAATGTGTCAATCTCTGTGTGAAAGAATCAATGAACACAAATCAAACTTAAAAAAATCACAATGTCCAGAAAACAGAGGGGGAACGTTTTAATCTCCCTGGGGATACTATTACAGATTTGAAAGTCACTATTTTATCAAAAAAAGAAAAGAAAAGAAAAGAAAAGAAAAGAAAAGAAAAGAAAAGAAAAGAAAAGAAAAGAAAAGAAAAGAAAAGAATGCCCTTCAAAGAGAATATGCAACATGAAAGTGCTGAATTAGAACACATCAAGAAAATAAACTACACAAATGGAGGAGAAGAGAATGTCCTCTTAAAACAGAGACTACTCTCTACAATCTCTAATAGCTCTACAGGACCCACTTTTTAGCGATTTTAGTTGGCTGTTCTTAATGTGTTTACCAGAATATAACTTTGTACCAGTATCAGTTAAATTTCACATAAATTTCCAACTACTTCTCTCTGAGAATAGATTTAATCACTTTGCTTATATTTGTAGCTGCTAATCC